>NC_053391.1:148309916-148909916 GCF_905171765.1 Bufo bufo | reverse complement strand
GCGAACAGACGGCCCGCACTTTATGCAGCAGCTCTGACATGTCGGGGTAGTTGCGAATGAACTTCTGCACCACCAAATTCAGCACATGCGCCAGGCAAGGGATGTGCGTCAAACCGGCTAGTCCCAGAGCTGCAACGAGATTTGGCCCATTATCGCACACCACCAGGCCGGGCTTGAGGCTCACCGGCAGCAACCACTCGTCGGTCTGTTGTTCTATACCCCGCCACAACTCCTGTGCGGTGTGGGGCCTGTCCCCCAAACATATGAGTTTCAGAACGGCCTGCTGACGTTTACCCCGGGCTGTGCTGAAGTTGGTGGTGAAGGTGTGTGGCTGACTGGATGAGCAGGTGGAAGAAGAGGAGGAGGAAGCTGAGTAGGAGGAGGAGGAGACAGGAGGCAAAGAATGTTGCCCTGCGATCCTTGGCGGCGGAAGGACGTCCGCCAAACAGCTCTCCGCCTGGGGCCCAGCCGCCACTACATTTACCCAGTGTGCAGTTAGGGAGATATAGCATCCCTGGCCGTGCTTACTGGTCCACGTATCTGTGGTTAGGTGGACCTTGCCACAGATGGCGTTGCGCAGTGCACACTTGATTTTATCGGACACTTGGTTGTGCAGGGAAGGCACGGCTCTCTTGGAGAAGTAGTGCCGGCTGGGAACAACATACTGTGGGACAGCAAGCGACATGAGCTGTTTGAAGCTGTCTGTGTCCACCAGCCTAAATGACAGCATTTCATAGGCCAGTAGTTTAGAAATGCTGGCATTCAGGGCCAGGGATCGAGGGTGGTTAGGTGGGAATTTACGCTTTCTCTCAAATGTTTGTGAGATGGAGAGCTGAACGCTGCCGTGTGACATGGTTGAGATTCTTGGTGACGCAGGTGGTGGTGTTGGTGGTACATCCCATGTTTGCTGGGCGGCAGGTGCCAACGTTCCTCCAGAGGCGGAGGAAGAGGCCGAGGCTGCAGCAGCAGAAGAGGCCGGGGCGGCAGCAGCAGAAGAGGTAGCAGGGGGAGCCTGAGTGACTTCCTTGTTTTTAAGGTGTTTACTCCACTGCAGTTCATGCTTTGCATGCAGGTGCCTGGTCATGCAGGTTGTGCTAAGGTTCAGAACGTTAATGCCTCGCTTCAGGCTCTGATGGCACAGCGTGCAAACCACTTGGGTCTTGTCGTCAGCACATTGTTTGAAGAAGTGCCATGCCAGGGAACTCCTTGAAGCTGCCTTTGGGGTGCTCGGTCCCAGATGGCGGCGGTCAGTAGCAGGCGGAGTCTCTTGGCGGCGGGTGTTCTGATTTTGCCCACTGCTCCCTCTTTTGCTACACTGTTGGCTCGGTCTCACCACTGCCTCTTCCTCCGAACTGTGAAAGTCAGTGGCACGACCTTCATTCCATGTGGGGTCTAGGACCTCATCGTCCCCTGCATCGTCTTCCACCCAGTCTTGATCCCTGACCTCCTGTTCAGTCTGCACACTGCAGAAAGACGCAGCAGTTGGCACCGGTGTTTCGTCATTATCAGAGACGTGCTGAGGTGGTATTCCCATGTCATCATCATCAGGAAACATAAGTGGTTGTGCGTTAGTGCATTCTATCTCTTCCACCCCTGGGGAAGGGCTAGGTGGATGCCCTTGGGAAACCCTGGCAGCAGAGTCTTCAAACAGCATAAGAGACTGCTGCATAACTTGAGGCTCAGACAGTTTCCCTGATATGCAAGGGGGTGATGTGACAGACTGATGGGCTTGGTTTTCATGCGCCATCTGTGCGCTTTCTGCAGAAGACTGGGTGGGAGATAATGTGCACGTGCTGGATGCACTGTTGGCCACCCAATTGACTAATGCCTGTACCTGCTCAGGCCTTACCATCCTTAGAACGGCATTGGGCCCCACCAAATATCCCTGTAAATTCTGGCGGCTACTGGGACCTGAGGTAGTTGGTACACTAGGACGTGTGGCTGTGGCAGAACGGCCACGTCCTCTCCCAGCACCAGAGGGTCCACTAACACCACCACGACCATGTCCACGTCCGCGTCCCTTATTAGATGTTTTCCTCATTGTTCCCGTTCACCACAATTTTGAAAATGGCAAATTTGGGAATACTTTTTCAACCCAGAACAAAAACTGTGCTTTCACGGTCACTACAAATAATTTGACCAGCTAAAACAGTACTGATTTAGAGGAATATAAATGTCAGGGCTATTTTTTAGGCGCTGTGTGACAGGTATACCTTTAATCACAGAATTAGACTTGTATCTGCACTGTAGCTTGTGTGTTAAGTTTTTCAGAATGACACTATCAGCACCTTGAATCTAATATACCCTTTTTGGGATAGATTTAAAGTAGGCCTGATATAGCAGAAACTACCAATTTAGAAAATGGCAAATTTGGGAATACTTTTTCAACCCAGAATAAAAACTGTGCTTTTACGGTCACTACAAATAACTTGACCACCTAAAACAGTACTGATTTGGAGGAATATAAATGTCAGGGCTATTTTTTAGGCGCTGGGTGACTGGCTCAACTTGCCCCTGATGTAGTATATGGCCAAAAAATAACCACACTATTGATGTTTAAATGCACTTGGGTGACACAGGCTCAGCCTGCACCTGATGTAGTATATGGCCAAAAAATAACCACACTGTTGATGGTTAAATGCACTTGGGTGACACAGGCTCAGCCTGCACCTGATGTAGTATATGGCCAAAAAATAACCACACTGTTGATCTCCCCAGAAAAAAGTGATATAAAAACGCTCTGGGCAGCCTAAAAAAAGTGAGCAATTCAATATCAGCACTTCAATGATCCACAGCTGGAGATCGATCACTGAATTAAGTCTTTTGGAGGAGTTAATCTACCTAATCTCGCCCTAACGTCGCAGCAGCAACCTCTCCCTATGCTTGAATCAGCAGAGTGACGTGCAGCGCTACGTGACCCAAGCTTATATAGAGGCTGGGTCACATGCTGGCCAACATTAAAATTGTTATACGGTGATTGCCTAATGTACCTCCAGCCACATTATCAATTGTTCTTTTCTGTACGGTGAATGAATAATTTTTGGTGCTTATAGTCCACTGGTCTGCAGTAAAATTGATATCCATTGACCGTCTAATATACCTCCAGCCACATAATCACTTGATGTTTACTGTACGGTGAAAGCATAATGTTTGGAGCCTATACTCAACTGGTCTGCATTAACCCCTTAAAGACATGGCTATATTTCACCTTAAGGACCAGGCCATTTTTTGCAAATCTGACCAGTGTCACTTTATGTGTGAATAACTTTAAAACGCTTTTACTTATCCAGGCCATTCTGAGATTGTTTTTCGTCACATATTGTACTTCATGACACTGGTAAAATGAAGTAAAAAAAAAAATCATTTTTATTTATAAAAAAATACCAAATTTTCCAAAAAATTGGAAAAATTTGCAAATTAGCAAATTTCAATTTCTCTACTTTTTTAATAGATAGTAATACCTCCAAAAATAGTTATTATTTTACATTCCCCATATGTCTACTTCATGTTTGTATCATTTTGGGAATGCCATTTTATTTTTTGGGGACGTTACAAGGCTTAGAAGTTTAGAAGCAAATCTTGAAATTTTTCCGAAAATTTCTAAAACCCACTTTTTCAGGACCAGTTCAGGTCTGAAGTGACTTTGTGAGGCTTACATAATAGAAACCACCCAAAAATGACCCCTCGAGGTATTCAAAACTGATTTTACAAACTTTGTTAACCCTGGAAAATAGAGCTAACATTTCTAAACTTCACTTTTTTGGCAGATTTTCCATTTTAATCCCTTTTTTCCAGTTACAAAGCAAGGGTTAACTGCCAAACAAAACTCAATATTTATGGCCCTGATCTGTAGTTTACAGAAACACCCCATATGTGGTTGTAAACTGCTGTATGGGCACACGGCAAGGCGCAGAAGGAAAGGAATGCCATACGGTTTTTGGAGGGCAGATTTTGCTGGACTGTTTTTTTTACACCATCTCCCATTTGAAGCCCCCCTGATGCACCCCTAGAGTAAAAACTTCAAAAAAGTGACCGCATTTTGGAAACTACGGGATAGGGTGGCAATTTTGTTAGTACTATTTTAGAGTACATATGATTTTTGGTTGCTCTATATTACACTTTTTGTGAGGCAAAGTAACGAGAAATAGCTGTTTTGGCACTGTTTTTATTTTTTGTTATTTACAACATTCATCTGACAGGTTAGATCATGTGGTATTTTTATAAATCAGGTTGTCACGGACGCGACAATACCAAATATGACAACTTTGTATGGTTATTTGTTTCAGTTTTACATAACAAAGCATATAAAAAAAAATATAATGATTATTTAGTATCTCCACATTCTGAAAGCCATAGTTTTATTTATTTTTTGGGCGACTGTCTTACTGTCTTGTGTAGGGGCTAATTTTTTTCAGGATGAGATGACGGTTTGATTGGCACTATTTTGGGGTGCGTATGACTTTTTGATCACTTGCTATTACACCTTTTGTGATGTAAGTAGCAAAAAAATGAAGAAGCCGCGGCACTCAGATGGATCATTCCCAATTTCTTTTATTTCACCTCTTGTAACGTTTCGACCGAGTGGTTTTTATCAAGCACGATAAAGACCACTCGGTCGAAAGGTTACAAGAGGTGATATAAAAGAAATTGGGATTAATCCATCTGAGTGCCGCGGCTTCTTCATTTTTTTGCTATTTATTACGGGAACCCCCAGACCGGGATCCAACGCTGCAGGCACCACCACGAATTGGAATACTGGGACTCCAGTGAGTAGTGCTGACCTAATATTTTTTCGTACCTTTTGTGATGTAAGGTGACCAAAAAAAAAGGGGTTAGGTCATGTGATATTTTTATAGAGCAGGTTATTACGGACGCGGCGATACCTAATATGTCAACTTTTTATTTATTTATGTAAGTTTTACACAATTATTTAATTTTTGAAACAAAAAAAATCATGTTTTAATGTCTCCATAGTAGTGATGGATGAAAATCTGCCGGGGCGGTCGCAAACACGATCAAATGTTCGTGAAACGCAAGTTCGCGGAGGGTCCCATTCATTTTAATGGCAGGCGAACCTGAAAAACCTTCAGCTCATATTTGCAGCCAAGAAATAATTACTAGAAGTGCACAAATAGTCCCATAACATGGACAGTGGTATAGTAAGGACCAGCACTCGCTTCAGTAATAATTTCAAATAGATTTAATGGTCACATACAAATGATAAGTGACGCGTGCGTTTCGGCTACTGTGAGCCTTTGACAAAGGCTCACAGTAGCCGAAACGCACGCGTCACTTATCATTTGTATGTGACCATTAAATCTATTTGAAATTATTACTGAAGCGAGTGCTGGTCCTTACTATACCATTATCTGTGGATCTTCCTCCCGGGACGCGCGCACCGCACCGCTGAAAGCAGAAGTGCCGCTTGTATCTTCTCTTGGATCTATAACATGGACAGTGACATACCAGATGTATTATTTTAATTTGCGATCTCCATTCATTTTTGTTTTCAATGCAAAATATCAGCAATATAATTTTCGCGTACGCGCATGCTCAAATGCACTATACAGTACCCAAATGCACTATAAAGAAAGTATATTGGTATATAACACCCCGCTTCAATCAGTTTTTTTGGGGGACGACTGGTATATCACACCAGTAGAAATTATTTGTTCCAATAACGCTTGTCCCTCTATATACCTGCAGTATCGCAGCAGAACCACACACAACTGCTGCACAATACAAATGCACTATAATATACTTTCTAACATAGAAAGTATATTATAACATTGTACAAGGAAGGCAATCCATTAGAATATACATGAAGATATAATGTAACCTTTAATAATTTTACTATGAGGGTCCATTTGCGGATCTGCAAAACACCGGCAATGTGCATTCCGCAATTTGTGGACCACACATCGCCGACACTATAATAGAAAATGCCTAATCTTGTCTGCAATTGTGGACAAGAATAGAACATGTTCTATTTTTTTTGCGGAAACGGAAGCACAAATGCGGAAGTGCGGATCCGCGGATGCGGACAGCACATTCCGGCCCCATTGAAAATTAATGGGTCTGCACCCGTTCTGCAAATTTGCGGAACGGATGCGGACCCATTTTGCGGACGTGTGAATGGAAAAGATATCCCTCAAAATGAAAATAAATTTAATTATTAAAGTTAACCAAAAAGCATAGATGTGGTAGGCAATAACAAGTGCTCGGCGGCACTAAATCAGGTGCTCGGCGGCACCAAATCAGAAACCACATGTCCTACCAGAATCCGGGGGGTTCCAGTGCACATCGATGAATCCAGGAGGGAAAGCAAAAAAACATCCATCCCTGGGCTAGATGATAGTGTGGTATTGAAGGACAGGGTGGGCAATGAACTGTCCCTGATATTGCCCTACAGGGGGGTGCTATTCTGGCCCTGATAGCCTAACCACAGACCACCCGCTCTGATAAGAGCGACCCCACCTGGAACCTTACCCTATATAAAAATTACCCTAGTAAGCCCCTAGCCCCTAGGCCCCTGACTTCCAGGTGATCACTATATAGATCTATGTGTTTTGACTCATTATAAAAGTATATTATAAGTATATCGCACCCCTCTGTGTATCACACAATATCGATAGCACACCTATACTAGTGCTTAAAATGACTTTTGTGGCCCTATTAGCTAGCGTTTGGTGTCCCTAACAGCCTGTCCCTGCTCCACACAGCAACCTCTCCCTACACTGGCAAAACACTGAATGTAAAATGGCGGCCAGATCAGGTTTATTTATAAGGTAGGGGGTATGTCCATGTGCTGAAATGTCTCAATTGGCTGTCCTGTACCACCTGATGGATGTGTCATGGGTCAAAGTTCTTCACAATGTAAAAGAATATGGCAGGCGCGAATTTCTCCATATGTTCGCATGTTCGGCGAATCGCGAACACGCAAAGTTCGCCGCAAAACGACCGCCGGGCGAACCGCAAGGCCATCTCTACTCCATAGTCTGAGAGCCATAGTTTTTTCAGTTTTTGGGCGATTATCTTGGGTAGGGTATGATTTTTGTGGGATGAGATGACGGTTTTATTGGCACTATTTTGGGGCGCGTATGACTTTTTGATCGCTTGCTATTACACTTTTTGCGATGTAAGGTGACAAGGTGTAAGGTGACAAAAAATGGCTTTTTTTACACATTTTTTTTCTACAGTGTTCACCTGAGGGGTTAGGTCATGTGATATTTTTATAGAGCAGGTTCTTATGGATGTGGCGATACCTAATATGTATACTTTTTTTAATTTACTTAACTTTTACACAATACCAGCATTTTTGAAACAAAAAAAAAGATGTTTTAGTGGTCTCCATATTATGTAGGGGCTCATGTTTTGTGGGATAAGGTGACGGTTAGATTGGTATTATTTTGGGGGGCATACCTCTTTTGATCACTTGGTGTTGTACTTTTTGAGATGTAAGGTGAGAAAAATGGCTTTTTTTACCCCGTTTTTATTTTTATTTTTTTATGGTATTTATCAGACGGGGTGGATAATGTGATATATTTATAGAGCCGGTCATTACGGACGCGGCGATACGTAATATGTGTGTGTATTTTTTCATTTTTTTATTATAAAATAAGGGGAAAGGGGCGTTTTTTTTTTTTACTTTTACTTAATTTTATTACTTTATTAATTTTATTAAAAGCACTTTTTTTTACTTTTTTTCTCTTTACTTTATTTCTGATGTTCACTTTTGGGGTCTGATCCCCTCTGCAATGCATTACAATACATTTGTATTGTAATGCATTGCCTGTTCGTGTACTACAGTGAGTAGTACACAAACAGGTTGCCTAGGAGACTCAGCCTGAGGCTGGATCTCCTCGGCTCCCGTGAAGGCAGTTACCTATGCCGTGCAAGGCATTGGGCAGCCTCTGCACGGCATCGGGCAGCCTTCTGAGACATCAAGTCCCCGCCACAGCAGCACAGGGACTTGATGGGTTCTCTCAAACACAAACCCCTTCTATGCCGTGGTAGATCCAGGGTCGTTATGTAGCGAGCTGGCCCTAGTCTCTCAATGAGCTCATCCCAACCCAAGCCATGGGATAAGCATCTACTTTGGACACCTCGTTTAATTTGCGGTAGTCATTACAAAACCGCCATTCTCCATTGGGCTTTAGAACTAGCACTATGGGACTAGACCATCCACTTTTCGATTCCTCAATTACCCTCAATTTTTACATTCTCTGGACCTCTTTGGAAACTATCTACCTTCGGGCCTCGGGTTTCCTGTACGGTTTTAAATTTACTCGCGCCTGAGGCTCCGTTAGAATCTCATGTTCCACGACCTTGGTTACCCCGGGGGTTTCTGTGAACAAGTGCCTATTCTTCTGTAACAGGAGCTAGGATTGGTATTTTTGGGACGGGAACAGGGTTTCATCAATTTTTACATTGTTGATTGTGGCGTCTGGTTGGGTCAACAGACATGGGCTCTCAGGGGGGTCTCTATCCGTCCATGGTTTTAGCAAGTTGATGTGGTAGATTTGAGAGGGATTTCTCCTACCTAGCTGATGTACCCGGAAGTTCACTTCACCCACCCTTTCAGTTATCTCATAGGGTCCTTGCCACTTGGCTAGGAACTTGCTCTCTACTGTGGGGACTAAAACTAGAACCCAGTCCCCTGGACTGAACTGTCTAAGACAGGCCGTCCAGTTGTATATGTTTGCTTGCGCCTCCTGTGCCTGGAGCATATGCTCTTTCACAATAGGTGTTACCTGAGCTATTCGCTCCTGCAATGTAGTGACGCGTGACCTCACTCTCCCAGGTCTCCTTAGTGAATTCTAACAGGCCTAGTGGATGCCTTCCATACAATAGTTCAAAAGGCGAGAAACCTGTTGACACTTGGGGTACCTCTCTGATTGAGAACAGTAGATAAGGCAACAGGTAATCCCATTCTTGGCCATCTTTCTTGACCACTTTTTTCAACATTTTTTCAAAGTTTTATTGAAGCGTTCCACCAGGCCATCTGTCTGGGGGTGGTACACCGAGGTACGCAACTAGGTAACTTGCAATACTTTACAGAGATCCTGCATGACCTTTGACATGAACGGGGTCCCCTGGTCAGTCAGGATCTCCTTGGGCAGCCCTGTTCTTGAAGATATCTGGAACAGTTCTCTGTCTATAATTTTGGAGGTAGCTTTCCTTAAAGAGGACCTTTTACCTGGATATCCTTAATCTAATTATTATCCTACCTTATAGTGCGGCCCCCACTGATGTCTTGGCACTTTTTTATCTAAAGAACTCCCCGTTCGTCCGCTGTGGTCCCCGTATCTTTTGGCGCCTCATATGCTAATGAGGCGACTCGGTTATACTAGGCATGGACTTGTATTTCTCCTGGGCGCGGTTATCTTCTCCCTGGCTGCAAGCACATCCAATCAGAGCGCCCTGCTCTTAGCCCAAGGTAGAAGGACCTCAAGTTCTCGCGGGAGAAACAGCTGCCATTCTCGCAAGAACTTGAGCTTCTTTTCCCTGGCTAAGAGCGGGGCGCTCTGATTGCATGGGACCACAGCGAACGAACGGGGGGTTCTTTAGAGAAAAAAAAGTGCCAAGACATCAGTATGGTCCACACTATAAGGTAGGAAAATAATTAGATTAAGGATATCCGGGTGAAAGATCCTCTTTAAGGGCACCGCTTCAGGGTATTGGGTGGCATAATCCATCACCACTAAGATATATTGGTGTCCCCTAGCAGACTTTACTAAAGGCCTGACTAAATCCATCGCAACTCTCTCGAATGGTACTTTGACAATAGGTAATAATGGTATTAGAGGGCTGTGGAAGTTTGCCACTGGAGAGGATACTTGGCATACCTAAGACATGGCTATGTGCCAGGTCCATTACCATGCGCCAGTACGGTTTAGGAACCACGAGCTGTTATACTACTACTTCCCGGATTTTAGTCACCCAGTATAAAAAAATTTCATTCATTGAAAGTGAGGGTACCTTTCGTCTGCCCCTGGCTCTTGAGGTGCACCATTTACTACCCCCACATTATTTAATGCCCCTTTTAGAGTCTCATCTCCGAACTGAGCGGTCCCAAAGTTTTCCCTAGACACCTCTAAGTCGGGGACTGTCTCCTCAAGGAAAGACTTCTTATCATCCTCGCCTACCATGGCCGAGAATGGAATTTCTGGGACCACCTCAGTGTCAAGGAGCACGGGACTCTCTGCACCCTTCGGGCGTGGTTGCACTACTGCCTTGGCCCACAAATCCCAGAAGAAAGGACAATCTCGGCCAATAATCATCTCATGCATCAACCCCTGCATGACCCTTACCTGTCATGGTCCCTCAGGTGACTGATGTCAGGAAATCAAGAAGATTGGCTGAGCGTGGAGGAATCTAACAGCCTCCTTGATTTCTCTTGATTCAGTGTTGATAGGGTTAATGACCACTTCTCTTTTCTCCGCTGTTGCTCAGTGGTCATCACTTCTACCCTTTATAGTCTCACCCCACCCTTCTGACTATGCGGTTGCTTCATTTAGGTTTGGCTGAGCTGGTGTGAGATCTTCTCTGATGTTCCTGCTCGTCCATCTCTACAGAAGTTAAGTGTTGCATTTGTTTGCATTTGTTATAGTCCCTGTTGTTGTATCTGGGCCTGAGACAAAGACTTCGTCCATCTGGGAAGGAATTCGTTGTATCTGGTTCTATACTTATTCCAGGGCCTTATAGGGAAATCAGGGCCTAGGTTTCCTGCTTATGAATATTCCTACCTTCAAGGTCTATTCATATTGATAGGTAGCCAGGGTAGATTACGTAGATAGGTAGATTAGGGTTGTCTAGGAGGTGACCTGTTTCTTCCCAAGTTTCCAGGCCCAGTTACTTTTCCCCTTCCCTTCTTTGTTCAGTGTGGAGTTTCCCCCCCACACTGATCGTGACACTAACTGGTGGTACACCGTACATCTGTTTTTAATGTGACCTGGGCTATTGGGTAAACCTTGGTATCACCATGAATGCAGGTGACTCCCAAGGTCTTCCCAGGAACCAATTTATGAGGAATACGGGCCCTTATGAGCGTGAGCAGGCTCCCCGAGTCCAGAAGTCCCGTTATGGTGTTGCCATTGACATTAATTGCACAAAAAGGAAGTCCCTTCTCAAAGTTTGGAATCGCACTGCACGCAAACATAGAGGTTCATCTCCCCACAGAACAGTTCATTTGCTCTGGGCTGATAGGACACTGGGCTGCCATATGTCCCAGGCAATGACACCTCCAGCAGATGTCCTCTCTTAAGGAAGGTTGTGGCGTTGGCTCTAATAGGCTCTGGGCCTCATATCGCCCACCCCGGGGGGGGGGGGGGTTTAGCCTCTTTTTCGGAACTTCAGAGTCAACCCGAGCCTTCCAGTAGAGTGAGTTCAGGGACCATGAGGCAGCGAGGGTGGGCTCCATGGCATAGTACTTATCTACCAAGCCTATTAAGTCATCTGCAGTCTGCAGGTTTCCTTGTGCAACCCAGCATTGTTCCGGCTTAGAGAGAGCATACATGAATCTGCCCATTACGACCCGCTCCATCATTTTGGCTGGGGAACAGACGTCCGGCTGCAGCCATTTTTAGACGAGGTGCTGACACATGCACTACTGGCTCCTACTTCACCGAGGCCAGAAACCTTGTTGACACATATCTCCCATCTATGATAGTCCCTTGTGCCTTCCTACAACCTCTTCATAATTTCGGAGGAACCACCACCAGCTATGGGGCTTTATTAAGACCAGCATCTAAAATGCCCATCTTAATAAATGTGCCCTTAACTTTAGAACCAAATAAGATTAATACTTATGTAAATGTTTAGAAGTCTGGTTCTCGCTTCCGTATTCTAAAATTCACATTCTACACTACTAATTCTTTGGTTCAACCGTACTATTTAACTATGAATGTAATTTCTAAATGTGGAGTAAACCTAGCCTAATATATTCATGCTCCACTGTGCAATATTAAGGGATTTGTATGGCATCAAACAGTATACACTATGTAGCATCAAAATATAAACAAAATTATAATGTGTTCATATCCAAGTCATAGACTGGTTAAAGAAGAGATGACTAGTGTATTTCCAAGTTCCCAAATGTAATCTTAAAGTCCAGCGTTTAGCTCAATAAATGCATTTATTTTGAATGCCGATTTGTGTGGTACTCTGAATAGCATTTCAAACTTGGTGAAGTGGAGAGAAAAACAAACAAATGTAAATTATGTTTTACAAAAGTTTATGTTTACATGATAATTTCTTTCGAACGTCATTAGCATATTAAATTCCTTGGAGGATTGATAAATGAATACTTGTAAGTTCAATGCACATGTCTTGGAATGCTGTACCACTAATTTGCCTGTACATTTTTTGTGCTTGTAATTAGTATTCATTTTACTATGCACTTCCTAAATGTTGTTAATTGGCTTGATAAAACCTCAGCATACGTGCTTTTTCAAATCACAAAGTAAATTCAAGTATTTTTAGTTTTCCATGGGGTCAAGATGTGTAATATAAGTAGTGTAATTTAGAATAAAATATATTGAAATCGTAACAAGAGGGCAAATACAGTTTATCAATACTGTAAAATCCAAAAGTGGCATAGGCATCATTCTTCCAAGATGAATCGGTATCATTAGTGCTTTCCATTTCAGTAATTTGAATAATGAAGTCTAATTTGTTTCCAATCGTTACATATAATTTATGATAGGTGAATGAAGTAGTGTTGTGTTCTAAAGTTTGAAAGTTACTTTGCGAGAAAATTGTAATGGCATGTAATTAGGTAATAAATTCAAACTGCAATCAAAAGATTAGCATAAAATGTATTACTTACTAAATGGTAATGATTTATTTAGGATGAACATAACATATAACTTGATATCTAATGTATTTACTTCATTTGTGGCTACTTGTAACTGGGTTTCCATTAATTTAAAACCACATATTTTTAACCCCTTAGGGACTTAGGGCATACCGGTACGCCCTGTTTCCCGAGTCCTTAAGGACTCAGGGCGTACCGGTATGTCCTAACTTTAAACAGACATTGCGGCGCGGCGGGGGTTAATAGGAACAGGATGCCCGCTGAAATCATTCAGCGGGCATCCTGTCACAACGCCGGGGGGGGTCACGTTACCCCCCCGTATCGGCGATCGCCGCAAACCGCAGGTCAATTCAGACCTGCGTTTGCGACATTTACCTGCGGTTGCGGCGGCTGTGCGGTGGTGCCATCGGGTCCCCATGCGGCTGTAGGGAAGACCCGATGGCATGGAAGGCAGCGCGATGTCTAAGGAAGGCATCGTGCTGCCTTCCGGTGAAGAGCCTGTGAGATCCAGCCCCCTGGATCTCACAGGCCGGAAGCTGTATGATTAATACCACAGTATTACTCATACAGCCAATGCATTCCAATACAGAAGTATTGGAATGCATTGTAAAGGATTAGACCCCCAAAAGTTCAAGTCCCAAAGTGGGACAAAAAATAAAGTGAAAAAAAAGTTTAAAAAATAAAGTTTCCCTCCCAAAAATTAAAAGTTTCAAGTAAAAATAAACAAAAACGTCATTTTCCCCAAATAAAGTAAAAAAAAAATTGGTAAAAAATAGGGGGGGGGGGGAGTATACATATTAGGTATCTCCGCGTCCGTATCGACTGGCTCTACAAACATATCACATGACCTAACCCCTCAGATGAACACTGTAAAAAATAAAAAATAAAAACTGCTAAATAAACCATTTTTTTGTCACGTTACATCACAAAAAGTACAACAGCAAGCGATCAAAAAGGCGTTTTCCCACCAAAATAGTACCAATCTAACCGTCACCTCATCCCGCAAAAAATGAGCCCCTACCTGAGACAATCTCAAAAAAAAAAAAACTATGGCTCAGAATATGGAGACACTAAAACATCATTTTTTTTGTTTTAAAAAAGCTGTTATTGTGTAAAACTTACATAAATAAAAAAAAGTATACATATTTGGCATCGCCGCGTTCGCATCGACCGGCTCTATAAAAATATCACATGACCTAACCCCTCAGATGAACACCGTAAAAAATAAAAACTGTGCAAAATAAACCATTTTTTGTCACCTTACATCACAAAAAGTGTAATAGCAAGCGATCAAAAAGTCACTCGCACTCAAAAATAGTGCCAATAAAACCGTCATCTCATCCCGCAAAAATAATACCCTACCCAAGGTAATCGCCCAAAAACTGAAAAGATTATGGTTCTCAGACTATGGAAACACTAAAACATGATTTTTTTTGCTTCAAAAATGAAATCATTGTGTAAAACTTACATAAATAAAAAAAAAAGTATACATATTAGGTATTGCCGCATCCGTGACAACCTGGTCTATAAAAATATCACATGATCTAACCTGTCAGATGAATGTTGTAAATAACAAAAAATTAAAACGGTGCCAAAACAGCTATTTCTTGTTATCTTGCCTCACATAAAGTGTAATATAGAGCAACCAAAAATCATATGTACCCTAAACTAGTACCAACAATACTGCCACCCTATCCCATAGTTTCTAAAATGGGGCCACTTTTTTGGAGTTTCTATACTAGGGGTGCATCAGGGAAGGCTTTAAATGGGACATTGTGTCAAAAAAAACAGTCCAGCAAAATCTGCCTTCCAAAAACCGTATGGCATTCCTTTCCTTCTGCGCCCTGTCGTGTGCCCGTACAGCTGTTTACAACCACATATGGGGTGTTTCTGTAAACTACAGAATCAGGGCCATAAATATTGAGTTTTGCTTGGCTGTTAACCCTTGCTTTGTTACTGGGAAAAATGGATTAAAATGAAAAATTTGCCAAAAAATTGAAATTCTGAAATTTCATCTCCATTTGCCAATAACTCTTGTGGAACACCTAAAGGGTTAACGACATTTGTAAAATCTGTTTTGAATACCTTGAGGGGTGTAGTTTCTTAGATGGGGACACTTTTATTGAGTTTCTACACTAGGGGTGCATCAGGGGGGCTTCAAATGGGACATGGTGTCCAAAAAACCAGTCCAGCAAAATCTGCCTTCCAAAAACCGTATGGCATTCCTTTCCTTCTGCGCCCTGCTGTGTGCCCGTACAGCAGTTTACGACCACATATGGGGTGTAAACTACAGAATCAGGGCCATAAATATTGAGTTTTGTTTGGCTGTTAACCCTTGTTTTGCAAAAGTAAAAAAAATATAAAAATGGAAAATCTGCCAAAAAAGTGAAATTTTGAAATTGTATCTCTATTTTCCATTAATTCTTTTGGTACACCTAAAGGGTTAACGACGTTTGTAAAATCAGTTTTGAATACCGTGAGTGGTGTAGTTTCTTAGATGGGGTCACTTTTATGGAGTTTATACTCTAGGGGTGCATCAGGGGGGCTTCAAATTGGACATGGTGTCAAAATAACCAGTTCAGCAAAACCTGCCTTCCAAAAACCATATGGCATTCCTTTCCTTCTGCGCCCTGCCGTGTGCCCGTACAGCGGTTTACGACCACATATGGGGTGTTTCTGTAAACTACAGAATCAGGGTCATAAATATTGAGCTTGGTTTGGCTGTTAACCCTTGCTTTGTAAGTGGAAAAAAATTATTAAAATGGAAAATCTGCCCAAAAAAGTGAAATTTTGAAATTGTCTCTCTATTTTCCATTAATTCTTGTGGAACACCTAAAGGGTTAACAAAGTTTGTAAAATCAGTTTTGAATACCTTGAGGGGTGTAGTTTATAGAATGGGGTCATTTTTGGGTGGTTTCTATCATGTAAGCCTTGCAAAGTGACTTCAGACCTGAACTGGTCCCTAAAAATTGGGTTTTTGAAAATTTCTGAAAAATTTCAAGATTTGCTTCTAAAATTCTAAGCCTTGTAACATCCCCAAAAAATAAAATATCATTCCTAAAATAATCCAAACATGAAGTAGAGAGTTTTTTTTACAAATTTTTAGTAAATTTGGTATTTTTTTATAAATAAAAATTAATTTTTTTTACTTCATTTTACCAGTGTCATGAAGTACAATATGTGACGAAAAAACAATCTCAGAATGGCCTGGATAAGTCAAAGTGTTTTAAAGTTATCAGCACTTAAAGGGCTTCTGTCACCCCACTAAACATTTTTTTTTTTTTTTTGGTTACTTATAATCCCTATACTGCGATTTATGCATACATACTGTAATTAATCATTTTGGTTCAGCAGATTATGTTAAAAACTTACTTTTAAAATATGCAAATTACCTTGCTACCAGCAAGTAGGGCGGCTACTTGCTGGTAGCAGCCGCATCCTCCTATCCTAAAGACGCCCCCTCCGCATGTTGATTGACAGGGCCAGCGGACGGGATCTCTCTCTGCTGGCCCTGTTTGCATTCAAAATCTGGCACCTGCACCGTACCTGTCTTCAGTCGGCGCAGGCGCACTGAGAGGCGGACGCTCGCTCGGCCGCTCCATCCTCAATGCGCCTGCGCCAATGATGTCACATCTACACACGGCGCAGGCGCATTGAGAATGGGGGCACTCGCTCGGCGCTCCTTCCTCAATGCGCCTGCGCCGGGTGTAGATGTAACGTCATCGGCGCTGGCCTTGTCAATCAACATGCGGAGGGGGCGTCTTTAGGATAGGAGGATGCGGCTGCTACCAGCAAGTAGCCGCCCTACTTGCTGGTAGCAAGGTAATTTGCATATTTTAAAAGTACGTTTTTAACATAATCTGCTGAACCAAAATGATTAATTACAGTATGTATGCATAAATCGCAGTATAGGGATTAAAAGTAACAAAAAAAAAAATGTTTAGTGGGGTGACAGAAGCCCTTTAAGGTGAAATAGGGCTGAGTCCTTAAGGGGTTAAATAGATTTCATGGGCTCACATAGTACGTTACTACATGGTGGCTTTTTATGGCACAATTTACAAAGATATTCTTCCCTAGAAGCAATTTTTACATGGGAGAATAATCTGCAATTTAGCAGCTGGTAGAGAATGATGGATATTTTTTATGAAATTAATACTGAGGCCATATTACAGCTCCATACAACGCAGTGGTTTCAGAGGGTTGAAATATTAAGGAGTATTTCCACCCAAAACTTAAATAAAGTAACTTTGCAAATGTTTTTATCAATTTTTTTAGCATTTTTCTTTTTAATTTCGTCATGGTCTAAATTCATAAAATTACTAATTGCAATTTCCTTTCAAAATTCTGGTGGTTTGGGCCAAAAATCATAATATGTTGACCTAACAGTGCATAACTGTCATCTAATTTCCCACAATGAACTGCTTTCTGTTAAGATCAATTTGGCAGAGTTTCGAAATCACCTTTATGTGTGATGTTCCAGTTAAACACCATGTAAACTGAAAACAGTACAAGATAAGCAAAGCCTGTTTCACACATCCAGAACATGGACTACAGCTGAAAATTCCAAACTTCCTTGGGGTTCTACTGATGCAAACCAGGGTAGCAGCCTATTCTTAACTTCTACAGAGTTCGAGGAAAATTATTATTATTATTTTATTTTTATGTGCCAATACATGGCATGTGTAGTACAAACAAGGACCTCTGATGTGGCTATCCACAAGACCATGTTGTATGTTGTGGGGAATGCTTTGCAAAGAAAGGAGATTATTTAATCCACCAGTACTGTCTCTTCTCCAATGCGAGGGAGGCTGGACTCAATGCCTGCTTGTCACTACATGAAGGGTGTAGAGCCAGGCAGCCCATTCCTTACTTACCACTCTCACATACTGTCGGCAGTGTTAGCGTTTTCTATTGTTGTATTATCTTTAACAAAGCCAAGATGGATCCGTGATGAACTCCATTGAAAGTCAAGGGGGGACGGATACGTTTTCTATTGTGTCAGATTATGTCAGAGAAAACAGATCCATCCCCATTGACTTGCATTGTATGGTATGATGAGTCTTGCTCCGCATCCCAGGAGGGAAAGTAAACCGCAGCATGCTGTGGTTTGCTCTCCAGTATGAGAATGGAACGGAATGCATTTTGGAGCGTTCCGTTCCGTTCAGTTACGTTTTGTCCACATTGACAATAAATGGGGACAAATCTGAAGCGTTTTTTTCCAGTATTGAGATCTGTCATAGGGTCTCAATACCGGAAAATAAACGCTACAGTTTTGTCCCCTGTCATTGTCAATGGGGACAAAACGTAACTTAACAGAGCAGAACATAAAATAGAAACGTTAGTGTGAAAGCAGCCCTAGTCTCCATGTATGCAGGAACTGCCTTGCATGAATGACTTGTAATCTCCCTGGTAGCAGTCTGTCTCTCTTACCTTTTATGTAACATCCTAAGAGGGTATTTATCACACCATGTACCCCTTATCAAATCCTCATGATTTCAACAGTTCCCATGTGTGATGTATTCCTACTGCGATGATATTCTTATGCAGCTTGTAGATTCACAAAGTTAAAAGAAGTAAGCAGTTGTACTATAAAAACAGTCTAACCCTGTGTTTCACCCTTTATCGCCTAAGAAGCTGTTGGAGGGTAGATGCTAAGATCGGGCTAAGGGATCAACATGCCACATGTTTTCACACTATACTCTATACCCTTAACTTAGTGAATAATTCTTCTGGTGGATTGTGAAGCATCTGGTGGATCATACCACAATGTAGGGAATCAGACATTCTGTATGAGGATTTTTAGAGTTACAATGGGACCAGAGAAAAGTTTATAGGTGCCCAATTAGAGCTCTGGACAGATTAGACATAGTACCTACTATGGTCTTGCGCACGAGGCCTTAGTGTAAGTACAATGTTATGTCTGTAAGTACTGCTCCTGGCTAATGATACAAGAAGTTGACAATACCTATGATTTACCATTAACTGTACTGGGACTAGTCAACAAGCAGAGTACTGCACATGTGATGGGTGTCCCCAAAGCTGAGGATGCTCCCCCCCCCCCCGCTGTTTGATTGACAGGGTTGGACATCTTGGCCACCCCTCACAATCTTGAACCTGCTCCAAATAGCGGTGCAATGTCGGAGGCTCTACTTTCACTACTGGAGCAGAAATGAGCAAATTGATTGTCTCATCAAGCAGAGTTCATCACCTGTGATGGGTTGTCCCCAATGCTGAGAATATTCCTGTGCTGTTTGGTTGACAGGGTCAGACCTCGTGGCAGGCCTTCACAATCTCATGCCAACGCTGCTGCTCTGAGTTGCATGCAAGTCAAAGGCTTTGCTTCTGCTACTAAAGCAGCAACTGTGCATGCAACACTACACTTCTGGGTGGTGGCGCATGAACTGCCCCAGAAGTGGAAACTGAGCCTCTAAGTTTGCGTCATTACTTGGCGCAGGCACGAGATTGTCAGGGATGGCCGAAATGTCCAGCTCTGTCAATCAAGAGGCAGGGCAGTGCCCTCAGCTTCAGTGATGCCACTTAATTTTTTATTTGTAGCCAGCCGTCTCTGCTATTCTCTTCCTTGTATGATCCATGGTATGATTTTTTTTTCAGCATGATCAGCCATGCAATGCTTTCAGTTTATCTCTAGATGGAGCACCTACACACAAATATGTTGGTATAGCAGGTGTCAGCAGGTTAATTGTGAATGAAAGTGAGTATGTAGTCTATTTATTTCAGCTATTTTACAAGATGATAGGATAGAAGATATGCTGCAGGGATTTCAAGCTAAAGACTAAGACAAATGCACTGCATCTCTTGCGATTTTTCAAAACAGAATTAAGCATTGTAACCACTATCATTTTTTTTTTTACAGTAGTAGCAATCTCTGATGTATTTATGCTAGCATAAATTGCTTTAAATATCATCACGAACTTTAGCAATAACTGTCCAAATCTGGCAAAATGACATTATCTAGCAGAGAAATTATCATAAAATGATGCACCGTCTCAAAATTTTCAATTAAGCTATGTATTGTTTGCGTGATTGTCCATTGGTTACCATTGTGGTAAAATACCATATTCAGTTATGTACTCGTTCATCATTCATGTGCCTTATCATCACCAATGTGTACATTTAAAATATATTGTAGCATATTGTTTTGTTACTATTATAGCAGAGGTTGTTATAGCATAATCCATATGATAATAGCTTCATTTATTATGGTACGGTTGCGCAAATACAGACAGTAGTTATAAAAGCCATGAAACCTCCTGCTGAGTTCCAGTCTGAACTGAAGAATATGCTAATGATTACAGGAAATGAAAGTTCTTCCTTGTGTTTCATTTGAAAGACATTAGCACAAAATGTGGCATTGATTGAAATAGCAAGATCAGTGTTGCATTATGTGCAAGTGTCTTCTGAATGGAGAAAATGAGCACATATGATTTCCTAGATTAATCTGCATGAAGAAACATTAGGATCATTAGATGACAGGATGTAAATTCTGCAGGTGTATAGATGATGGCCACCTGGTGGCCACTTATGGGAATGCATCAAATTTTTTTTTAGAAAATATAGCTAAATCTGGCTCTGGTTCGAGCACCTTAGGTAGATATTTGTCACAATATCAAATCCATCGTATGGATCCTCACTTACTTGTTTTACAGCAGGATTGAACAAACAGACATATATAACTGCAGTTTTGGCAGAGGTAGCCCATCTTAATATATTGAAATGTTGCTTGTAAATGTTGAAGATCATAGGTTTAGGCATTTGCAAGAGCAAAAATTCCTATCATGAAAGCCAACATTTCTGAAGCTTATACTACCATTCCTAAGCCATGTCCTTTGTATGTTATATAGAACAGATCCATGTGTATATTTCACAAATTCCCTTTCCATTGTTGTAAATGTACGGTACCTTGAAACCTTGGTACCTTTTATGGATATACGTAGTTTGTCCTCTGCATTGCTAGAAAGTTTTTTTGTAAGGTGTATTACTAGCCACTATTTTGTCATTTTAATTTGTATTATGCATATGGAGTCTGTGAGCATGTTTGAGCATGTAAAACTGCTGAAAGATCTAGTTAGGGACTGGGTGGAGCCATGGTCAAAACATGCTGACAGGTCCACTGTATACTCATACACACACACACATAAAGTGGTCCCTCAAGCTACAAAATTTGTTGGTAGCAGGAAGACGATTATAAGTTTAAATGACTGTAACTTCAGGCCATAACTCTATGAAAAACTGGTAATTGGCTCCAGGCAATCAAAATGTCATCTAAAAATAATACAGTAGGAATATTAAAGAATATTAAACAGATAATCTCTTCTTCATAGAGCACATGAGCTTCTTTAGGTACAGTACAGTGTACTAGAAAAATGAGATGGCATTATCTTCATCTGCTGTCCTAAATATTAGCTCATCCTGCTTGAGATCAGTACAGTACATGTAGTACTGTGATGTACTGTACAGAGGCGCTACTAGAAAATAGATCAGTTCACTTCAGTAATACAGGTGGTTTTACCAAGGAAATGTTAATTCCTAATAATGGCATGTATCACCGATTCAGACTGCTTATGGCATTGTATGTTGAATGTTGTCTCAAGTTAGAATGGACTAGGAAAAACCATTGTGTGTTGAAAATATTGTGACCTAAGACCATTGTGACATAAGGGACCACAAGTTTACGTATTACATTACACAATAAAAAATATGTATACGCTCCTCAACATTGAAATTGCAACACCAATAAGGATAACCCATAAGATTGTAAACGGAGTAGCAGGTATCGCTAACATCTGCTGATGATCAAATTTTTAATCACCTAGCTCCAATCTATAGCATATAGGAGGGGGGGGGGGGAAAGGCAGAATGAAAGCAAAGTTTTTAAGCCACATGCAACCTCAAAAATCACATTAAGTTGTGTGGGATGATTAGGTCATGTCTTTTGTTTGTTGACATGCCGGTTATCGCAACTTGTTGAAAACTGAGAGAGAATCCTTGAACTAAAAAAAGCTTGGGTTATCACTCCAGCAAAGCACTATGTGCCTAGGCTGAGATGTCAGCACTGTTCAACATGGCGTTGTCACGGCTGTATGTGAGCAACAAGAGCATGCACAGAAAATAGAGCTACTGACCGGACCCAAACTAGGGAGGGTAAAGGGTGACCCCTGTCAGACCCTCAAAAGCTCTCCCTATGCTGCTAAGCCCATGCCCGGATCCAAATGGTGGAAGGAGGCATGCCCGCGTACCTAAGACTGATGACCACTGTAACCCCTACAATAGTGGAAGGGGCACGGCCACCGGTGCCCTGCTCAGTATATGGAGGGAACCGTGGTCACCTCGGATCCAGTCAGAAAACACACAGATACACAGCAATGTCTGCACACTTAGCTGAAGGGCTGCAGCCGCAGTGAAGACGGATCCAAAGACAGGCTGGCAATATCCGGAGTACTTGCTGCAGCAGAACACAGGTCCAGTGAAAGGATAGAATACAAGGGAAGATACTCAAGCAAGAGCTACAACCCAAATGAGAAATATAATCCACACCTACAATAGGAGGAGGGGGAATATAAAGGCAGGGAAATCAAACGGAGGAGGAACAGCTGGGAGGAAGGAAACAGAAAACTCCTCCCAGCTCTAGTAGTGACATCATCACAGGGGTGGAGAAACAGAGCTGTGAGAACGTCCCAAAGCTCTAGTAGTGACAGTACCCCCCCCCCCCCCTCTACGGGTGGACTCCGGACACACAGGACCCACCTTCTCAGGATGAGCCCTATGAAATGCCCTGATGAGGCGAGTGGCTTTAATGTCCGACACCGGAACCCACATCCTCTCCTCAGGACCATAACCCTTCCAATGAACGAGGTAAAGGAGAGAACTGCGGACAATGCGAGAGTCCACAATTCTGGAAACCTCAAACTCCAGATTGCCATCAACTAAAATCGGAGGAGGAGGCAAAGAGGAGGGTACCGTGGGCTGGACATTTGGTTTTAAGAGAGATCTGTGAAATACATTATGTATCTTCCAAACCCGTGGAAGATCAAGACGGAAGGCAACAGGATTGATGACTGACAAGATTTTATAAGGCCCAATAAACTTGGGACCCAATTTCCAGGAGGGAACCTTCAGTTTAATATTTCTTGTAGACAACCACACCAGATCACCCACACTCAGGTCCGGACCAGGCACACGTCTCTTATCAGCCACACGCTTATACTTCTCACTCATCTTTCTAAGATTACTCTGAATCTTTTGCCAAATGGTAGACAAAGACGATGAAAATCTCTCCTCCTCAGGCAAACCAGAAAGAGCCCCTCCCGAGAATGTCCCAAACTGCGGATGGAACCCATATGCACCAAAAAATGGCGACTTATCAGAAGATTCCTGACGGCGGTTGTTCAGAGCAAACTCAGCAAGAGGGAGAAATAAACACCAATCCTCCTGGTTCTCTGCCACGAAACAGCGCAAATATGTCTCCAGATTCTGATTGAGGCGCTCAGTCTGACCATTCGACTGCGGGTGAAAAGCAGAAGAGAAGGACAGCCGAACCCCAAGGCGAGAACAGAAAGCCTTCCAGAACCTGGACACAAACTGCGTGCCTCTATCGGAAACAATATCAGAGGGAATGCCATGCAATTTAACAATATGGTCGACAAAAGCTTGCGCCAACGTTTTAGCATTGGGTAAACCAGGGAAAGGTACGAAATAAGCCATCTTGCTAAAACGGTCCATCACCACCAGGATCACCGACTTCCCTGAGGAACGAGGAAGATCCGTGATAAAGTCCATGGACAGGTGTGTCCAAGGACGGGAAGGTATGGGTAACGGGAGAAGGGAACCTGAAGGCCGTGAACGAGGGACCTTAGTGCGAGCGCACGTCTCACAAGCAGCCACAAAACCCTCCACCGACTTACGAAGAGCCGGCCACCAAAATCTCCGAGCAATGAGATCTACCGTGGCTCTACTCCCGGGGTGACCAGCAAGAACAGTATCATGATGCTCCTTGAAGAGTTTGTGACGTAGCTCAGGAGGCACAAACAACTTCCCAGAAGGACAACGGGCAGGTGCCTCAGTCTGGGCAGCCTGGACCTCGGCCTCCAAATCCGAATATAGAGCAGAAACAACTACCCCCTCCGCCAAAATGGGACCCGGGTCCTCAGAGTTTCCTCCTCCCGGAAAACAGCGAGAGAGAGCATCAGCCTTCACATTTTTGATCCCAGGGCGGAATGTGACGACAAAATTTAATCTAGAGAAGAACAGAGACCATCTGGCCTGTCTCGGATTCATACGCCTGGCCGACTCCAAGTATGCCAGATTCTTATGGTTGGTAAAAACGGTGATAGGGTGCCTGGCCCCCTCCAACCAATGGCGCCATTCCTCGAAAGCCAACTTGATGGCCAACAACTCCCTATCTCCCACATCATAGTTTTTCTCTGCCGGGGAGAGTTTTTTTTTAGAGAAAAAGGCACAGGGTCGTCATTTGGCAGGAGAAGGGCCCTGGGACAAAACCGCACCCACACCCACCTCGGAAGCATCCACCTCAACAATAAAAGGTAAGGAAACATCGGGATGCACCAAGACGGGAGCAGACGCAAAACTCTCTTTAATCTTAGAAAAAGCTGCAAGCGCCTCCTCCGACCAAGAGGAAAAATCCGCCCCCTTTTTTGTCATGTCAGTGAGGGGTTTGACCACAGAGGAATAATTCAAAATGAACTTTCTGTAATAGTTCGCAAAACCCAAAAAGCGCATCAATGCCTTCTGATTCTCAGGAAGCTCCCACTCAAGTACAGCACGGACCTTCTCCGGATCCATGCAAAAACCAGAAGCAGAGAGGAGAAAACCCAGAAATTGAATCTCCGATACCATAAAAACACATTTCTCCAGCTTGGCGTACAATTTATTTTCCCGCAGAATCTGCAGAACCTGAAAAAGATGATCCTGATGGGTCTGAACATCAGGGGAAAAAATCAAAATATCATCAAGATACACCAATACAAATTTCCCCATTAAATGGTAGAAAATACTGTTAACAAAATGCTGAAAGACGGCCAGAGCATTCATCAGGCCGAAAGGCATAACGAGATTCTCGAAATGCCCGTTAGGGGTATTAACCACCTCAGCCCCCAGTGACTAAACACCCTGAAAGACCAGGCCACTTTTTACACTTCTGACCTACACTACTTTCACCGTTTATTGCTCGGTCATGCAACTTACCACCCAAATGAATTTTACCTCCTTTTCTTCTCACTAATAGAGCTTTCATTTGGTGGTATTTCATTGCTGCTGACATTTTTACTTTTTTTGTTATTAATCGAAATTTAACGATTTTTTTGCAAAAAAATGACATTTTTCACTTTCAGTTGTAAAATTTTGCAAAAAAAACGAGATCCATATAGAAATTTTGCTCTAAATTTATTGTTCTACATGTCTTTGATAAAAAAAAAATGTTTGGGTAAAAAAAAAATGGTTTGGGTAAAAGTTATAGCGTTTACAAACTATGGTACAAAAATGTGAATTTCCGCTTTTTGAAGCAGCTCTGACTTTCTGTACAAATACCAGACAGTACAAATACCCCACAAATGACCCCATTTCGGAAAGTACACACCCTAAGGTATTCTCTGATGGGCATAGTGAGTTCATAGAACTTTTTGTTTTTTGTCACAAGTTAGCGGAAAATGATGATTTATTTTTATTTTATTTTTTTTCTTTCAAAGTCTCATATTCCACTAACTTGTGACAAAAAATAAAAAGTTCTATGAACTCACTATGCCCATCAGCGAATACCTTGGGGTCTCTTCTTTCCAAAATGCGGTCACTTGTGGGGTAGTTATACTGCCCTGGCATTCTAGGGGCCCAAATGTGTGGTAAGGAGTTTGAAATCAAATTCTGTAAAAAATGACGAGTGAAATCCGAAAGGTGCTCTTTGGAATATGGGCCCCTTTGCCCACCTAGGCTGCAAAAAAGTGTCACACATCTGGTATCTCTGTATTCAGGAGAAGTTGGGGAATGTGTTTTGGGGTGTCTTTTTACATATACCCATGCTGGGTGAGATAAATATCTTGGTCAAATGCCAACTTTGTATAAAAAAATGGGAAAAGTTGTCTTTTGCCAAGATATTTCTCTCACCCAGCATGGGTATATGTAAAATGACACCCCAAAACACATTCCCCAACTTCTCCTGAGTACGGAGATACCAGATGTGTGACACTTTTTTGCAGCCTAGGTGGGCAAAGGGGCCCATATTCCAAAGAGCACCTTTCGGATTTCACAGGTCATTTTTTACAGAATTTGATTTCAAACTCCTTACCACACATTTGGGCCCCTAGAATGCCAGGGCAGTATAACTACCCCACAAGTGACCCCATTTTGGAAAGAAGAGACCCCAAGGTATTCTCTGCTGGGCATAGTGAGTTCATGGAAGTTTTTATTTTTTGTCACAAGTTAGTGGAATATGAGACTTTGTATGAAAAAAAAAAAATCAGCATTTTCCACTAACTTGTGACAAAAAATAAAAAATTCTAGGAACTCGCCATGCCCCTCACGGAATACCTTGGGGTGTCTTCTTTCCAAAATGGGGTCACTTGTGGGGTAGTTATACTGCCCTGGCATTTTCCAGGGGCCCTAATGTGTGGTAAGTAGGTAAATGACCTGTGAAATCCTAAAGGTGCTCTTTGGAATATGGGCCCCTTTGCCCACCTAGGCTGCAAAAAAGTGTCACACATGTGGTATCGCCGTATTCAGGAGAAGTTGGGGAATGTGTTTTTGGGTGTCATTTTACATATACCCTTGCTGGGTGAGAGAAATATCTTGACAAAAGACAACTTTTCCCATTTTTTTATTCAAAGTTGGCATTTGACCAAGATATTTCTCTCACCCAGCATGGGTATATGTAAAATGACACCCCAAAACACATTCCCCAACTTCTCCTGAGTACGGCGATACCAGATGTGTGACACTTTTTTGCAGTCTAGATGCGCAAAGGTGCCCAAATTCCTTTTAGGAGGGCATTTTTAGACATTTGGATACCAGACTTCTTCTCACGCTTTGGGGCCCCTAGAATGCCAGGGCAGTATAAATACCCCACATGTGACCCCATTTTAGAAAGAAGACACCCCAAGGTATTCAATGAGGGGCATGGCGAGTTCATAGAATTTTTTTTTTTTTGGCACAAGTTAGCGGAAATTGATATTTTTAATTTTTCTTCTCACAAAGTCTCCCGTTCCGCTAACTTGGGACAAAAATTTCAATCTTTCATGGACTCAATATGCCCCTCACGGAATACCTGGGGGTGTCTTCTTTCCGAAATGGGGTCACATGTGGGGTATTTATACTGCCCTGGCATTCTAGGGGCCCTAAAGCGTGAGAAGAAGTCTGGAATATAAATGTCTAAAAAATTTTACGCATTTGGATTCCGTGAGGGGTATGGGGAGTTCATGTGAGATTTTATTTTTTGACACAAGTTAGTGGAATATGAGACTTTGTAAGAAAAAAAAAAATTAATTCCGCTAACTTGGGCCAAAAAACTGTCTGAATGGAGCCTTACAGAGGGGTGATCAATGACAGAGGGGGTGATCAATGACAGGGGGGTGATCAATGACAGGGGTGTGATCAATGACAGGGGGGTGATCAATGACAGGGGGGTGATCAGGGAGTCTATATGGGGTGATCACCACAGTCATTGATCATGCCCCTGTAAGGCTTCATTCAGACGTCCGGATGCGTTTTGCGGATCCGATCCATCTATCAGTGGATCCGTAAAAATCATGCGGACGTCTGAATGGAGCTTTACAGGGGGGTAATCAATGACAGGGGGGTAATCAATGACAGGGGGGTGATCAGGGAGTCTATATGGGGTGATCACCACAGTCATTGATCACGCCCCTGTAAGGCTTCATTCAGACGTCCGGATGCGTTTTGCGGATCCGATCCATCTATCAGTGCATCCGTAAAAATCATGCGGACATCTGAATGGAGCTTTACAGGGGGGTAATCAATGACAGGGGGGTCATCAGGGAGTCTATATGGGGTGATCACCACAGTCATTGATCACGCCCCTGTAAGGCTTCATTCAGACGTCCGGATGCGTTTTGCGGATCCGATCCATCTATCAGTGCATCCGTAAAAATCATGCGGACATCTGAATGGAGCTTTACAGGGGGGTAATCAATGACAGGGGGGTAATCAATGACAGGGGGGTGATCAGGGAGTCTATATGGGATGATCACCACAGTCATTGATCACGCCCCTGTAAGGCTTCATTCAGACGTCCGGATGCGTTTTGCGGATCCGATCTATCTATCAGTGCATCCGTAAAAATCATGCGGACATCTGAATGGAGCTTTACAGGGGGGTAATCAATGACAGGGGGGTAATCAATGACAGGGGGGTGATCAGGGAGTCTATATGGGGTGATCACCACAGTCATTGATCACGCCCCTGTAAGGCTTCATTCAGACGTCCGGATGCGTTTTGCGGATCCGATCCATCTATCAGTGCATCCGTAAAAATCATGCAGACATCTGAATGGAGCTTTACAGGGGGGTAATCAATGACAGGGGGGTGATCAGGGAGTCTATATGGGGTGATCACCACAGTCATTGATCATGCCCCTGTAAGGCTTCATTCAGACGTCCGGATGCGTTTTGCGGATCCGATCCATCTATCAGTGGATCTGTAAAAATCATGCGGACGTCTGAATGGAGCTTTACAGGGGGGTAATCAATGACAGGGGGGTGATCAGGGAGTCTATATGGGGTGATCACCACAGTCATTGATCACGTCCCTGTAAGGCTTCATTCAGACGTCCGGATGCGTTTTGCGGATCCGATCCATCTATCAGTGCATCCGTAAAAATCATGCAGACATCTGAATGGAGCTTTACAGGGGGGTGATCAATGACAGGGGTGTAATTAATGACAGGGGGGTGATCAGGGAGTCTATATGGGGTGATAACCACAGTCATTGATCACGCCCCTGTAAGGCTTCATTCAGACGTCCGGATGCGTTTTGCGGATCCGATCCATCTATCAGTGCATCCGTAAAAATCATGCAGACATCTGAATGGAGCTTTACAGGGGGGTGATCAATGACAGGGGTGTAATCAATGACAGGGGGGTGATCAGGGAGTCTATATGGGGTGATAACCACAGTCATTGATCACACCCCTGTAAGGCTTCATTCAGACGTCCGGATGCGTTTTGCGGATCCGATCCATCTATCAGTGCATCCGTAAAAATCATGCGGACATCTGAATGGAGCTTTACAGGGGGGTAATCAATGACAGGGGGGTGATCAGGGAGTCTATATGGGGTGATCACCACAGTCATTGATCACGCCCCTGTAAGGCTTCATTCAGACGTCCGGATGCGTTTTGCGGATCCGATCCATCTATCAGTGCATCCGTAAAAATCATGCGGACATCTGAATGGAGCTTTACAGGGGGGTAATCAATGACAGGGGGGTGATCAGGGAGTCTATATGGGGTGATCACCACAGTCATTGATCACGCCCCTGTAAGGCTTCATTCAGACGTCCGGATGCGTTTTGCGGATCCGATCCATCTATCAGTGCATCCGTAAAAATCATGCGGACATCTGAATGGAGCTTTACAGGGGGGTAATCAATGACAGGGGGGTAATCAATGACAGGGGGGTGATCAGGGAGTCTATATGGGGTGATCACCACAGTCATTGATCACGCCCCTGTAAGGCTTCATTCAGACGTCCGGATGCGTTTTGCGGATCCGATCCATCTATCAGTGGATCCGTAAAAATCATGCGGACGTCTGAATGGAGCTTTATAGGGGGGTGATCAATGACAGGGGGGTGATCAATGACAGGGGGGAAATCAATGACAGGGGGGTGATCAGGGAGTCTATATGGGGTGATCAGGGGCTAATAAGGGGTTAATAAGTGACGGGGGGGGTGTAGTGTAGTGTAGTGGTGCTTGGTGCTACTTTACTGAGCTACCTGTGTCCTCTGGTGGTCGATCCAAACAAAGGGGACCACCAGAGGACCAGGTAGCAGGTATATTAGACGCTGTTATCAAAACAGCGTCTAATATACCTGTTAGGGGTTAAAAAAAACACATCTCCAGCCTGCCAGCGAACGATCGCCGCTGGCAGGCTGGAGATCAACTCTCTTACCTTCCGTTCCTGTGAGCGCGCGCGCCTGTGTGCGCGCGTTCACAGGAAATCTCGCGTCTCGCGAGATGACGCGTATATGCGTCCAGGCGGAATGAATCAACCACCTCCAGGACGCGTCTGTGCGTACAGCGGTCCGGAGGTGGTTAAAGGCCGTTTTCCATTCATCCCCCTCTCTGACCCTGACCAGGTTGTACGCGCCTCTCAAATCCAATTTGGAAAAAACCTTGGCCCCAACAATTTGGTTGAAGAGGTCCGGGATCAGAGGAAGGGGATAGGGATCGCGAATCGTGATACGGTTCAGCTCCCTAAAATCTAGGCAAGGTCTCAGAGAGCCATCTTTTTTTTTAACAAAAAAAAAAACCAGCGGCAACAGGTGATTTTGAGGGACGAATATGCCCCTTATCGAGACTCTCAGAGATATAGGTTTGCATTGCGATTCTTTCCGGTTGTGAGAGATTGTAGAGGCGAGCTTTTGGCAGCTTGGCGCCGGGAATGAGGTTAATGGGACAGTCAAACTCCCGGTGAGGAGGTAGCTCCTGAACACCGCTCTCGGAAAACACGTCCGAGAAATCAGAGAGAAATGATGGCACAGTTTTAGTAGACACCTCTGCAAAAGTCGCTGTAAGACAATTCTCTCTACAAAAGTCACTCCACTCATTTATTTGCCTTCCTTGCCAATCAATAGTGGGGTTATGTCTAGTGAGCCAGGGTAACCCCAAAACTAGAGGAGAAGGCAATCCGTTAAGGACAAAACAAGATATATCCTCCACATGAGTGTCACCTACAGCTAACCGGATATTGTGAACAATGCCCTTCAGAGATCTCTGTGAGAGTGGAGCAGAGTCAATAGCAAAAACAGGTATATCCTTTTCTAATGTGCAAACCTGAAAACCATGCATGGCTACAAATTGAGTGTCAATAAGATTGACGGCTGCTCCACTATCAACAAAAATCTCACAAGAAATGACTTTGCTCTCTAGCGCCACCCTGGCAGACAGGAGAAAACGGGAACTGCAGGTCAGAGGAAAAGCATCAATTCCTACATCAACTTTGCCCAAAGTAGCAGATGAAGCAGAGTTTGATGATTTACCTTTTGAGGTTTTTCTCTTATTATCGCTCTTAGTACAGTTCAAGAATCTCCTAGACGGACAAACATTTGCCAAATGACCTATGCCCCCACAACAAAAACACACCATACTCTGAGGACTAAATCCTCTTTTATCAGGGGCAAGTCGACCTAGCTGCATGGGCTCCTCCTCAGAGGGGAGCGAGACAGGATGAGGCCCCTGCACACTGAATGAGTCTGCACCACTGCCCCTAGACTGACAATGGCTGGACAGAGAGGTCTCGTTTCTTTCTCTTAGACGCCTGTCAAGGCGTACCGCCAATGACATGGCAGACTCTAAGGACGTTGGTCTCTCATGGAAAGCAAACGCATCTTTCAATCTCTCTGAGAGACCATGACAGAACTGACTCCGGAGTGCAGCATCATTCCAACCTGAATCAGCTGCCCATCTCCGAAATTCAGAACAATAAAGCTCCGCAGACAGTTTGCTCTGGCATAAAAAACGTAAGTTAGATTCGGCCAGAGCAACACGATCCGGGTCATCATATATCTGCCCCAGGGCCACAAAAAATCCTTCCACGGATCGAAGGGAGGGATCCCCTGATGGCAGCGAAAAAGCCCAAGTCTGAGCATTACCCCTGAGCAGGGAGATGACAATCCTCACCCTCTGCTCCTGATTACCAGAGGAATGTGGACACAAGCAAAAATGGAGTTTGCATGCCTCTCTGAAGCGAACAAAACTCTCACTGCCCCCGGAGAACGTTTCCGGAAGTGAGACCTTTGGCTCGCAACAGACTCCATGGGCCGGAGCAGAGCCCAATGCTTGAAGCTGAGTCATAGATTGACGGAGATCCGCTACCTCCAAAGAAAGACCCTGCATGCGGTCAACCAGGCCAGAAAGCGGATCTATGTAAAAAAAGACGGTTTTGGTGGATTATAATGTCACGGCTGTATGTGAGCAACAAGAGCATGCACAGAAAATAGAGCTACTGACCGGACCCAAACTAGGGAGGATAAAGGGTGACCCCTGTCAGACCCTCAAAAGCTCTCCCTATGCTGCTAAGCCCATGCCCGGATCCAAATGGTGGAAGGAGGCATGCCCGCGTACCTAAGACTGATGACCACTGTAACCCCTACAATAGTGGAAGGGGCACGGCCACCGGTGCCCTGCTCAGTATATAGAGGGAACCGTGGTCGCCTCGGATCCAGTCAGAAAACACACAGATACACAGCAATGTCTGCACACTTAGCTGAAGGGCTGCAGCCGCAGTGAAGACGGATCCAAAGACAGGCTGGCAATATCCGGAGTACTTGCTGCAGCAGAACACAGGTCCAGTGAAAGGATAGAATACAAGGGAAGATACTCAAGCAAGAGCTACAACCCAAATGAGAAATATAATCCACACCTACAATAGGAGGAGGGGGAATATAAAGGCAGGGAAATCAAACGGAGGAGGAACAGCTGGGAGGAAGGAAACAGAAAACTACTCCCAGCTCTAGTAGTGAAATCATCACAGGGGTGGAGAAACAGAGCTGTGAGAACGTCCCAAAGCTCTGGTAGTGACAGGCGTGTCCCGGTGGCTGGGAAAACAAAGATGAACTGGAATGACAGCAAGAGGTGCAAACCTCTGCATAGATAGATCATCTGATTAGAAGAATAGCGTGTAGTCATCCAATCAACTGCAAGTGAATAGTCCCAGGATTATAGTACATGGTAGCATAATGTACAGAAGCCGGACCCCTCTAGTCTTCATTAAGGGATACTTACAGCTCGGCGTTACATTGATTTATCGTGGAACCAGTGATACGTCCATTCCTCCAAAGTGTCCACGGAGCCATTTTTCAACAGGAAAATGCCTGCACATGCTAATGTGAGTAGCCTGCAAACATGCTACCTTGGCCTGCATTGTCTCTGGACTTGTTTCTATCGAGCATACTGTTTCTGGGACATCAATGGTTGGCAACTGCAAAAGAAGCTGCCTGCAGCGAATGTTGATGATTTGCATGCCCAAGTGCATTCAGCGTGGCAGAACTTTCCTCAGACAACCATTAATAACCTGTTAGCATGCCAAGGTGTGTAAGTGTGTGTATTTCTGCGTTTGGTGCTCATACTCGATACTAAACAAATCAAGATGCTTTAATATTTTGTTTCCATTATTTTCTTTTTCATATCATTAACATATCCATAGATATTGTGATTTCCATAATTCCAAGACTCTTCCTTTTTGGTGTTGTAATTTCAATGTTGAGAGGAGTGTAGAAATAGCTGTATAGTTGGATAGATAAAAATAATCTAATGTGATAAATGCCACATAACAGATTGCCCTTTGTCACTATGTACTCATGAAGAAGTAATTCAATATGACAAATCCATAAAGGTGGCAGGCAATTACTGATTTTAATTAGTTAAATGATCATGTTTAAAATCTACTGTATACCTTATTTATTGTCACATTGAAACGGACAAGGAGACCCATTGTATCCCTATAGTGATGTCTTGAAACTGACATCCTTTATTTTCGCCTTACAAAACATAGCATCCATCATTTTCATGCATCATAATATCAAGTAGGAGATATGATCAGTGATCTTTCTGAAATCATTATTTTGATGTCATGCATAGTCCCATGTGAACATTTTACTCTCTATATATGCACAATATATGAAACTCATGAAGGCAGTCAGAACTGTTACCTTACAGTTGGGAGTGGGTGAGGCTGAACATGGCCATATAGTTCAGGGATGCCCTTCTGGGAGAAATATTTCCTTCCAGGGACCTTCCATTCCGGTGTGCCAATGGCCACAAATTTTCTAAAGGCCTCTGAGTCCACCAATTTATACGGCAGTAGTTGGCGGACTAGCAGTTCCGACAAGCCAGCAGTCAGCCGTTGGACAAGAGGATTATGAAGCGTCATCATTTTTTTACACTCGAATAGGGTTGAGCGAACCCGAACTGTAAAGTTCGGGATCGTACCAAATTTTAGGATTTTTGGACCCCGAACACAAACCCGAACTTTTCAGTAAAAGTTCGGGTTCGGTGTTCGGCGAGTTAATGGCACTTTTTGAAAGGCTGCAGAGCAGCCAATCAACAAATGTTTTACTCTTGTGCTCTTAGAAGCCATCACAGCCATGCCTACTAATGGCATGGCTGTGATTAATGGCATGGCTGTGATTGGCCAGTGCAGCATGTGACCCAGCCTTTATATAGGCTGGAGTCACGTAGCGCTGCACTTCACTCTGCTCTGATTAGTGTAGGGATAGGATGCTGCTGCTGTGAGGGAGAGAATAGGACAGAATCTTTAATCTGAAGTGCTTGTTAACTCAGCGAACTACCTAGATATTGTTTTGTGGGTGCAGTGCACAATCTTTTTACCCTGTCCTGAGCCCAGTGACCCAGAAAAATTACTTTTATCCGTCTGTTAGTTAGGTGGGCGGTGGCGGACATTTTATGCAAGTTCAGTGCACCAGCAAAGCATATGTGCATTTGTGACAGTCAGGTTTTAAAAAACACCCATTTTTGGCAATACCCTCCATCTGGGGCCTATGCCGCATTTGTCAGTGTGCAATTTAAGATTGAAATACAGCAATAATTTTCTGGGTTTTAAAATACACCCTTTTTGGGCAAAATACTAAATTTTACAGCCCTTACTGCATCTGTCAGTGTGAAATACAAGCGTTATATACTGCTGTCATATTCTGTTATTAAAAAAGCACCCATTTTGAGCAAAATCCAAATTTTGCAGCGTTTGCTGAATCTGTCATTGTTACATACAAGCTTGAAATGTTGCAATCATTTTCTAGGTTTAAAAAAGCACCCCTTTTTGGCAACAGCCTCCATCTTGGGCTTTTTGGCAACAGCCTCACATTAGTCAGTGTGAAATTTAAGCTTGAAATACAGCAATAATTTTCTTGGTTTTAAAAAACACCCTTTTTGGGCAAAATACAAAATTTTACAGCCTTTGCTGCATCTGTCAGTGTGAAATACAAGCGTTATATACTGGCATTCTATTCTGTTATTAAAAAAAACAGTCATTTTGGGCCAAATACAAAATTTGCGGCCTTGGCTGCTTCTGTCAGTGTGAGAAAGAAGCTTGAAATACAGCAAAAAAAAATTTGGTTTAAAAAAGCACCCCTTTTTGGCAATACCCTCCATCTGGGACCTATGCAGCATTAGTCAGTGTGCAATTTGAGCTTGAAATACAGCTAACATTTTCTGGGTTAAAAAAACAACTTTTTGGGCAAAATACTAAATTTTACAGCCCTTGCTGCATCTGTCAGTGTGAAATACAAGCGTTATATACTGGTATTCTATTGTGTTATTAAAAAAAACACCCATTTTGTGCCAAATACTAAATTTGCGGCCTTGGCTGCATCTGTCAGTGTAATATACAAGCTTGAAATACTGCAATAATATTCTGGGTTTAAAAAAACACCCATTTTGGGCAAAATACTAAATTTATGGCCTTGGCTGCATCTGTCAGTGTGAGATACAAGCTTGAAATAATGCAATAATATTCTGGGTTTAAAAAAACATCCATTTTAGGCAAAATACTAAATTTGCGGCCTTGGCTGCATTAGTTAGTGTGGAATTTAAGCTTGAAATACAGAAATAATTTTCTGGGTTTTAAAAAAAAAATTTGGGCAAAATACTACATTTTACAGCCCTTGCTGCATCTGTCAGTGTGAAATACAAGCGTTATATACTGGCATTCTATTCTGTTATTAAAAAAAACTGTCATTTTGGGCCAAATACTAAATTTGCGGCCTTGGCTGCATCTGTCAGTGTGAGAAAGAAGCTTGAAATACTGCAATAATTTTCTGGGTTTAAAAAACACCCATTTTTGGCACTACTCTTCATCTGGGGCCTATGCAGCATTAGTCAGTGTGAAATTTAAGCTTGAAATACAGCAATAATTTTCTGGATTTAAAAAAAATACCTTTTTGGCAAAATAATATATTATACAGCCCTTGCTGCATCTGTCAGTGTGAAATACAAGCATTATATACTGGTATTCAATTCAGTAATTAAAAAAACACCCATTTTGGGCCAAATACTAAATTTGCGGCCTTGGCTGCATCTGTCAGTGTGAGAAAGAAGCTTGAAATACTACAATAATTTTCTGGGTTTAGAAAAAGACCAATTTTTGGCACTACCCTCCATCTGGGACCTATGCAGCATTAGTCAGTGTGCAATTTAAGCTTGAAATACAGCAAACATTTTCTGGGTTTAAAAAAAAAAACTTTTTGGGCAAAATACTAAATTTTACACCCCTTGCTGCATCTGTCAGTGTGAAATACAAGCGTTATATACTGGCATTCTATTCTGTTATTAAAAAAACTGTCATTTTGGGCCAAATACTAAATTTGCGGCCTTGGCTGCATCTGTCAGTGTGAGAAAGAAGCTTGAAATGCTGCAATAATTTTCTGGGTTTAAAAAACACCCATTTTTGGCACTACTCTTCATCTGGGGCCTATGCAGCATTAGTCAGTGTGAAATTTAAGCTTGAAATACAGCAATAATTTTCTGGATTTAAAAAAAACACCTTTTTGGGCAAAATAGTATATTATACAGTCCTTGCTGCATCTGTCAGTGTGAAATACAAGCATTATATACTGGTATTCTATTCCGTAATTAAAAAAAACACCCATTTTGGGCCAAATACTAAATTTTATGCCTTGGCTGCATCTGTCAGTGTAAGATACAAGCTTGAAATACTGCAATAATATTCTGGGTTTAAAAACACCTATTTTAGGCAAAATACTATATTTGCGGCCTTTGTTGCATCTGTTAGTGTGAAATACAAGCGTTATATACTGGTATTCTATTCTGTTATTTAAAAAACACACATTTTGGGCCAAATATTAAATTTTTGATACCTTGGCTGCATCTGTCAGTGTGAGATACAAGCTTGAAATATAGCAATAATTTTCTGGGTTTTAAAAAACACCCATTTTTGGCAATACCCTCCATCTGGGGCCTATGCAGCATTAGTCAGTGTGAAATTTAAGTTTGAAATACAGCAATAATTTTCTGGATTAAAAAAAACACCTTTTTGGGCAAAATAGTATATTATACAGCCCTTGCTGCATCTGTCAGTGTGAAATACAAGCATTATATACTGGTATTCTATTCCGTAATAAAAAAAAACACCCATTTTGGGCCAAATACAAAATTTTATGCCTTGGCTGCATCTGTCAGTGTAAGATACAAGCTTGAAATACTGCAATAATATTCTGGGTTTAAAAAACACCAATTTTAGGCAAAATACTAAATGTACGGCCTCGACTGCATCTGTCAGTGTGAGATACAAGGTAGAAATACTTCAATAATATTCTGGGTTTAAAAAAACACCTATTTTGGGCAAAATACTATATTTGCGGCCTTTGTTGCATCTGTTAGTGTGAAATACAAGCGTTATATACTGGTATTCTATTCTGTTATTTAAAAAACACACATTTTGGGCCAAATATTAAATTTGCGACCTTAGCTGCATCTGTCAGTGTGAGATACAAGCTTGAAATATAGCAATAATTTTCTGGGTTTTAAAAAACACCCATTTTTGGCAATACCCTCCATCTGGGGCCTATGCCGCATTTGTCAGTGTGCAATTTATGTTTGAAATACAGTAATAATTTTCTGGGTTTTAAAAATCTCCCTTTTTGGGCAAAATACTAAATTTGACAGCCTTTGCTGCATCGGTCAGTGTGAAATACAAGCATTATATACTGCTGTCATATTCTGTTATTAAAAAAGCACCCATTTTGAGCAAAATCCTAATTTTGCGGCGTTTGCTGGCGTCTGCTGAATTTTCCGTAATTGGTTACTAGATGAATTTGAGAATAATTTCAAAAAACATTCCTCAACACTAGAGGGCAATATTAAGGGCACAGTACCTAGGAGAGGCTTAGCGGTTCCACATATATAACAATTACTTTTATTTACTGAAGCTGCACTGTACTTCATCCATTCTAACCATAGGTTGGCATCAGAGAACCCAGTTTCTGCTGCCAGGGTATCCTCATAGGTAGGGTCAGAAATAGCCAGTATGTTTATTAGGGACTGTATATGGGTTTTTAGAGGGTATGTTTGTTTCTGAGGGTATGTCCATTGAAATCTCTGCCCCCCCATGTTATGAAAGTACCATCCCAGCACGTAATCTCCTTCATCACCTTTGTTGGGGTTTTCTATGTTTATAATTATTTTCATCTCAGACACCATCTTAGGGCATGCCCACCCTGTAGGATATAGGCTAACATCTATGTGACAGTCCCCTCCGTTTATAATTGTCATTCTACTAATCAAGGATTTACCATTCTTATCCTTTCGATTAAGGGCATTCTGTGGTTTATACCCCCAGTCTTCTCCTGTATTCCATCCTACTGACCCCCAGTATGCGCATCTATTACCCCAATAAGGGTCAGTAATACAGATATAAGCCTGTCCATTCTTATAGTGGTCACCGCATCTCGTGGAAGGACTGCACTTCATTATGCTGCATAAACAGAAGGAGTAAGATGCAACGTGAGTACTGGTGGAATTGTACCAGAAGGTAGTGATTCCACCTTTCTGAGTTATAGGAACTTCAGCTTTGTTATCCTCCAGCAGAGTCATTAGGATAATCAGTAATCCCATAGTCTAAGTGGACCGTCTGTGCTATCTTCCAGAATTGAGGGAGTGCATCCTGGTGGAGGTCAGAGCTGTCTGTCCCCGTTATTACCTCCTTTTGGGGTGCCTTCTTTACAGTTTTACTCTGGTGGCGTGGACCCAGGTAGGTGCTTCTTCTGTAAGTACAGCTGTGCGGATCACGGCTACCACTGTAGTCGGTGGTCCGTAGGTGAGTCTCCTGCAAATTTTCCTTTCTTTAATTTCTTTATCAGCACGATATCTCCCACTTGGAATGGGTGAGTTTGTTCCTGTGGAAGACAAGGAGACTTACAAGCAACTTTTTCCTCAATTTCACTTAGGGTTTTAATCAATCTGGTTACATATTCTTCTCTAATGAGGTCGAGGTCCCTTTCCTGTACTACCAGAGGGTTCTTTGCCCATGGTGTGGGAAAAGTTCTCCCCATAAGTATCTCAAATGGTGATATCCCTAGCTTTTTATTAGGGGTCATCCTGATCTCAGCTAAGACTATTGGCAGTATATCTTTCCATTTCTCAAATGTGCTTCTGTCAAGTGATCCTCAGGTCCTTTAAGTCCTAATAGGGCATTCAAGATAGGTGCTGGAGCTGAGGTGTGTGTTGCGTATTTGATTTGGAGGAAGGGATTGCTGAGAAGTAGAATCTCATATCCAGATAGTCTTTGTGCGGACATGTGCTGTGTGTATGCCTTTGAGAAGGCCTACTACATCATGTGTGGTGTACAGGATAGTCTCATGTCCCATTGTGAGTGGTGTTGCAAGCTCAACCATCATAGCACAGGGTGCAAGAGATCTCAGACAGGCCGGCATTCCTTGGACGTATGCCGGAACCACCTTTGAGAAAAAGGCAGAAGGATGTAACTTGCCTCTGTGATATTGTGTCAGCACACCTGCCATGGTTTTACAATTTTGTTGAGCATATACGTGCAATGTGAGTTTGTAGTCAGGCAAGCCTAAACACGGACTTGTCATTAAAGAACATTTCAAATAATCAAATGCATTAAACATTTCCTCAGACCACTAATGAGATCTGGCATGTCTGCCAGAGTGGCTTGTCTCGCTACATTGTCATAGTAGGAGCAATCAGGAATCCATTGTCTGCAGTAGTTTATCATACCAAGGAAAGATAACATTTCTTTCTTGGTGTGCGGGGTGACCAGGCCCGCAACAGACTGGACTCTTTCTGTGCTGATTCTCCTTTCTTCCTTTGTGAGAACAAAGCCCAAGTATTCAATTTGCTTTTTACACCATTGCATTTTCTTGCGTGACACCTTGTGTCCACATTCAGACAACCATTTCAACAAAGATAAACCATCTGTTACATTGGCCTCCTCTGACACACTGCACAATAACAAATCATCCATGTATTGCAAGAGTACAGAACCCTTGGGGGGGGGGGGTGCCATGGTTTTAAACTGGCTTGGAGGACAATGCTGTACACTACAGGTGAATCAGCATATCCCTGGGGCATCCTGCACCAGGTGAGTTGACGACCCTCAAAGGAAAAAGCAAAAAGGAGTCTGGTCTGCTTGTCAACCGGGATAGAGAAGAAAGCATTTTTTAGGTCTATCACGCTGAAACAGCTGCTGGAAAGGCTGAGAGCAGTTGTGTCACATCAGGTACAATGGGCGCGATAGGGATGATGAGACTATTAATTGCCCTTAAGTCTTGTACAAATCTTACCGTACCATCGGCCTTCGTCACCGGATTGATGGGTGTACTGTATGGTAAAACAGTGTCCTCTAGGACTCCGGTCTGTAGGAATTCCTGTATCATGGGTCTTAACCCTTCGATTTTCTCTTTCGATAGTGGGTATTGTTTTTGGTACACCGTGGTTGCATCTGCTCTGAGTGTGGCCCTATATGGAGTACAGTCAATGAATCCTGTGTCATAGTCTCCGGATGACCACAGGTTAGGGTCAATCCAGTCCTCCAATTCTTGTGACTCAAATGTGGTGAGTGCAGGAAAAAATGATGATGATGAGGGTTTGGCAATGGGTATGAGATCTGATCGCACATCCAGTCCTCCCTGAGATGCAAAAACATAGAGTATCAACTTGCAGGACAAATCTCTACCTAAGAGGTTTACTATACACTCAGGGATGATGCTGAAAGTGTGGTCAGTGATGTAATCTCCGTCTATGGTTTCAAGAGTCAGTGGGTCAGTTTTGTATATTTTTGTAAGAACCCCATTGATTCCCATGGAAGGATCGGACTTTCTTAAAGGACCTTTGTAAAAATCCCTACACAGGACACTGGATGTGGCTCCGCTATCTACCATGAAACCTACCTTTCTCCCAGCTACTGTTAAGAGAATGACAGGTGAGTCTTTCCAATGTTTTGTGACCTGTGTAAAAGTGGGGGTACCGTCCTCTGGGCAGCATCAGTGTTGACCCTGTTGGTTCCAGTCAATGGGAAACCTTGGGTTCTGGCTATCCCTTACCTGGGGCTGAGTGCCAGGGTTAGAGTAGCGCTGTCGTCTGGGCAACGGGCATTGCTTTGCCCAGTGTCCCTCTTTACCACATTTAAAACATACAGTGGCAGATGGTGGCTGCTGCTGCTGCTCAGGGGTTTGATTTGGGCTGTAAGGTTTCTGCTGAGACTGGGGTGGACCTCTGTTACCTTGACCTTGATAGCCTCTGTTCCTGTTCCCCCGTCCCCTCTGGTTTCTGTTGCCGGCATACCCATGAGTAGTTATAAGTTTCCTTACCTCGAAACAGCCTGTTGCCTCTTTCTCATATAAATGCTTTTCAAAATCCGCAACATCATCAGAAGTCCAGGAGGATACGTTAAGCATCAAACTAGGCAATAGGTTGTTTACAAAGGTTGAGATAACCAAACTATCTTGGTTAGTCACTGTGAGACCTGCTTCGTGTTTCCAGCAATCTATGAACTGCTTCCAGAAATCAGTAACTTACTCATTGTTCTTTTGTTTGCATGCTACCGCTATGTGGAGGGAGGACCTCTATTTGAAAACCTCTTTCATGTGTTCTGTGAGTTCTTCCCACATCTTGTTCCTGTCCTGTTCTGTGTTCAGGCTGTATGTAGTAGCATCGGGGGTTGTCTGAATGAGGCTAATGCTGGGTATTTTAACCCAATCCCACCCTGAGTGCATCCCTATTATACCATCCACTATCAGCTTCATATCCTCCTGTGTGTAATTTCCCCCCTTACATGCCCTTTTCAGATAGGTGATAGTACCTAATGGTGCTGTAGTGGGTTTGGGACAATGTTTGATAATCCTATTGATGTCCTCTATTTCTATGGGTTTATTCATTAACTGATCTCCTATTGTCATAAAGGGGAATGAATCCTCATGTCCCTTCTCCTGTTCTTTACTCCTAGTGTGTTGGGCGATGGGACTGGTTAACCTATCTTCCTCCCTTTGTGTCTTTTCAGTGAAACGTGTGTTTTTTTGTACAATCTGTGGGGGGGGGGGAGGTGGGAGATGTCGCGTTGATGAGACACTAGGGGGTGATTTGTTGAACATATCAATTTTATCCCGAACACTGGGTGATTCTATTGGTGTGGATGCTTGTCCTCCTGTTGCTTCAGTGGAAGAATCAGGTTGTTGAAAGACAGACGCTGATATTTGTTCCACCAAGGACACAGGCGGGCGGGGTGCTCTGGGCACTGGTTGCAGGACAATATGACCCGCAGCCAATATTTCCTCCTCTGAGAATGAAGGGTAGAGCTTCTGAATGCTCGATTTCTTTTCAGTCACCGTGTGGTTTTTGGTTACACTCTGGGTTTTGTATTGCGGTGGTATTTCTAGGATTTTGTTCTATCTTCCCTTTCTGAGGTACGCCTCAAGATCGTGTTTATTTGAGTCATTGGGTACATTTTTAGGTGATTTGGCCTTTTTTGTGGGCCTATCATATCAATGACATGCTATTTCTATCCATTGTTCTTCTCCTTTTTTCATATATGTTGTGTCCCACTGTGGGTCTGGGTCAAAGTGTGGCCAGGTGACTTTGTCTCCCAAACATAGTCCTTTGACCATATCCATGTGATAGGGACTATTGTCACCGTCACGTGGAAATGGACTATAAGCGTCCATAAACTCTGTCCATCCTGCCAAGTTATCTACCCACGGATTGATGAGGTAGTAATTTGTGGGACTAACCCTTGCAACATATTCTTTGCATGTTTCTCCTACATTCGGAAGAGGAAACTCCACTTTTGAACCTTGTCCACCCATAATAATATACGACAATACACAGCAATAGTAACAAGGAGGTATGTCTGTACACTTACCACCCAGACAAGATCTCCACAAAACAAGACAGATAATCAATAATTGATCTTATCACTTTATATATTACTATTAATATTAGTAATCTTATCTATATGGATCAAATCAAGGTAGGTCAGTCTCCCTGAGACTGTTCTCTTACATGTACCCCTGGTACTAGAAAATCTCTGTCGACAGTTATATAAAGTAAATAGATTTCCCTGAGATCCTATGGTGTGTCCCAGACACAAAACAACTTACGGATAGATCTCCCTGAGACTCTATGCCGTGTGTGGCGTTCCAAGTGCCGGCCTCATTCATGAAAGTACTCCAAGTACTTATTATAAACTCCCTGAGTCTACTTTTAAGGCTTAACAATGTATCCCGGATACATAATTAAAAAAAACTCACGGGTAGAGATGTGGCCAGTGCCCTCGGACCGGGCAGTGGACAAAAGGGATGTCTCTCTTACCGGACACGAGGATGGCCTTTTCTATCCCGGATGGAGCCCCCAAACTGAAAGGATTTGAACCTTTGTGGCCCTTTATGACCACCTTGGTTTGACGTCAGGAGAGATATTTCTGAGCTAGCAATAACATAACACACACACATATCACTGAGAAATACTCTAACTTTATTATGCCATCGCTTGGCCTTATATAGGCAGTAGAAAAGTTTGCATAACAACAGCGTTAAACCAATCATAAAAGATAAACATTGGTGCTCGTACACATACTACCGGAACATCCTTATATGGTATGTGTACGTGCAGTAAGCGAAAAGAATAGGTTTTAATCAGTCACATATAAGAATGTACGCAGCTGTGCCGAATGACCCTGAATAAGGCAAGAACGTTTGTACTAGTTCTGGGAGATTCCCAGAATCTGTCCTGGGACAGATAAGCAAACCTAACTCACAGCAGGGGAACTTGAAACAGTGCGTGGGTGAGATGTTATAACAATTCTTTACATATTTAGAGAAGACAAGATGGAGTCACATTTCTCTTCACGGTCCCTGCTTTCTATTAAGCTGCAGAGCTCTCGCAGCTTATTATATGTACTTTAGACTACAACCCTTTGTTGTTTTCATAATATTTCTCTTGATTGGTATACTTCCAACAGAATAATGGAAAGTTCTATGGGGCTTGAGTGAATGTCCAGTATGTTAATGCACAGTGAGCTTAGACTCCTTATAAGGAGCAATTTGTCCCCCTTTCTTCATTCAATAAATTGCCACCGAGGAAGAAACAAATGCGGTTTTGAAACGCATCTGGCTAGAAGACTGCACTCCTGCTATAATTTGCAATATACTTCCAGAACAGAAAAATCTCGAATATCTATTCTGACGATTGAAAAGTGAAAGCGCGCATGCGTGAAGTTTCAGACATCGGAACGAAACAACTTGCAGTGCTGTGAGCGTCCGGATAACTGTACTGCGCCAGCGCGCAGTGTTGCCGGCAGCCAGAGGACACACATGGAGTCGTGAGAAACCAGAAATCCGTACTGCGCAGGCACGCAGCGTCGCTATCAACCAGAAACTGTGGAGCTGCCGAACCTTGCAGATTACCATCAACATTGGGTAAGAAGCACATACTGCTACAAAAGAAAACTACCCATAATATCACAAGGGCGGCAAAGCGACTGGATATGTAAGTGGACCTAGGCCCCACTAGTGACAATCATATAACGCATGTACCACTGTGCATTAACATACTGAACACTCACTCAAGCCCCATAGAACTTTCCATTATTCTGTTGGAAGTATACCAATCAAGAGAAATATAATGAAAACAACAAAGGGTTGTAGTCTAAAGTACATATAATAAGCTGCGAGAGCTCCGCAGCTTAATAGAAAAGAGGGACCGTGACTATTACAATTATACTGTTATTTTGATTTTATGTTGATTTTATATGTTATATTTTATAACTGTTTTATAACTACATTGGTCTTATATTGCTATATGGCACATTTATGTCAGTATATGATAGTGGAATAATGTATACATGATTAGCCATATAATAGGCATAATGTTATAAGTGAGAAATAAATAAGATTTAGGTGACTTCTTGTGAGCTGGCCTTTGCTTTGTATCCTATGCAGCATTAGTCAGTGTGAAATTTAAGCTTGAAATACAGCAATAATTTTATTGGTTTTAAAAAACACCGTTTTTGGGCAAAATACAAAATTTTACAGCCCTTGCTGCATATGTCAGTGTAAAATACGAGCGTTATATACTGGTATTCTATTGTGTTATTAAAAAAAATACCCATTTTGGGACAAATACTAAATTTGCGGCCTTAGCTGCATCTGTCAGTGTAAGATACAAGCTTGAAATACTGCAATAATATTCTGGGTTTAAAAAAATACTTATTTTGGGACAAATACTATAGTTGCGGCCTTGGCTGCATCTGTCAGTGTGAGAGACAAGCTTGAAATACTGCAATAATATTCTGAGCTTAAAAAAAACACTTATTTTTGGCAATACCCTACATCTGGTGCCTTTGCAGCATTTGTCAGTGTGAGATACAAGCTTGAGATACAGCAAACATTTTCTGGGTTTAAAAAAAAACCTTTTTGGGCAAAATACAAAATTTTACAGCTCTTGCTGCATCTGTCAGTGTGAAATACAAGCGTTATATACTGGTATTCTATTCTGTTATTAAAAAAAACACCCATTTTGGGCCAAACACTAAATTTGCGGCCTTGGCTGCATCTGTGAGTGTGAGATACAAGCTTGAAATACTTCAATAATTTTCTGGGTTTAAAAAAACACCCATTTTTGGCACTACCCTCCATCTGGGGCATATGCAGCATGCAGTGTGCACTGCACAGTGTGCAGTGTGCAATTTAAGCTTGAAATACAGCAATAATTCTCTGGGTTAAAAAAAATTTTTTACAGCCCTTGCTGCATCTTTCAGTGTGAAATACAAGCGTTGTATACTGGTATTCTATTCTGTTATTTAAAAAAACACCCATTTTGGGCAAAATACTAAATTTGCGGCCTTGGCTGCATCTGTCAGTGTGAGATACAAGCTTGAAATACTGCAATAATATTCTGGGTTTAAAAAAACACCAATTTTTGGCAATATCCTACATCTGGGGCCTATGCTGCATTTGTTAGTGTGACATACAAGCTAGATATACTGCAATAATATTCTGTTATTAAAAAAACACAATTTTGAGCTAAATACTAAATTTGTAGCCTTTGCTGCATCTGTCAGTGTGAAATACACGCGTTAGATACTGGTGTTCTATTCTATTATTAAAAAAACACCTATTTTGGGCAAGATCCAAAATTTGCTAAGAATGAGGAGAGCGTCGAATTAGGGACTTGGCCTCGTCGTGGTGCTTCTGGTTGAGCTCCTGTTGCAGGGAGAGGACGTGGTCAATCTGTGCCATCTATACGCACAAGTGAAACCCCTTCCTCAGGTGCGAGTAGGAGACAGAACCTTCAGTGTTATTTGGTCGGGCCTAATGCGGCTCTACAAATGGTGAGGCCTTAACAAGTACAGGCAATAGTACATTGGGTTGCTGACAGTGCCTCCAGTTCCTTCACATTGTCTCCCACCCAGTCTCCTGCTGAAAGATCAGAGTTAGCACCTGCAGCCAATGTCCATCAGTCTTTCACCTCACCCCCTTGCAAATCAGCCAAGCACTCTGAGGCCCAAGTCATGCAGCAGTCTCTTCTGCATTTTGATGACTCTGCTAGCAGGGTTTCCCAGGGCCATCCACAAAACCCTGCCCAGAAGTGGAAGAGATTGAGTGCACCGATGCCCAACCACTTATGCTTCAAGATGAGTACATGGGAGGACCACCGCAGCACGTCTCGGATGATGATGAAACACAGGTGCCAACTGCTGTGGCTTTTGAAAGTGTGCAGACCGACAAGGAGGCCAGGGGTGAAGACTGGGTGGATAATGATGTGAAGGACGATGAGGTCCTCGACCCACATGGAATCAAGGTCATGCGAGTGACCTGTGTAGTTCGTAGGAAGATGTGGTGGTCACACAGAACCACCAGCACAGCAGAAGAGGGAGCAGGGTGCAAAAGCGGAGTGGCCGTCCCCTAGACAGTATGCCTGCTACTGCCCACCGCAGCAAGGGACCGAGCACACCAAAGCCAGCTCGAAGGAGTTCCCTGGCATGGCAGTTCTTCAAACAATGTGCTGACGACAAGACAGAAGTGATTTGAACGCTGTGCAATCAGAGCCTCAAGCGAGGCATAAACGTTCTCAACCTGAGCACAACCTGCATGACCAGGCATTTAAGTGCAAAGCACGTGCTTCAGTGGAGTAGACACCTCAAAAATAATGAAAGGTCTCTGGATCCTCCTGCTTCCTCTTCTGCTGCAGTCTCGGCCTCCTCATCCACCTCTGGAGTGACAGTGCCACCTGCCACTTCGCAAACAGAAGATCTGCCAGCAACACCACCACCTGGGTCACCAAGCATCTCCACAATGTCCCACGGAAGCGTTCAGCTCTCTATCTTCCAAACACTGGAGTGGAAGAGAAAGTACCCCGCTACACACCTGTGATCCCTGGCCCTGAATAGAGATGTCGCGTACATAAAATTTTCCGTTCACGAACGGCAAACGCGAATTTCCGCAAATGTTCGCGAACGGGCGAACCGGGCGAACCGCCATAGACTTTAAGAGGCAGGCGAATTTTAAAACCCACAGGGACTCTTTCTGGCCACATTAGTGATGGAAAAGTTGTTTCAAGGGGACTAACACCTGGACTGTGGCATGCCGGAGGGCCGGAGGGGGATCCATTGCAAAACTCCCATGGAAAATTACGTAGTTGACGCAGAGTCGGGTTTTAATCCATAAAGGGCATAAATCACCTAACATTCCTAAATTGTTTAGAATAACGTGCTTTAAAACATCCAGTGTGTGTATACGATCAGGTATGATGTTGGATCGATCAGGTAGTGTAAGGGTTACGCCCGCTTCACAGTGACAGACCAAACTCTGACAGACCAAACTCCCCGTTTAACGCACCGCAAACAACCGCAAACAGTCCATTTGCACAACCGCAAACTCCCCATTTGCACAAGGTTGGATACCAAGCTAGCCATGTCCCGTTCCTTGTCCTCACTGACGTCATTGAAGGTCTCTTCCTCCACTCAGCCACGTACAACACCAAGGGTCCCCGAAAGGTGACAAGAAGCCCTCTGGGATGCTTGCTGTGGTTGGTCTTCCACCTCCTCAAAGCTACCTTCCTCCTCTGACTCCTCTTCTACAAAATCCTCTCTGCGTTGCCGCAGGTCCAGCAATCGACGACGACAAGGCTGCTTCTGGTGGTGATGGTGACCACAACTCTTCCTCTTCATGCTGATCTACGGCCTGATCCAGCACTCTTCGCAGGGCACGCTCCAGAAAAAACGCATATGGGATGAGGTCGATGATTTTGCCTTGGGTTTGACTGACCAGGTTTGTCACCTCCGCAAAAGGACGCATGAGCCTACAACCATTGTGCATGAGCGTTCAGTAACGCGGCCAAAAATACCCAGCTCCGCAGAGGCTGTCGTCTTTTTTTTATTAAAAAAATCTGTTCTTACCAGTTTAATCTCTGTTTTGTCCCCTATCAGGGGCAGGTGTATGGAATGGATTTTAGGAACCGGGAGATGGAAAAAGATGCTTGGTCGGTCCTCTTACTTCCAATTTGGGGCACTGCGCGTGTGCCGTGCAATGTACTGTGCCACCCTATATGAGTGGTATGTTAAGTAGTACTATTCCTATCAGTTTAATCCCTGTTATGTCCCCTACCAGGGGCCGGTGTATGAAATCGATTTTAGGAACCGGGAGATGGAAAAAGATGCTTGGTTGGTCCTCTTACTTCCAATTTGGGGCACTGCGCATGCGCCGTGCAATGTACTGTGCCACCCTATATGAGTGGTGTGTAAAGTAGTACTATTCCTATCAGTTTAATCCCTGTTACGTCCCCTATCAGGGACGTGTATCGAATAGATTTTAAACAACCGCAAAGAGTTGTCAATAGTTGACACACTCATGACATAAATTTTATTCCTCTATGCGTCAATCTTGGTGTAGTGATGACTGTGCTCGTGCGCACGTTTTGGAGATTGCAGGCGATGGCGGTTTTTCAAAGCCTATAGTCGTGCTGAGGTAGTTCAGTGACAGTTAAGTGACCCAGAAAACAATGATTCTGCATTGTGGGCCCATTGTTGGCCTAGTAGGCTTTAATGATCACCTTAGATGATCACAAAGAAAATTAATGTTTTTTCTATGCAAAATTATCCAGCCGATCGCTTTTGGTCTGTTCACAATGAAGCAACGACCTTATCATCTGGGGTGTGCCAACATTGCCAACACACTCATAGAGGTGATTGCTTCATTGCGATACGCAAGCCCCTTCACCACAACAAGGTAACGATCACGAAGGGGAATTGACACATGTATGTGCCTTTTTTTTTGTTTTGTTTTTGCAGCCTCAGTGCAGCACCAGAGGCTGGAAAAATTGATGTTTTCCAGGCAGAAAGTGCACTAAAACATTTCGGCTTGAACCCTAGTTGGTGGCGGAGAAGTCACGCAAGTCATCCGGCATGCAGAGATTAAATACAGCAGCGAGTGGACCATTTTTAGCCCAAGGCATCTCATCAGGCCTTTTTTAGTCAAATGCATCACCCACTGTCAGTCCCTTCGGGATCCATGCCTCATTCATCTTAATAAAGGTGAGGTATTCTAGACTTTTTTGACCTAGGCGACTTCTCTTCTCAGTGACAATACCTCCTGCTGTGCTGAAGGTCCTTTCTGACAGGACACTTGAAGCGGGGCAGGCCAGAAGTTCTATCGCAAATCGGGATAGCTCAGGCCACAGGTCAAGCCTGCACACCCAGTAGTCAAGGGGTTCATCGCTCCTCAGAGTGTCGATATCTGCAGTTAAGGCGAGGTAGTCTGCTACCTGTCGGTCGAGTCGTTCTCTGAGGGTGGACCCCGAAGGGCTGTGGCGATGCGTAGGACTTAAAAAGCTCTGCATGTCCTCCATCAACAACACGTCTTTAAAGCGTCCTGTCCTTGCCGGCGTGGTCGTGGTAGGAGGAGTATTGCTTTCACCTCTTCCCCTGTTAGATTCCCATTGTGCTGTTACATCACCCTTATACGCTGTGTAAAGCATACTTTTTAACTTGTTTTGGAACTGCTGCATCCTTTCCGACTTCCGGTAATTCAGTAACATTTCAGCCACTTTCTGCTTATACCGGGGGTCTAGTAGCGTGGCCACCCAGTACAGGTCGTTCTCCTAAAGCCTTTTTATACGAGAATCCCTCAACAGGCATGACAGCATGAAAGACCCCATTTGCACAAGGTTGGATGCCGAGCTACTCATGTCCCGTTCCTCATCCTCACTGATCTATTTGAAGGTCTGTTCTTCCCCCCAGCCATGTACAACACCACGGGTACCAGATAGGTGACAATGAGCACCCTGGGATGCCTTCTGTGGTTGGTCTTCCTCCTCCTCAAAGCCACATTCCTCCTCTGACTCCTCTTCCTCAGACTCCTCTTCCAGCGTTGCCGCAGGTCCAGCAAGCGATGCTGATAAGGCTGTTTCTGGTGGTGATGGTGACCACAACTCTTCCTCTTCACGCTCATCTACGGCCTGATCCAGCACTCTTCGCAGGGCATGCTCCAGGAAGAAAACAAATGGGATGATTTCGATGATGGTGCCTTTGGTGCTACTGACTAGGTTTGTCACCTCCTCAAAAGGATTAATGAGCCTACAGGCATTGCGCGTGAGCGTCCAGTGACGTGGAAAAAAAATTCACAGCTCCGCAGAGGCTGTCCTAGCACCCCGGTCATACAAATACTCGTTGACGGCTCTTTCTTGTTGGAGCAGGCGGTCGAACATTAGGAGTGTTGAATTCCAACGTGTCGGGGTGTCTCAAATCAAGCGCCTCACTGGCATGTTGTTTCGCCGCTGAATATCGGAAAAGTGAGCCATGGCCGTGTAGGAACGCCTGAAATGGCCACACACATTCCTGGCCTGCTTGAGGATGTCCTGTAAGCCTGGGTACTTATGCACAAAGCGTTGTACGATCAGATTCAACACATGTGCCATGCACGGCACATGTGTCAACTTGCCCAAATTCAATGCCGCCAACAAATTGCTTCTGTTGTCACACACCACTTTTCTGATCTCCAGTTGGTGCGGGGTCAGCCTCTGATCCACCTGTGCGTTCAGGGCGGACAGGAGTGCTGGTCCGGTGTGACTCTCTGCTTTCAGGCAAGTCAACCCCAAGACGGCATGACACTGTCGTATCCGGGATGTGGAATAGCCCCTAGAGAGCTGGGGGGTGCAGTTGATGTGGAGCAAGATGCAGCAGCAGAAGAGGACTCTGCCGAGGAGGTTAGCGAAGAGGATGGAGTAGGAGGAGTAGAGGAGGTGGCAGCAGGCCAGCCTGCAAGTCGTGGCGGTGTCACCAACTCCTCTGCAGAACCAAGCATTCCATGCTTGGCAGCTGTCAGCAGGTTTACCCAATGCGCAGTATACGTGATATACCTGCCCTGACCGTGCTTTGCAGACCAGGTATCAGTGGTCAGATGGACCCTTGCCACAACACTGTGTGCCAGACATGCCATTACTTCCTTTTCCACAATAGAGTACAGGTTGGGGATTGCCTTTTGTGAAAAAAAAATTCGGCCGGGTACCTTCCACTGCGGTGTCCCAATAGCTACAAATTTTTTGAAGGCCTCAGACTCCACCAGCTTGTATGGTAAAAGCTGGCGGGCTAAGAGTTCCGACAAGCCAGCTGTCAGACGCTGGGCAAGGGGGTGACTCTGTGACATTGGCTTCTTACGCTCAAACATTTCTTTGACAGACACCTGACTGTGGGCAGATGAGCAGGAACTGCTGAAGGTGAGAGGCGGAGTGGCGGGTGGTTGAGAGGGGGCAAGGAGGACAGCAGTGGTTGACGTGGCTGAAGATGCTGGACCAGGAGGAGGATGTTGGATTTGAGTTTGTGTGCTGCTTGTACTCATCATGTGTTGATCCCATAAGCGTTTGTGATGTGAGATCATGTGCCTTCGCAAAGCAGTTGTACCTAGGTGGGTGTTGGACTTCCCACGACTCAGTTTCTTTTGGCACAGGTTGCAAATGGCATCGCTCTTATCAGAGGCAGACACACAAAAAAAATGCCACACTGCTGAGCTTTGCAATGACGGCATTCTGGTGGTGGCAGCAGCATGTGTTGATTGGCGTGCTGTCTGGCTGACCCCGGGTGCCGATACATGCTGTCTGACTGTGCCACTAGCTCCTTGCGACGACCTCCCCCTGCTTCCAACTCGTCTCCTTCTCCTCTCTGTCTCCCCAACTGAACTTTCCCCCTCTTCTTCTTCTCTTCGAGCGGGCACCCACGTGACATCCACGGACACATCGTCATCATCAACCGCTTCACTTGTATCTGACAACTCAGCAAAGGAAGCAGCAGCGGGTAAAACATCATCATCATCACATCGTATGTCCATGTGTGTAATGCTGCCTGACTGAGACATATCCCTGTTATCTACATCCTCTGGCAATAATGGTTGCGCATCACTCATTTCTTCTAACTGATGTGTAAATAACTCCTTGACAGATCAAGTGAAGCGGCTGTGGTGCTAGTGTTGGTGGTGGCGGCAGGCGGGCGAGTGGTAACTTGAGAGGTGTCCGAAGCTGTGCTGGAGGAGGATGGCGCATCAAGGTTCCGCGCGGAAGCTGTAGAAGATTGGTTGTCCTGTGTTAGCCAGTCAACTATGTCCTCAGTACCTTTCGAGTTCAGGGTACGTGGCCTCTGAACACTGGGCATTATTCTAGGGCCAAAGGAAATCACAGCACCACGACCACGATGGCCCCTGCGGGGTGGCCTGCCTCTGCCTGTCATTTTTTTTTTGATTAGTGGTACTATGCGTGCAAGGTACTGTGCCACCCGATATGAGTGGTGGGCAGTGGGCACAATACAGTCTGTGGGCCTGACACACACTGGCAGGCAACTGCAATTATATTACAGAAAAAAAATTGTTTTACTGTTTTATCTGCAAGCTACTGTGCCACCAGATATGAGTGGTGGGCACTGGCAGTGGGCACAGTACACTCTGTGGGCCTGACACACACTGGCAGGCAACTGCAATTATATTACAGAGATTTTTTTTTTTACTGTTTTAACTGCAAGCTACTGTGCCACTGTAGTGTCCCACTAGGTAAAGGTGGGCCCTGCACAAAAGGGGTTAATGTGTCTTAATTGCATTTAATGTCATATGTATGCATTTTCCCTGTGTTAACTGGTGTCAGGCCTGTCAGGGTGCAGTTTAGCCTCCCAGACGTTAGAGCAGGGGTGCACAACGTTTCCTGGTTGGGGGCAACATTGCCAGAATGAACCAATGACGAGGGCCGAAATTAAAATTTAAAGGTGTATTAACAACTGAAATATTGTACTTATGGCATATTGAACACACATTATATACCATTAATGTCTAGTTACACTTCCAGGACTCCCATCTAATGGCAGAAATATATGTAAGCAGCCACAAGACATAGGCATACATGTCTGTTACCAGATGGTTGGGGGCCGCACAGAATGGTATCAAGGGCCGCATGTGGCCCCGGGGCCGCAGGTTGTGCACCCCTGCGTTAGAGGGAGCCAGAGAGCCCTGGTTATATATAGGTAGGCCCAGACAGGGGAAGGTAGTTCATTCCAGGGGACTAGAGGAGTTACTTCGTCCACCTGAAGCTCCCGAGGCTAGGATTAGCTCAGTAGAGGCACCCCAGTTGCAGGACAGAACCTCCTGGGAGAAACCCACAGTCATTATCAAGACAAGTCAGGATCTTACAAGCAAAGATAAGTAACACTGATGGGCAGATGATTTAGGAAGCAAAGCAAGGATTTAATACGAGATGAAGATATATATATACCAAGGATTTAAGCCACCATTTAGGCACCCGGGACTTGGGATTGAAACCAGACAGGAGTTCTAGAAAGGACAGTGTACGCTATTTCTGAGGAAAGGTACAACCTGATTTTGAGTGTGTTGTGGATTTACCCTCTGAGTATCTTGCATAATCAATACCTGCCATCTTGTGGAATAAGCCTGCTTGTAAAGCTGTGATCTAAAGGACTGTGTTACTATCTGTATGTACAAAGTTGGACTGTTAAGTAAAGCAACGTTTGGTTCACTATACCACCTGTGTACCTCAATTATTCCAACTATAAATCGGTGTGCCACCGTTACAGGCACTGGCGTCACGAATCCAAAAGGGACCTTGCCCCAGGCACTCAAAATACCTGTAACATCCAGGGCACCTCATCCACCATCAGGCCTGGTCCCTATATACAGAGTGTGCCCCAGAGGAACTGTGTCTACCTCTCCTTCACTGCCGCATGCCTGCCCAGGGTTCTCCAATACGGTGAGCAACCCTCGATTGCCCATAACCGTGACCTCGCTTCGCTATACCCTGCAGGTCTGGCGTGCTGCACCACCAGATATGAGTGGTGGGCACTGGCAGTGGGCACAGTACACTCTGTGGGTCTGACAAACACTGGCAGGCAACTGCAATTATATTACAGAGAAAAAATTGTTTTACTGTTTTATCTGCAAGCTACTGTGCCACCAGATATGAGTGGTGGGCACTGGCAGTGGGCACAGTATATAGACAGCCATTTTGCCACTTAAACCTGAGGTGGATTGCGAGTGCGCCCCCGGGGAGCTGTTTGGCGCGAAAAAAAGGACTTTGGCGCGAAAAGAACCAGGCGGAGTCATCACCCAGCCGGCGAGGAGGAAGAACGCCGCCCTGTCTGGAGGAAAAGGTGCCGCCTACCTGAGTCCCGGAGCTACGAGAGGCCGCGGCCACCTGCTGGCGCTGTACGCAGGACGTCCGACGCCCGTAGCCACGCATCTCGCGAGACTTGGAGCGAGCACCACCGGAGTGAGTACCGACTTAAAACTTTTGCTGGCTCCCCCGATCACCTTACCGGAATCTTCCCGACCCCTGCCAGGGTACCGGAGGGACTCCCGTTAGTAGCCAAAGACTTTTCTGGAAAAAAATAAAATAAAATAATTATTACCATTGCCGCTCCGGTCCGCTCCGCTACATTTAAAGGGCCATACCCACCTAGCAACACCATGTCTACACCTGAGGAAATCGGACAGGTGGCCCCAGTCGTGCCTTCTGGAGTATCCCCAGCCGACCCTAGGGCCCCTGCCGCCGCGGCACCGCCAAGCCTGATGCCGCTAACTATGCCGTATTATTTTGGGGCCCCCTGGTTCCCACGTTATTCAGGGGAAGCCAACAAGTTAAAGGACTTTAGGGAGCAGATACTGGCCTTGTTCCGGCTTTATCCCATAAATGCCGAACAGCAAATGGAGATCCTCCTAGCTCAGTTGGAAGGGGCCGCCCGCAGGGAAGTCATGTCGTGGCCCCGCTCTGAGAAAAGTAGCCTGGAACAGATTTTTGATCGCTTGGGCACCACATTTGAGGCCAGAACGGTGTCAGAAGTTAAAATGCGTTTCTTCAGCAGAAAGCAGCAGCCTGGAGAGTCGCTCCGCGATTTTGCCCTGTCCTTACAAGAGACACTGAGAGCGGTAGTCTAAGTGGATCCTAAAGAAGCTGAGGACCAGGACCGGACTCTTAGAGAGCAATTCATTGCGGGCGTAAGTAATGAGCATTTAAAGGGCCAGCTACGCATGTTGTCAGCTCAACACCCCCACTGTGCATTTCTGGACTTTAAGGAATTGGCCATCAGTATATTAGGCCAGAACCCTGCTCCAGGGCCAGCAGCCTCCTATGAACCCCAGGCTTGTCAGCCAAAGACTGTTAATGTGGGGTCTGCAGGGGTCAGTCAGGCCACCCAAGCTCCAGTCACAGATGTAGTGGCAGCCCTCATGGAGCAAGTGAACCATCTTACTCTAAGTCTAGAGAAGGTGTGCAAGAAGATAGAGGAATGGGAGAGACCATTGTTACTAGAAGATGAAGGTCCTTTTCCTCCAAGGCTCCCACCTGCATATGGAGACGTATACCCAAAAGAGCCTGATGGGCGACCGAGGTACAGGCCCAGAAGTAGAAAACAGCCTGTCTGCCACCACTGCAAGAAATATGGACATACTGAATCAATGTGCTGGCAGTTAAACGGGCAACCCCTGAGGCAGAGGACCGCCCCTCGGGAGGTAGAACAGTAGGTCCAAAGGATCCAAGCTGGATGCCTAAGTATGTAGGATCCCGTCCAAAAGTCAATATATGTATCAACGGGATACCCTTTGAAGCCCTGTTGGACACTGGGTCACAGGTCACCACCATTCAACGGCCTGCCTTTGACAAGTTCTGGGATCCAAGTCTCCTCACCCAGCCACCAGAGTCCTGGCTAGATATCATTGCCAGCAACGGTAAGCTAGTGAAAGTGCATGGGTATTGGGAACCTACCCTTCAGGTGGGAGAAGCCACCCTGCCACAGCAAGGCGTGATTGTGGTACAAGCGGGAGATAAAGGAGGACACCTTGTGATCTTAGGGACTAACGTTCTGAAAAATTGTTACTCTGAAGTGCTTGACGCATTAAATCAAACTATATCTTCAGCCTCACCTGCTTCCAGAAGAGTTATCCAAAAGACTATTAGTGTGCTGAGTGCTCAACAAAGGTTTGCCAACAAGAAAGGAGAAATTTGCACTGTCCGGATCCGGGATAACCGGCCGGTAATTCTGCCTCCTAATTCCCAGATCATCCTGTGGTGCCGTGCGGTGTTAGGGATCCAGGGCCAGGACTATCAAGCCCTAGTGGAACCTATTCGCTTTGAAAATCATCCCTTCGTACGGACAGCCAAGAGCATGGTGACTGTGTCTCAAGGTAAAGTGCCTGTCCGCTTAATTAACTTTGGTGATCATCCCGTTACTCTCCTTAAACATTGCCCCGTTGCTCAGCTTTTCCAGGTGTCTTTCCAGGATGTAATCCGTCTGCCTGCCACGGAGGCGTTCCAGACCACACAGAGCAGCAGCACCCTTTCAAGATCCTGGTGGGAGGAACTACATGTGGGGGACGAATCTACCCCAAAGGAGCAGATAGAGGGAGTCCTGAAGCTGGTGAAGGAGCACCACCAGGCTTTCAGCAAGCACTCCACGGACTACGGAGAGGTCAGTGTAATCAAACACACCATACCCACCGGCTCTCATCCTCCTATTAAGGAGAGGCACAGACCCATACCACCTTCTACCTATCAGTCTGTGAAAGAGATGATAAAAGAGATGAAAGACTCTAATATAATCCGGGACAGCCATAGTCCCTGGGCTGTGCCCCTAGTTCTTGTCCGAAAAAAAGATGGAAGCATAAGGTTCTGCGTGGATTACAGAAAAATTCATCAAATCACCCACAAAGATGCATATCCATTGCCACGCATTGAAGAGTCCTTGACTGCTCTGGGGTCATCAGCCTATTTCTCTACCTTGGACTTAACCAGTGGGTACTGGCAAGTACCCATGGCCCCAGAAGATCGAGAAAAGACTGCTTTCACTACACCTATGGGCCTGTTTGAATTCAATTATATGCCGTTTGGACTGTGTAACGCTCCAGGAACGTTCCAGAGGCTGATGGAACGTTGTTTAGGCCATAGGAATTTTGAGACTGTACTCTTATATCTGGATGACGTCATTGTATACTCCAAGACGTATGAGGACCATTTAAAGCACCTGGGTGAGGTGTTTCAAATTCTTGCTAAATATGGCCTCAAAATCAAGCCATCCAAGTGCCACCTACTAAAACCAGCGGTCAAATACCTTGGGCACGTTGTCAGTGCCGAAGGAATACAGCCTAATCCTGATAAACTTGCTGCTGTCCGCAACTGGCCTACTCCAACGACCGTGAAAGAGGTGAGAAGCTTTCTCAGTTTTGCAGGGTACTACAGGCGTTTCATCCCGCATTTCGCACAAATTGCGGATCCCATCCAGGAACTGTTGAGGGGGCATCCAAAGAAGAGCCCGAAAACTCCTATTCCTGTTGAATGGAACCAAGAACGAGAAATTGCCTTTCAACTCCTAAAGAAGAAGTTGACTGAACCCCCTGTTCTGGGTTACCCAGATTATCAGAAGCCATTCCTCCTCTACACGGATGCCAGTAAAAGAGGCCTGGGGGCCGTGTTGGCTCAAGTGCAAGACAACAAAGAAAGGGTAATTGCCTACGCCAGCAGATCCCTGAAGGGAGCTGAAAAGAATGACCAGAATTACAGTTCTTTCAAGCTGGAGTTTCTTGCCTTAGTGTGGGCTGTGACTGAAAAGTTCAAAGACTATCTCGCTGCCACACCGTTTGTTGCCTTCACGGACAATAATCCCCTGGCGCATCTGAACACGGCCAAGTTAGGGGCACTGGAGCAAAGATGGGCCTGCTGCCTTGCCAACTATGACTTTACTGTGATGTACCGGGCAGGCCGCTCCAATGATAATGCTGATGCCCTGTCGCGGCTTCCCACTACAGAGGCCCCAGATGAGCTAAAAGATGCCTGGGAAGAAGTGGAAATGGCCGCGTTCTACAATAAATTCGCCCAGCAGGATAATATCCGTACTGAAAATCTCCCTGCTGCTGATCCTCCCTCATCAGATGATCCTGAGTCCAGAGGCGATCAAGAAAGATGGATTAAGCTCCAGTCCGAAAGTAGAGTCCTCGGTGAACTGCTCGACTTCCTTACCAGTGGGAAAATCCCTGAGAGAATCCACAGGAAGAGTGCAGACCCAGAACTAGTGAGACTGTGGAGACATCGCCACCAATTATTCCTTCAAAGAGGCCTGTTGCTCAGAAGTAGTCTGGATCCAGTGTCCTGTGATAGAGTTTACCAAATTCTCCTGCCACGTCGGGATGCCAGCCTGGTACTGGACATGTACCACAACCAGTCCGGACACTTCGGTGTACAAAAGACTGAGGCTACCATACGGAGGAGATTCTATTGGATTGGGATGAGAGAGGATATTGAAAAATGGTGCCGAGAATGCACTGCCTGTGCTGTGGGGCGGACTGAACGCCATGACCAGAGGGCGCCTCTCCATCCTATTGTAAGTACAGCTCCTCTAGAACTTGTCGCGATTGATCATGTGAAGTTGGAGCCGAGTCGCTCTGGGTATACTTATGCCATGACTATAATTGATCACTTCACCAAGTTTGTCGTAGCAGTGCCTGTGAAAGACCTGACAGCCAAGACCACAGCGGAGGCGTTCTGGAAGCATTTCCTGTTGCCCTACGGCTGCCCAGAGAGGATCCTCACGGACCAAGGGTCTGCGTTTGAGTCACAGCTGTTCCAGGAGATGTGTCTGCTGCACAACTGCCAGAAAGTCCGGACCACCGCCTATCATCCGCAAGGTAACGGACTCTGCGAAAAAATGAATAAGACTCTCATTGAAATGTTGAGAGCAGTACCCCCTGAGACGAGGGGTGATTGGCCTACTCTGTTGCCGCAGCTCATGTACACTTACAACAACACCATCCATTGTTCCACCGGTTACACCCCGTTCTATTTGATGTTTGGCCGACCAGGGCCGGCCTTTGGGGTGTGCGGGCTGTGCGGCCGCACAGGGCGCCATAGCAACAGGGGCGCTGGGCGGCTGACAGCTCGCAATGTAATATGCGGCAGGCTAGGCTGCACTTGTGTTCTCCCTCAGGGCGCCCCCTCCATCTCCCCCTCCCCTGTCTGACCTGCCTGCTGCCCCCGCCGCTGCCAATAAGAAGAGAGACGGGAGGAGGAGGGGAGGGGCTGTGGCCACTGCGCCACCAATGAAGATAACTGACCTGAAATACAAATACAGGAGGCGGGTGCTGGAATCAAATAGCCGACACCCGACCTCTGTGACAGGGAGCTGCGATCAGCTGCAGTTGAGTTAACCCTTCAGGTGCGGTACCTGAGGGGTTAACTGCCGCTGATCGCAGCTCCCTGTCACAAAGGTCGGGTGCCGGCTATTTGATTCCGGCACCCGCCTCCTGTATTTGTATAAGAAACGTTGGTGGCACAGTGCGCCCCCCCCCCAACACCCCAGTATAAGAAACATTGGTGGCGCAGTGGGCAGTGCCAATGAGGGTTAAAAAATAATAAAAAAAATTAACTCACCTCCTCCAGTTGATCGCGTAGCTGCCGGTCTCCTGTTCTTTCTTCAGGACCTGTGGTGACATCACTGAGCTCATCACATGATTCATTACCATGGTGATGGATCATGTGATGTATCATGTGATGAGCACAGTGATGTCACCACAGGTCCTTTGACAGGTCATGAAGAAAGAACAGAAGACGATCAATTGGAGGAGGTGAGTTAATTATTTTTTTATTTTTTAACCCTCAATGGCACTGCCCACTGCGCCACCAATGTTTATTATATTGAGGGGGGGCGCACTGCACCACCAATGTTTATTATATTGAGGGGGGGCGCACTGCGCCACCAATGTTTATTATACTGGGGTGTTGGGGGGGCGCACTGCGCCACCAATGTTTATTATACTGGGGTGTTGGGGGGGGCGCACTGCGCCACCAATGTTTATTATACTGGGGTGTTGGGGGGGTGCACTGCGCCACCAATGTTTATTATACTGGGGTGTTGGGGGGGCGCACTGCGCCACCAATGTTTATTATACTGGGGTGTTGGGGGGGCGCACTGCGCCACCAATGTTTATTATACTGGGGTGTTGGGGGGGGGCGCACTGCGCCACCAATGTTTATTATATTGGGGGGGCGCACTGTGCCAATGTTTATTATATTGGGGGGGCGCACTGTGCACAACGACGGGTTAGGGAAATTTCACAGCAGAGTGCGCATGCGCTGGGAGCCTCGCTGGCGGTTAGGGTAGGGAAAAATTATGGGCCAGTGCACAGGTGCGGTGATCGGATGGATGTTCTCAGCTGGACACCGGCCGACACTGCGCATGCGCTGGGAGCCTCACCAGCGGTTAGGGTAGGGAAAAAGCACTGGCCCGTACGTAATTTTTCCCTTCCCTAACCGCTGGTGAGGCTCCCGGTGCATGCGCAGTGTCGGCCGGTGTCCAGCTGAGAACATCCATCCAATCACTGCACCTGCGCACTGGCCCATAGTTTTTCCCTACCCTAACCGCCGGCGAGGCTCCCGCGCATGCGCACTCTGCTGTGAAACTTCCCTAACCTGTCGTTGTGCACCTGCGCGGCGCTGCACACCTCCTCACGTCATGTCCGGTGCGACCGGAAGTGACGAAGGTAGGGAAATCTCAAGAAGTAGTATAACATTACACCGGCCTTTGGGGTGTGTGGGCTGGTAACTACTTGGTTGGATAGTCAGCCAGCCTATGCCATGATGCCAGCAGCAAGCAGTGTTTTTTTTTTTTTTGGGGGGGGGGGCGCCACAAGGTTAGCTCGCACAGGGCGCCTGAACACCTAAGGCCGGCCCTGTGGCCGACAAGGGAGATTGCCTGCGGATCACTCCCTGGGTGTACAAGTACTGGATGTAATCAACCCACTGCCCAGGACCGATTGGGTAGTGGAGCATCAAAGGCGTCTCCTCAATGCTAAGGAGATTGTCCAAGAACGGATGGAGATTGTTCGTGAGAGGCAGCAGAAGGACTATGACCAGACTGCCCATGAGGGACCCCTGGCTCTGGGAGACAAGGTATGGTTGAAAAACAACCACCGGACCAGCAAGTTGGACAGCAAATGGGAAAGGATTCCCTACCTTATTACTGCCATACCCAATGCTGCAGCCCACATTTACCAGGTCTCCAGAGAAGGGAAAGGTCCCCAAGTCGTTCACAGGAACCGTCTCAAGTCCTGTATAGAAGAGAATCAGCGGCGGAGGAGATGGAGCCTGAGCCTTCTGAGGAAGAATTGCCGGCTCCACCTATGGACCCTATGCAGGCTGTGGAGAACTTGATCTATGATAAAGAGCCACTCCACTGGGCCCTCACGCCTTGGCTGAATTTGCTGGTTCCTGCTCCTGTTCCTGTTGGTCTCCCGTCTCAGGATACCTTATCTCAGAGAGCTCCTGAAGAAGTTCCAGAGGCGGTGAGCTCCCTTGACCTTCCTGAGTCCAGGCAGGAAGAATCTCTGCCACTAAGGAGGTCTACACGTTCTACCAGGGGACACCCACCTGGGACAACCCCTGTTTAACCTTTGCAAGCCTGGGTACGGACTCATGTGATCCTTTGAGCCTCCAAGGACTTATGTTTCTTTGCATTTTTATGGACTATCCTTTTCACCATTCCCTGCAGTTATATTGTTTGTCAATGTTTGTATTGTTGCTGTGATATTTGCCATGTATGCCGTTTCTCATTTTGTCTTTCAGGCGGCAGTATCCAGCCGGGCAGGGCCCCTCCATGTTGCGCCGAGGACGGGCAACGTTATAGCGTGGTGGTATGTAGTGTCCCACTAGGTAAAGGTGGGCACTCCACAAAAGGGGTTAATGTGTCTTAATTGCATTTAATGTCATATGTATGCATTTTCCCTGTGTTAACTGGTGTCAGGCCTGTCAGGGTGCAGTTTAGCCTCCCAGACGTTAGAGGGAGCCAGAGAACCCTGGTTATATATAGGTAGGCCCAGACAGGGGAAGGTAGTTCATTCCAGGGGACTAGAGGAGTTACTTCGTCCACCTGAAGCTCCTGAGGCTAGGATTAGCTCAGTAGAGGCACCCCAGTTGCAGGACAGAACCTCCTGGGAGAAACCCACAGTCATTATCAAGACAAGTCAGGATCTTACAAGCAAAGATAAGTAACACTGATGGGCAGATGCTTTAGGAAGCAAAGCAAGGATTTAATACGAGAGGAAGATATATATATATACCAAGGATTTAAGCCACCATTTAGGCATCCGGGACTTGGGATTGAAACCAGACAGGAGTTCTAGAAAGGACAGTGTACGCTATTTCTGAGGAAAGGTACAACCTGATTCTGAGTGTGTTGTGGATTTACCCTCTGAGTATCTTGCATAATCAATACCTGCCATCTTGTGGAATAAAGCCTGCTTGTAAAGCTGTGATCTAAAGGACTGTGTTACCATCTGTATGTACAAAGTTGGACTGTTAAGTAAAGCAACGTTTGGTTTACTATACCACCTGTGTACCTCAATTATTCCAACTATAAATCGGTGTGCCACCGTTACAGGCACTGGCGTCACGAATCCAAAAGGGACCTTGCCCCAGGCACTCAAAATACCTGTAACATCCAGGGCACCTCATCCACCATCAGGCCTGGTCCCTACATACAGAGTGTGCCCCAGAGGAACTGTGTCTACCTCTCCTTCACTGCCGCATGCCTGCCCAGGGTTCTCCAATACAGTGAGCAACCCTCGATTGCCCATAACCGTGACCTCGCTTCGCTATACCCTGCAGGTCTGGCGTGCTGCACCACCAGATATGAGTGGTGGGCACTGGCAGTGGGCACAGTACACTCTGTGGGCCTGACAAACACTGGCAGGCAACTGCAATTATATTACAGAGAAAAAATTGTTTTACTGTTTTATCTGCAAGCTACTGTGCCACCAGATATGAGTGGTGGGCACTGGCAGTGGGCACAGTACACTCTGTGGGCCTGACACACACTGTCAGGCAACTGCAATTATATTACAGAGAAAAAATTGTTTTACTGTTTTATCTGCAAGCTACTGTGCCACCAGATATGAGTGGTGGGCACTGGCAGTGGGCACAGTACACTCTGTGGGCCTGACAAACACTGGCAGGCAACTGCAATTATATTACAGAGATTTTTTTTTTACTGTTTTAACTGCAAGCTACTGTGCCACCAGATATGAGTGGTGGGCATGGCAGTTGGCACAGTACACTCTGTGGGCCTGACACACACTGGCAGGCAACCGCAATTATATTACAGAGAAAAAAAAAAAAAAAAGCAGACTGATGTACTATCCCTAAAAAGGGCTTTTTGGGGTGCTATCAGGACGCTGTCCTTACAGCAGATCAGCTGAGTCTTTGAGGACTGGAGTGGACACAGAACACTGGCCTAGCTAATGATTTCCCTATTAAATCAGCAGCAGCTGCACTCTCCCTGCTCTCACTAACACTGCAGCTTCAGAATGATGGATGACGAATGGATGCTGTCCTTGCTTTTTGATAGGAGGTGGGAGGGTCTAGGAGGGAGGATATGCTGATTGGCTGGAATGTGTCTGCTGACTGTGAGGTACAGGGTCAAAGTTTGCTCAATGATGACATATAGGGGGCGCCCCCCGCCGGCGAACGCAAACAAGCGATGTTCGCCGGGAACTGTTCGCCGGCAAATAGTTCGGGACATCTCTAGCCCTGAATGCCAGCATTTCAAAATTCCTGGTCTTTAAAATGCTGTCATTCAGTCTGGTGGAGACGGAGAGTTTTAAAAGCCTTATGGTGGTGGCTGTCCCACAGTACGTTGTGCCCAGCCGCCACTACCTTTCCAGGGGAGCCATCCCTTCCCTGCACAACCAAGTGGGGGACAAAATCAGGTGTGCACTGCACGACGCCATCTGTGGCAAGGTCTGCCTAACTACGATACGTTGGCCAGTATGCAAGGTCAGAGACGTTATATTTCCCTGACAGCACACTGGGTAAATGCAGTGGCAGCTGGGCCTGAGGGGGATAGCAGTTTGGCGCATGTTCTTCCACCACCAAGGATTGCAGGGCACTTCAGTTTGCTTCCTCCTCCTACTCTGCTTCCTCATCCTCTACCGGCTTCTCATCTGGTCAGCGTGACACCTTCACCACCAACTTCAGCACAGCCAGGGGTAAACGACAGCAGGAGGTTTTAAAACGTATCTGTTTGGGGGACAAACCCCACACCGCGCCGGAGCTGTGGACGGGCCTTGAACAACAGACCGATGAGTGGTTGGTGCCAGTGAGCCTCAAGCCCGGCCTGGTGGTGTGCGATAATGGGCGAAATCTCGTAGCAACTCTGGGACTAGCTGGTTTGACGCACATCCCTTGCCTGGCGCATGTGCTGAATTTAGTGGTGCAGATGTTCCTTAAAAATTACCCCGCTATGTCAGAGCTGCTGCACAAAGTGCAGGCCGTCTGTGTGCACTTTCAGCGTTCTCACCCTGCTGCTGCTTGCCTGTCAGCGCTGCAGCGTAAATTCGGCCTTCCCGCTAACCGCCTCATATGCGACATGCCCACAAGGTGGAACTCCACCTTGCATATGCTGGCCAGACTGTGCAAGCAGCAGCAGGTGATAGTGGAGTTTCAGCTGCAGCACACACGGGTGAGTCGCTCTGCGGAACAGCACCACTTCACCACCAATGACTGGGCCTCCATGCGAGACCTGTGTTCCTTGTTGCGATGTTTCGAGTACTTCACCAACATGGCCAGTGCCGATAACGCCGTTCTCAGCTTTACTATACCACTTCTATACCTCCTTGAAAAAACACTTCTGTCGATGATGTAAGAGGATGTGGCACAGGAGGAGGGATTATTTCATAGGGTTTCTGGCCAGTCATTCCCAAATGGCTCCGAGGGTCGGTTCCTGCACCCACAAACGCCAGGTACACAATCAGTGGCGTAGGGATCGCCATAGCAACCATAGCAGTGGCTATGGGGCCCTACGCCACTAGGGGGCCCGTCCGACCGCATTCAAATATATATATTTTTTTTTATTAACACACACAGACACTACACACAGGCAGCCAGGAGGTGGCGTAACTACCGGGGAAGCAGCTGCTTCGGGGCCCGACAGTTTATTTTCAAGTTAGTTAAATATCGATGTCTTACTGTTCAGGGCCCCTTCACAGCAGCGGTCTTAATGTTCCCTCGCTAATGTGCTCTAATCTTACTGTATATACTAAAGTCTCCTGATGTGTCTGGGATTCGAACCCACAACCTCCAATGTATTAGTGTATCAGAGGCAAAGCATTAACCCTCACAGCCATAAAGAAGGCATTGCAACTGACTGAAAAAAATTTGACACTTCTACTGTTATAGCTGGCTAAGTGTACATCTATACACATGACAGCTGCCCCAACACACCCAGCACTGCTATATCTCTATATGACAGCTATCCCAGCACACTCAGCTCTGCTATATCTCTATATATGAGCAGCTGTCATGTGTATAGATGTACACTTAGCCAGCTATAACAGTAGAAGTCTCATAATTTTTCAGTCAGCAGCAAGGCAGCTGTTATGGTCTTGAGGTTAGGTGCTCTGCCTCTGATACAGAAGGACGTGGGTTCGAATCCCAGCAGAAACCTTTTCTGAAATACAAGCAGTGACTCCATATATGGACATACAGGAAGAGGCTGCATCGCATCGCTGACATGGAGGTAAGTAGAAGTGTTTCTTTTATTTTTTTTAATACCCGACTGTTACTGCCATGGGGGGAGCGGGGGGGGGGGGGGCACTTGATACTGGCACATGGGGGGAGGGGGGTTGGCACCTGACCTGATACTGGCACCTGGGGGGGGGGGGTTGGCACCTGATACTGGCACATGGGGGGGGGAGAGAGAGGCACCTGATACTGTGGATGGCACTGTTCAGGGGAGGGGGATCTGTGTATGGCACTATTTAGGGGAGTGTGGATGGCACTGTGGATGGCACTATTTAGGGGAGGGGGGATCTGTGGATGGCACTATTTAGGGGAGAGGGATCTGTGGATGGCACTATTTAGGGGAGAGGGATCTGTGGATGGCACTATTTAGGGGAGAGGGATCTGTGGATGGCACTATTTAGGGGAGGGGGGATCTGTTGATGGCACTATTTAGGGGAGGGGGGGATCTGTGGATGGCACTATTTAGGGGAGGGGGGATCTGTTGATGGCACTATTTAGGGGAGGGGGATCTGTGTATGGCACTATTTAGGGGAGGGGGATCTGTGTATGGCACTATTTAGGGGAGGGGGATCTGTGTATGGCACTATTTAGGGGAGAGGGATCTGTGGATGGCACTATTTAGGGGAGAGGGATCTGTGGATGGCACTATTTAGGGGAGAGGGATCTGTGTATGGCACTGTTTAGGGGAGGGGGATCTGTGGATGGCACTATTTAGGGGAGGGGGGATCTGTTGATGGCACTATTTAGGGGAGGGGATCTGTGTATGGCACTATTTAGGGGAGGGGGATCTGTGGATGGCACTATTTAGGGGAGGGGGAACTGTGGATGGCACTATTTAGGGGAGGGGGGATCTGTGGATGGCACTATTTAGGGGAGGGGGGATCTGTGGATGGCACTATTTAGGGGAGGGGGGATCTGTGGATGGCACTATTTAGGGGAGGGGGGATCTGTTTATGGCACTATTTAGGGGAGGGGGGATCTGTGTACGGCACTATTTAGGGGAGGGGGGATCTGTGTATGGCACTATTTAGGGGAGGGGGATCTGTTGATGGCACTATTTAGGGGAGGGGGATCTGTGGATGGCACTATTTAGGGGAGGGGATCTGTGGATGGCACAGAGGGGGGGGGGGCCATAATTTTTTTTTGCTATGGGGCCCATGCATTTCTAGCTACGCCCCTGTACACAATTGTCCACCCAGGGCACAGTCCTTCAGGATGACGAGGAGGAGATGGAGGAGGAGGAACCGTGTTCACAGCAGGGTGGCACCCAAACCAGCTCATGGCTATCACTGGTGCATGGCTGGGGGGATACAGAAGACACAGACGATACAGCCCCTTCACAGGACAGCTTGTTGTTGCCTCTGGGCAGCCTGGCACACATGAACAATTACATTACCGCAGAGTTGCTCACATTCTAACTTGTGCTGATTACTGGGTGGCCACGCTGCTGGATCCACGTTACAAGGACAACGTACCGTCCTTAATTTCGTCACTGGAGCGTGATCGTAAAAAGTACAAGCGCACACTGGTAGACACGCTGCTGGTGGCATTCCCTCCTGACAGAGGGGGCACAGTGGAAGCACAAGGCGAAGGCAGAGGAGGAGGAAGGGGTCACCAACGCAGCTGGGACACCACCAGCACCTCAGAAGGCAGGGTTAGCATGGCCAAAATGTGGAAAGGCTTTGTCAGCATGCCACAACAACCAGCACCACCAGCTGAAATAGAACATCTTAGCAGGAGGCAGTATTTCAGCAACATGGTGGAGCAATATGTGTGCACACGCCTACACGTACTGAATGACGGGTCTGCCCCCTTCAACTTCTGGGTCTCCAAATTTGGCACATGGCCTGAGCTTGCCCTTTACGCCTTGGAGGTGGGGGCGTTATCACAGACAAGCACAGCCGCCGGTCCACATCCAATGTGGACAAGCTCACGTTCATTCAAATGAACCAGGAATGGATCCCACAGGACTTGTCCGTACCTTGTGCAGAAAAGACATTTATACCGGCCTTGTTATGCTACAGCGCAATTGTTCATTGTTGTATTTTGGATATTTCCCACTCTTTTGGAGTGTACCATAATAAAAAAAATTAAGAATTAAAGCCAAAAACCAGTGTTGGCTACCTCGTCCTCCTCCACCACTGCTTCCACCTACAGCGCTACGTCCATATACCGCCTCCTTAAACTCCTATTCCATATGGACCTCCACCTCATAAATCAAGATACTTTTTTTAAATTTGTAAGTATTTTATTTTATTTTATGTCATTTCACTAATTTGTCTGTTACATTTTCAGGTGACATTTACCAATTTTTGGCTGTGATATACCACTGCTATACCTAGTAGACAGGTAAAAAAATTTCACTAATTTGTCTGCTACATATTTAGGTGAAATTCACCAATTTTTGGGTTTGATATACCCCTGCTCTACCTAGTAGCTAGGTAAAAAAAATCACTAATTTGTCTGTTACATATTCGGGTGAAATTCACCAATTTTTGGGTGTGATATACCCCTGCTCTACCTAGTAGACAGGTAAAAACATTTTACTAATTTGTCTGTTACATATTCGGTTGAAATTCACCAATTTTTGGCTGTGATATACCCCTGCTCTACCTAGTAGACAGGTAAACTTCAAAATGCTTTTTTTTTTTAACCACCCCCCAGGTGCAGGCGGTGCGTGCGGTGCTGGGGGGGCGGGCAGGCGCGCGATCATCCACCCGCCACCTCTATAAGGATGGCCGAGCTTGTAAAGCAGAGTGTCAGCACATTGTGTCAGTATTTATACAGAGTTTGCAAATAAGGAGAAACAACTTCAAAGTTACCTTGATAAATTCCAATATCATCTCAAGAAACGCAAGCACCGCCAATTTGTGAGGGATCTAGCAGACTTCAAAGAGAACAGGATTTACTTCTCTATAGTCAACCGAAGGGACACCGGGGGTGCTAATACTGACCTCTCCTCGACAGGAACGGACTTCTCTGACTCCGATAGTATACCTAAGGGGAATAGGCAATCCCCCTAGGGAGGGAATCATCGTGGTCGACAAAGAGGAGGTTCACGTGGGAGGGACCGTCGTTTTTTAGGGGAACTGGCCCCTATTCGGGCCAACCCAACCCCAAGCCTATCGGCTACGCAACCGGACCCAACCCACTCCAAACCCCTTGGACCCAAAGTCGTCAATCTTTCTTCCCGTCCCCTCACTGCTACTGAGATCCAAGTTCTCCATCTTGGCCTCTCCTTTGTACCAACCCCTAACTTCAAGAGATTTGACATCATAAAGTACCTTAATCTTTTTGTCCGCTAGTGATGAGCGGGAGGTACCATATTCGATTTCGCGATATTTTGCGAATATTCGAATGAATATTCGCATTATTTTCGTCGAAATCGAATATTCGTTATTATTTTATTTTTCGCGAATAATATGCGAATAAATTTTTCGTACGATTTTTTTTCCTGTATAAGGCAACGTTCCTATGACTATGGCTAGGCTAACATGTGTATTTTACGAAATTTCTTAATACTGCTCTAACTTCGTCTTTTAGAATATTCGTAATATTCTAAAAGACGGAGTTAGAGCAATATTACGAATTTTCTAAAAGACGAAGTTAGAGCAATATTAAGAAATTTCGTATAATACACATAGATTGTAATTTAGCTAATATAGTGATATAATCCTTTTTTTTTTCTTATCTAATTTTTTTGGCCTCTTCTGAACTTCAGTTTTTGGAAAATATGTACACTATTAAAAAAATTACTTTAGCAGTATATTAGCTAAATTACAATCTATATGTGTATTTTCCGAAATTTCTTAATACTGCTCTAACTTCGTCTTTTAGAATATTCGTAATATTGCTCTAACTCCGTCTTTTAGAATATTACGAATATGCCGTATTTTTCGTATTTTTCGAATATAGTGCTATATTCTTGATTTTCGTATATAGCACTATTTTCGAAAAATTTCGAGTCATTTCATCAGTCAAGTATTACTATGCTTATTGCTAATGCTTAAAGCTTGTGTGCGGATCGCATGTTGTAAAGACGTTTTTTTTCGCAAAGGCTAGGTTATGTTCCATGACAAGCAACCGTGCCGAGAATTCACTTGACATGTAAAAAGTGTTCAGTTACTCATAAAATTTTGACTCTTTCTTAGGGCTCATTCAGACGGCCGTATGCTGTCCGCAAAAATACTGAATGCTATCCGTTTTTTTGCGGATCCGCAAAAAAAATGAAACATGTCCTATACTTGTCCGTGAAAATCAGGACATGGCCCCATTGAAGTCTATGGGTCCGCAAAAATACTGAATGCTATCCGTTTTTTTGCAGATCCGCAAAAAAACAAATAGCATTCAGTATTTTTGCGGACAGCATACGGCCGTCTGAATGAGCCCTTATATTGTATGCGAAAATTCGCTACCATTAAATTCCTAAAAAAATTCTGTTCGTGTAATGGTTAGCTGGCTCTTCCCAATACTCATATAATTTTGACTCTTTCTTATATTGTATGCAAAAATTCGCTACCATTAAATTCCTAAAAAAATTCTGTTCGTGTAATGGTTAGCTGGCTCTTCCCAATACTCATATAATTTTGACTCTTTCTTATATTGTATGCGAAAATTCGCTACCATTAAATTCGTAAAAAAATTCTGTTCGTGTAATGGTTAGCTGGCTCATCCAAACTACTGTTAGCTGCTTTTGCTTACAGCTTGTGTGTGATTTATAATATGTGAGTTGTTCTAAATGCATTGGGCCTAATAAATTATATTTCTATTATTTTATTAGCTTAAAAGGAAACGAAATTTAGTTTTAACGAATATAGAGGCAAATATTCTTATTCTTCGCGAATTCTCGAAGTTGCGATATTCGCAATAAAAATTCGCAATTCGAATATTCGCGCTCAACACTATTGTCCGCAAACTTCGCTGGCATAAACATTTTAAACTACAGGAGAGGAAGCAGTGTCGTAAACTCGGCATCCCTTTCGATATCTTTTTAGACGTACGTCTGCTTTACGATCTCGATAGGTAATCTGAGCAACAGAGGGTCTGGGCCCTTTCACTAATTAAAAGAAAAAAGTAACAAAATGCAACCGGTTTCTGACAAACTGTCCTGTGTGGACGTTTTCCTTGACATTGTCTCACACCAAATTGAGGACCTACGGCCCTCACATTTTTCTAATATTGACCAGGCCAAAGCCACTGTTATCTCAGATCTTTAGAATGATCGTTCTATAGTCATCAAACCCTCGGATAAGGTGGAGAATACAGTGGTTATGGACCAAGGTCAGTATAGAGTCATGTGTGAGTCCCTTTTACATGACCCTTCTACATATGAGGTGTTATCTTGCGACCCCACCAATGACATTTGATCGGAACTTAAAACAATCTTAGATGAGGCCAAACTGTCACAGATTATCACTGACGAGGAGTTTAGGTTTTTATTACCCACCTGTCCTCGCATGTCCACGTTCTACTGTCTCCCTAAGCTACACAAGGGAACGCACTCACTTAAGGGGTGCCCCATTGTGTTGGGGGTGGGGAATCTTTGTCAAAATGCAGGAATCTATGTCGACCATATCTTGGCCCCGTTTGTGACTGCTCTTCCCTCCTATACCCGTGATACCACAGATCTCTTAAAATGGTTGGAGGGAATTGATATAGAAACGGACAGTCTTCTTGCGAGCATTGATGTTGAAGCATTGTACTCTAGTATCCCTCACTCCCTGGGCCTTAAAGCAGTGGAGCATTTTAGGAGTAGTCGAGGATGTCAGTATCGTGCCCCCACAGTCTCTTTATCCTCCGTTTATTGGAATTCACGCTAACCCGAAACATGTTTTCCTTTAACGGCAGGGTCTACCACCAGCTCAGGCTGGTGGGAAGAGACCCTGTTTTTTACGGATGAAAGGTCCGCCACTGTGGATTCTGTGGGACTGTGGGCGCGATACATTGATGATGTTTTCATTATATGGAACAGTGATGATGCCTCATTTGGATCCTTGATAGAGACACTCAACAACAACACCATAGGCTTACGTTTTACGTGTGAGACAAATAGTGTTCGATTGCCCTTTCTAGACGTTCTCATCTCTAAAATTGAGGGAGGTGAGGTGAATACGTCCATGTATAGGAAACCCACTTCGACCAACACACTACTTAAGTGAGAGAGTAGTCATCCTATCCCCCTTAAGAGGGGTATTCATAAGGGGCAATACCTCCGTTTGAGGAGGAACTGCTCCACTAAAAGAGAATTCATTAGGCAGGCATATGATTTACGCCTTAGATTCTGTCAGCGAGGGTACCCAGATAAGGTCCCGAGGGGAGCTTTTAGGTCAGCTTTGCAAGAAAATAGAACAAATCTCCTAACCCCTATATGCAATCAGGCACAGACCCCGAACCTCATCAGCACCTTTGATCAGGTGGCATCTGAGGTTCGGTATGTCGTACGTAGAAACTGGGGTATCCTACTCATGGACCCCGATCTGAGAGAGGTGGTGGGCGAATATCCACACTTCATATATCGCAGAGGATGTAGCCACGAATATATACCTCCACCCCATGCTGGCTCTACGTAGCTACAATCAAACGTCAAAGGCTGCTATAGATGCAGTGGCTGCATTGCCTGCGGCCACTTGCAAACCGGGAAGATGTTCTGCATGATCCGCATTACTCTGCACCACGTGACGTTAGTGGGCGGTCCTGGAGTACAGGCGCGCTGAATTTTGCCTTTAAAAAGTGTCCGTAGTTAGGTACTTGCTGCTGACAGTCTTGCACTATTGACCCAATACCCTAAGCCCCACACAGACCTGTATTATACTATACTATATTACGCTTGCATTTCCCACTGGTGTGCTAGCGCATAGGTCCGCCTGTTAACTTTTCGCCTGGTCCCACTGGCTCGGCTACCCCAGCGAGCCATATTGGTCCCACTGGCCTGGCACAGTGTTTTGAGCCATACGGCTCCAATTGTTGCCATTTTTGTTTATCCCCTTCCCCCTCCCCCTGAATGCAAGCTTTCTTTTGCCTGCCACCCTTAATTGCACATTTCCCCTGATGAGTTTATGTGAAACAAAACGTGACACGTCGGGAGTCTTTACAGGGTGTACTACGGATATCGCCCGTCATTAGGGAAAGGTATCCGGACGGGGTCACCCCTTGCAGGGCAAGTACTTCGTATAGATAGGTAGGGTGTTATTAGTCCCTTCCCTGACATAGGTTATACTAGGGAATATACCCCTGATTCCTATCCATACGGCAACAGTATTTTTGGCATCTTTTCTGAATGGTTTTACAGCCCACTGGAATCATCATCGACTTGGGGGACGCACTCTATGGTATCCTGACTCATGGGAGAGCCCTACTCCGATCACAGCTACTGATGGGTGAGAGCATTCCTTATTTTTATTTTTTTGTACTGGTACCATTCATTGTGTGTTTGTCTAGGCCCAGCTGGGCTTGTCTACAATGTTTTACTTTGAGTTTTCTAGCACTCTTTTTTATTTTAACTAAGACATCATTAAATGTTTTGTTTCAAAAATTATATTATTGTATAAAACAAAAAAAATAAAAGAAAGTATACATATTAGGTATTGCCACGTCCGTAACGATCGGCTATATAAAAATGCCTCATCCCTCAAAAAATTATACCCTACATAAGACAATCGCCCCAAAAAAAATATATATATATGGCTCTCAGACTATGGAGACACTAAAACGTATTTTTTGTTTAAAAAAGATATTGTGTAGAACCTAAATAAATCAAAAAAACTGTATACATATTAGGCATTGCCACATCCGGAAGAACCTGCTCTATAAAAATACCTGCTCTATAGCAAGCGATCAAAAAGTCATATGCACCCCAAAATAGTGCCAATCTAACCGCCATCTTATCCCGCAAAAATTAGACCCAACCTGGGACAATCGCCTAAAAACTGAAAAAACTATGGCTCACAGACTATGAAGACACTAAAACATGATTTGTTTTAAAAATGATATTATTGTGTAAAACCTAAATAAATAAATAAAGTATACATATCAGGTATCGCCGCGTCCGTAAGAACCTGCTCTATAAAAATAGCACATAATCTAACCTGTTAGATGAACGTTGCAAATAATAAAAAATAAAAACTGTGCCAAAACAGCTATTTTTTGGCAAATTTTACATTTTAATCAATTTTTTCCCATAACAAAGCAAGGGTTTACAGCCAAACCAAACTCAATATTTATTGCCCTGATTCTGTAGTTTACAGAAATGCCCCATATGTGGTCGTAAACTACTGTATGGCCACATGGCAGGGCGCAGAAGGAAAGGAACGCAATATGGTTTTTGGAAGGCAGTTTTTGCTGGAAGGTTTTTTGGACACCATGTCCCATTCGAAGCCCCCTGATGCATCCCTATAGTAGAAACTCCAAAAAGTGACCCCATTTAAGAAACTACACCCCTCAAGGTATTCAAAACTGATTTTACAAACTTTGTTAACCCTTTAAGTGTTCCACAAGAGTTAATGGCAAATGGAGATGAAATTTCAGAATTTCTATTTTTTGTTACTTTGCCTCAAAAAAAGTGTAATATAGAGCAACAAAAAATCATATGTACCCTAAAGTAGTACCAACAAAACTGCCATCTTATCTCGTAGATTCCAAAATGGGGTCACTTTTTTGGAGTTTCTACTCTAGGGGTGCATCAGGGGGCTTTAAATGTGACATGGTGTCTAAAAACCAACCCAGCAAAATCTGCCTTCCAAAAACCATATGGTGTTCCTTTCCTTCTGCGCCCTGCCGTGTGCCTGTACAGTAGTTTATGACCACATATGGGGTGTTTCTATAAACTTAAGAATCAGGGCAATAAATATTGAGTTTTGTTTGGCTGTTAACCTTGCTTTGTTGCTGGAAAAAAATGTATTAAAATGGAAAATTTGCCAAATAATTGAAATTCTGAAATTTCATCTCCATTTGCCAATAACTCTTGTGGAACACCTAAAGGGTTAACAAAGTTTGTAAAATCTGTTTTGAATACCTTGAGGGGTGTAGTTTCCAAAATGGGGTCATTTTTGGGTGGTTTCTATTATTTAAGCCTCACAAAGTGACTTCAGACCTGAACTTGTCCCTAAAAAGTGGGTTTTGCTTCTAAAGATTTCTAAGCCTTGTAACGTCCCCAAAAAATAAAATGGCATTCCCAAAATGATCCAAACATGAAGTAGACATATTGGGAATATAAAGTAATAACTATTTTTGGAGGTATTACTATGTATTATAGAGGTAGAGAAATTGAAACTTGGAAATTTGCAAATTTTTCTAAATTTTTGGTAAATTTGGTATTTTTTTATAAATAAAAATGAATTTTGTTATGTGTTATGAAGTACAATATGTGACGAAAAAAAACAATCTCAGAATGGCCTGGATAAGTAAAAGCATTTTAAAGTTATTCACATTGGTCAGATTTGCAAAAATGGCCTGGTCCTTAAGGTAAAAATTAGCCCGGTCCATAAGAGGTTAAAGGGAACCTGTCACCGGGATGTTGTGTATAGAGCTGAGGACATGGGTTGCTAGATGGCCGCTAGCACATCCGCAATACCCAGTCCCCATAGCTCTGTGTGCTTTTATTGTGTAAAAAAAAACAATTTGATACATATGCAAATTAACCTGAGATGAGTCCTGTATGTGAGATGAGTCAGGGACAGGACTCATCTCAGGTTCATTTGCATATGTATCAAATCGTTTTTTTTCACAATAAAAGCACACAGAGCTATGGGGACTGGGTATTGCGGATGTGCTAGCGGCCATCTAGCAACCCATGTCCTCAGCTCTATACACAAAATCCCGGTGACAGGTTCCCTTTAAACAAAAAATTATAATAAATAAAACCAAAAGCAGCATAGGCTACCTCCTCATCCTTCACCGCCGCTCCACCTACACCGCCACATCCACCGCCTCCTCAACATCCTACTCCATAAGGACCTCGTCCTCCAAGATCAAGATTATAATTTTTAATTTTTACGTATTTTATGTTATTTTAGGTCATTTCCCTATCCACATTTGTTTGCAGAGCACTTGCCATGCTGTTGACCACATTTTGCTGCCATTTTCATCCCTCTAGCCCTTTCCATGACTTCCCTTTTTTTTACAGCCATTTTAGTGCTCAAAAGTTCAGGTCCCCATTGACTTCAATGGGGTTCGGGGTCCAGTTCGGTTCCCGAACTCGAACTTTTTTGTGAAGTTCGGCCAAACTCCGTCGAACCCGAACATCCAGGTGTCCACTCAACTCTACGCTCGAACATTTGGGCCACGGAAGCCTGCTTTGTGCCAGATGAACTCGATGACGGCACGGTGGAAGGTGGAGTGGAGGACAAATGGGAGGGGAGAGGAGAATGACTTGGAGAAGAGGCAGGTCGTGGAGCGCCGGGAGTGTGGCTTTGTGAGTTCTGATGGCTTTTCTCCCACTGGGTTCAGTGATGGGTGGCCAGGTACCTTTTTAAGGAGGTCGTCCCTAGGTGAGTGTTGGGCTTACCGCGACTTATGCGTTGACAGCATAGGCTGCAGATGGCAACACTATTATCAGCAAATAAAACTGGGGAACTGGAATTAGTGATGTGTGAGGAGGACTATGACATAGTGGGAATAACTGAGACATGGCTGGATGATAGCTATGACTGGGCAGTTAATGTACAAGGTTACAGTCTGTTTAGAAAGGATCGTCAAAACCGGAGAGGGGGAGGGGTCTGCCTTTAAGTAAAGTCCTGTCTAAAGCCCACACTCAGTGAAAATATAAGTGAGGGACATGAACATGTGGAGTCACTGTAGGTATAGATACATGGAGCTAAAAACAATAATAAACCACTAATAGGAGTTTACTATAAACCATCTAATATACCAGAGTTCACAGAAACTCTACTACTAAATGAGATAGACAAGGTGGCAAATCATAATGAGGTGGTTATTATGGGGGACTTCAACTACCCAGATATAGAATGGGAAACTGAAACTTGTACATCTCATAAAGGAAACAGGTTCTTGGCAATAACCAAAGACAATTACCTCTCCCAACTGGTTCAGGACCCGACTAGAGGAACGGTCGTACTGGACTTAGTATTAACCAATAGGCCTGACAGAACAACAGACGAGCAGGTTGGGGGAAACCTGGGAAATAGTGACCATAGAGTAATAACCTTCCAATTATCATTCAAAAGAGCGTTTCTACACGGAGGAACAAAAATACCAAACTTCAAAAAAGCTAAATTTAGCCAACTAAGAGAGGCCATAGGCCTAACTAACTGGGACAAAGTCCTCAAAAATAAAAATACAGCCACAAAATGGGATATCTTTAAAAGCATCCTAAAATCTCATTGTGAGAGGTACATACTATATGGGAATAAAAGGTTAAGGAACAAAAAGAAACCAATGTGGATAAACAGAACTGTAAAGAAAGCAATAAATGACAAAAAGAAAGCATATAAAACACTAAAACAGGAGGGTAGCACGGAAGCACTGAAAAACTATAAGGAAAAAAATAGAACATGTAAAAAACAAATAAAAGCGTCCAAACTAGAGACCAAGAGATTAATTGCCAAAGAGAGTAAAACTAACCCTAAAATGTTCTTCAATTATATAAATGTTAAAAAGTATAAATCTGAAGGTGTCGGCCCTTTAAAGATTAATGAGGATGGAGTCGCAGAGAGCTACGAGGAGAAAGCAAAGCTATTTAATATATTTTTCTCCAATGTATTCACTGCGGAAAATAAACTGTCAGATGAAATGCTGAATGTAAAAATAAATTCCCCATTAAAAGTGTCCTGTCTGACCCAGGAAGAAGTACAACAACGACTTAAAAAGATTAAAATAGAAAAATCGCCAGAAAAAGGCGCTGGGTGACAGGCTCAACTTGCCCCTGATGTAGTATATGGCCAAAAAATAACCACACTGTTGATGGTTAAATGCACTTGGGTGACACAGGCTCAGCCTGCACCGGATGTAGTATATGGCCAAAAAATAACCACACTGTTGATGGTTAAATGCACTTGGGTGACACAGGCTCAGCCTGCACCTGATGTAGTATATGGCCAAAAAATAACCACACTGTTGATGGTTAAATGCACTTGGGTGACACAGGCTCAGCCTGCACCGGATGTAGTATATGGCCAAAAAATAACCACACTGTTGATGGTTAAATGCACTTGGGTGACACAGGCTCAGCCTGCACCTGATGTAGTATATGGCCAAAAAATAACCACACTGTTGATGGTTAAATGCACTTGGGTGACACAGGCTCAGCCTGCACCGGATGTAGTATATGGCCAAAAAATAACCACACTGTTGATGGTTAAATGCACTTGGGTGACACAGGCTCAGCCTGCACCTGATGTAGTATATGGCCAAAAAATAACCACACTGTTGATGGTTAAATGCACTTGGGTGACACAGGCTCAGCCTGCATCGGATGTAGTATATGACCAAAAAATAACCACACTGTTGATGGTTAAATGCACTTGGGTGACACAGGCTCAGCCTGCACCTGATGTAGGATATAGCAAAAAATAACCACACTATTGATGGTTAAATGCACTTGGTGGTAGCTTGTGCTGGCGCACCACAAGCCACAAAATGGCCAAAAAATAACCACATATAGAGGCTGGATCACATGCTGCACTGGCCAATCACAGCCATGCCAATAGTAGGCAAGGCTGTGATGGCCTCTTGGGGCAAGTAGTATGACGCTTGTTGATTGGCTGCTTTGCAGCCTTTCAAAAAGCGCCAAGAAAGCGCCGAACACCGAACCCGAACCCGGACTTTTACGAAAATGTTCGGGTTCGGGTCCGTGTCACGGACACCCTAAAATATATATAGTTCGGGTTCGCTCATCCCTATTAGGGACCACTCAGTAGAGGCGACCTTGACGTGGCTAGTGGCTTATTACGCTTTGGCCAAAATGTACACCAATGCCTCATCCAGCATGGAGGCAGGGCAGAATGCTGGATGCAGTGTGCTATCACATTTGTATTTTCCGTTTGTATATGTATTTCGCCATAATGATGTGCACCTACATACAGGTTGTGCTGACCCAATCCCCCACATTTTTCTTTGTAGTATATATTGGAGGCGTGGCGATCTCCTTGGAGTCATGCACACCTGACCAGTTAATCTGTCCTGGAGGCTGGTTTTAAAGTCAGTATAAAACTGAGTCTGCTTATATAGAACCTACCAGTAGCCATTTGGCTCCAGGAGAAGTATATGGTGGGCTCAGCGTGCATGTTGGTACTTGCATCCCTGGATCCGATGAAAGCTGTAATGGCACCGGACGGGGTTAAAAGCAGAGTGTGCTTGGCGTGCACGCTGACCTGCATTCCCTGGACTTTGTGTGGCTGTCATGGCCCATAAACAGGTAGGAACTAGTGTTAGGGACCACTCAGTAGAGGCGACCTTGACGTGGTGAGTGGCTTATTACGCTTTGGCCAAAATGTACACCAATGCCTCATCCAGCATGGAGGCAGGGCAGAATGCTGGATGCAGTGTGCTATCACATTTGTATTTTCCGTTTGTATATGTATTTCGCCATAGTGATGTGCACCTACATACAGGTTGTGCTGACCCAATCCCCCACATTTTTCATTATACTATTAATATCTATGGGATTTTCACAGGCTGCCAGGCCATGCCTCAGGCGCCATTTTTTTTAAGGCAGCTCACTAAGACAGTGCTGGGAACCTTCACAAGGCCCCAGACTATGATAGTAATGGATCAAAGCCTTGCTATTTCCCAGCCAGGGCTACGATCGCTATGCCGCTTCCTGTCCAGGCTCTGTGGGGCCAGGTGAATGCAGGAGCTTTCGGGTCTTCCATAGACAGCGCTGTATTATGCTGTACAGCTGTATTATGCTGTATTTCCCTGTAACTGGGGCTAGAAAAATAAAAAAGTTTCACATTTAAAAAAAAAAATTCCCCCCAAATCCGTTATTTAAAAAATGTTAAAAAATACAAGAAAAAAAAATAGACATATTTGGTATTGCCGCATCCGTAACAATTAGCTCTACAAAAATATCACATGATCTACCCCATCAAGTGAACAGTGTAAAAAAACGAATAAAAATTGTGCCAAAACAGTTTTTTTTTTGTCACCTCACCTCGCAAAAAACATCAATCAATGAAAAAGTTGTATGTACCCAAAAATTGTAATAAAAAAAAATGTCACTTCGTCCCACAAAAAAAAGCCCTCACGCGAGACTATAGCCAGAAAAATGAAAAAAATATATAGCTCTAAGAAAATGGCAACACAAAAACATGTAAAACATGTAAAACGTAAAAAATAAAATAAAAAATAGACAGTTGTTTTCAAAATTATTCAACCCCCACTGAAATTGAGTGTTTTGGCCAGTTTGACATTGATTTTGATCATTTCAGTCATCTTGTTTACAATTAAATCAAAGAGGCACTTGTAAGTCAGACAAATATAACATTTATAATGAAATAACCACAAATGTCTTTTCTGTGCTGACATCATTATCAGTTTTATTCAACCCCCAAGTGACATTCAATCTTAGTACTTAGTACAACATCCTTTTCCAGTTATAACAGCTTTTAAACGTGAAGCATAGCTTGACACAAGTGTCTTGCAGCGATCTACGGGTATCTTCGCCCATTCTTCATGGGCAAAAGCCTCCAGTTCAGTCACATTCTTAGGCTTGCGCGCTGCAACTGCTTTTTTTAAGTCCCACCAGAGGTTCTCAATCAGATTTAAGTCTGGTGACTGCGATGGCCACTTCAAAATGTTCCCGCCTTTAATCTGCAACCATGCTCTAGTGGACTTGGAGGTATGCTTGGGATCATTGTCCTGTTGAAAGGTCCAACGTCTCCCAAGCCTCAGGTTTGTGACGGACTGCATCACATTTTCATCCAATATCTCCTGGTACTGAAGAGAATTCATGGTACCTTGCACACGCTGAAGCTTCCCTGTACCTGTAGAAGCAAAACAGCCCCAAAGCATGATTGACCCCCCACCATGCTTCACGGTAGGCAAGGTGTTCTTTTCTTCATAGGCCTTGTTCTTCCTCCTCCAAACATAGCGTTGATCCATGGGCCCAAACAGTTCTAATTTTGTTTCATCAGTCCACAGAACACTATCCCAAAACTTTTGTGGTTTGTCCACATGACTTTTGGCATACTGCAGTCGACTCTTCTTATTCTTTGGAGACAGCAAGGGGGTGCGTCTGGGAGTTCTGGCATGGAGGCCTTCATTACGCAGTGTGCGCCTTATTGTCTGAGCTGAAGCTTCAGTACCCACATCTGACAAATCTTTTTCAGTTCCTCAGCAGTCACACAGGGACTTTTCTCCACTTTGCGCTTCAGTTAGCGCACAGCAGTCGAAGTCAGCTTCTTCTTTCTGCCACGACCAGGTAGCGCTTCAACAGTGCCCTTTGCCTTGAATTTGCGAATGATGCTTCCTATGGTGTCTCTTGGTATGTTTAACATCTTTGCAATCTTCTTATAGCCATTGCCCTTCCTGTGAAGAGAAATCACCTCTTCTCTTGTCTTCCTGGACCATTCTCTTGACTTCACCATGTTTGTAAACACACCAGTAAATGTCTAGAAGGAGCTGAGTATCACAGTGCTTTTAAATCTGCCTAATTGGTGCTTATTATGCTTGATTGCTGCTTCTTGACATCCACAGGTGTTTTCAATACCTGATCGAAAACACTTGAATGAACCTCTGTTCTTAAGAGTGGTAGTCTTTAACCCCTTAAGGACACATGACGTATGGGTACGGCATGTTTCCCGAGTCCTTAAGGACACATGACGTACCGGTACGTCATGTGTTGTTCCGATCACTGCCGCCCGGCCGGCTGTGATCGGAACAAGGTGCCTGCTCAAATCATTGAGCAGGCACCTCGGCTAAATGCGCGGGGGGGTCCCGTGACCCCCCCATGTCCGCGATCGCAACAAACCGCAGGTCAATTCAGACCTGCGGTTTGTTGCGCTTTCTGCTGTTTCTGATCGCTGCGGTCCCTGACCGCGGCGATCAGAAACTTTAGTGTGCCGAAAATATATTTTTATCACCCCCCCCTGCACCTCTGAATGATTTTAGCCCGGTGGGAGGTGCAGGGGGGGTGTTGCGGGCGGTGGGGGCGGTGCGGGAGGCGGGCGGTGCGGCAGGCGGGATCGCGATCCCCCGCCCGCCTCCCATTGAATAATCGTTGGTGTAGAGTGGGTATACCAGGGTGCCAGCACATTGCTGGCACCCTGGTATAAACGGCTGACATCGGTGATGCGATGTCAGCCGTTTAACCCTTTCCATACAGCGGTCCGTTCGGACCGCTGTATGGAAAAAGTTAACAGTAAGAGGGAGCTCCCTCCCTCTCCGATCGGGGGGCTGCTGTGCCTTTGCAGCCCCCCGATGGAGAGGGAGAGAGCTCCCAGACAGCCCCCCGCCAGATCCCATCCTTACCCTTCCCCGTCTGCGAAGTTCTGAGCAGACGGGGAAGGTTCCCATGGCAACAGGACGCCTCTCAGGCGTCCTGCTGTCCATGGTGCTGAACAGATCTGTGCTGAAAGCATAGATCTGTTCAGTGTAAGTAAAATACAGTACAGAACAATATATATTGTACTGTACTGTATTATACAGACATCAGACCCACTGGATCTTCAAGAACCAAGTGGATCTGGGTAAAAAAAAAAGTGAAAAAAAGTGAAAAAAAAGTAAAAATCCAAAAACACATTTATCACTGATTAAAAATTAAAAAAATAACATTCCCTACACATGTTTGGTATCGCCGCGTCCGTAACGACCTGATCTATAAAACGGTCATGTTACTTTACCCGAACGGTGAACGCCATAAAAATAAAAAATAAAAAACTATGATGAAATTGAAATTTTGCTCACCTTACTTCCCAAAAAAAGGTAATAAAAGTGATCAAAAAAGTCGCATGTACGCCAAAATTGTAGCAATCAAACCGTCATCTCATCCCGCAAAAAATGAGACCCTACTTAAGATAATCACCAAAAAACTGAAAAAACTATGGCTCTTAGACTATGGAGACACTAAAACATAATTTTTTTTGTTTCAAAAATGAAATCATTGTGTAAAACTTACATAAATAAAAAAAAAGTATACATATTAGGTATTGCCGCGTCCGTATCGACCGACTCTATAAAAATATCACATGACCTAACCTCTCAGATGACCACCGTAAAAAAAAAAAAAAAAACTGTGTAAAAAAAGCAATTTTTTGTCATCTTACATCACAAAAAGTGTAATAGCAAGCGATCAAAAAGTCATATGCACCCCAAAATAGTGCCAATCAAACCGTCATCTCCTCCCGCAAAAAATGAGACCCTACTTAAGATAATCGCCCAAAAACTGAAAAACTATGACTCTTAGACTATGGAGACACTAAAACTTTTTTTTGTTTTAAAAATGAAATCATTGGGTAAAACTTACATAAATTAAAAAAATGTAATACATATTAGGTATCGCCGCGTCCGTGACAACCTGCTCTATGAAATTACCACATGATCTAACCTGTCAGATGAATGTTGTAAATAACAAAAAAAAAAAACGGTGCCAAAAAAGCTAATTCTTGTTACCTTGCCGCACAAAAAGTGTAATATAGAGCAACCAAAAATCATATGTACCCTAAACTAGTACCAACAATACTGCCACCCTATCCCGTAGTTTCTAAAATGGGGTCACTTTTCTGGAGTTTCTACTCTAGGGGTGCATCAGGGGGGGCTTCAAATGGGACATGGTGTCAAAAAAACAGTCCAGCAAAACCTGCCTTCCAAAAACCGTATGGCATTCCTTTCCTTCTGCGCCCTGCCGTGTGCCCGTACAGCGGTTTACGACCACATATGGGGTGTTTCTGTAAACTACAGAATCAGGGCCATAAATAATGAGTTTTGTTTGGCTGTTAACCCTTGCTTTGTAACTGGAAAAAAAATATTAAAATGGAAAATCTGCCAAAAATGTGAAATTTTGAAATTGTGTCTCTATTTTCCATTAAATCTTGTGCAACACCTAAAGGGTTAACAAAGTTTGTAAAATCAGTTTTGAATACCTTGAGGGGTGTAGTTTCTTAGATGGGGTCACTTTTATGGAGTTTCTACTCTAGGGGTGCATCAGGGGGGCTTCAAATGGGACATGGTGTCAAAAAAACAGTCGGCGCACCTTTCACTCTACGCCCCGCTGTGTGACCGTACAGTAGTTTACGGCCACATATTGGGTGTTTCTGTAAATGGCAGAGTCAGGGCAATAAAGATACAGTCATGTTTGGCTGTTAACCCTTGCTTTGTTAGTGAAAAAAATGGGTTAAAATTGAAAATTAGGCAAAAAAATGAAATTCTCAAATTTCATCTCCATTTGCCAATAACTCTTGTGCAACACCTAAAGTGTTAACGACGTATGTAAAATCAGTTTTGAATACCTTGAGGGGTGTAGTTTCTTAGATGGGGTCACTTTTAGGGAGTTTCTCCTCTAGGGGTGCATCAGGGGGCTTCAAATGGGACATGGTGTAAATAAACCAGTCCATAAAAATCAGCCTACCAAAAACCAAACAGCGCACCTTTCACTCTACGCCCCGCTGTGAGGCCGTACAGTAGTTTACGGCCACATATTGGGTGTTTCTGTAAACAGCAGAGTCAGGGCAATAAAGATACTGTCTTGTTTGGCTGTTAACCCTTGCTTTGTTAGTGGAAAAAATGGGTTAAAATGAAAAATTAGACAAAAAAATCAAATTCTCAAATTTCCTCCCCATTTGCCAATAACTCTTGTGCAACACCTAAAGGGTTAACAATGTATGCAAAATCAGTTTTGAATACCTTGAGGGGTGTAGTTTCTTAGATGGGGTCATTTTTGGGTGGTTTCTATTATGTAAGCCTCGCAAAGTGACTTCAAACCTGAACTGGTCCCTAAAAATTGAGTTTTTGTAAATTTCGGAAAAATTTCAAGATTTGCTTCTAAACTTCTAAGCCTTATAACATCCCCAAAAAATAAAATATCATTCCCAAAACAATTCAAGCATGAAGTAGACATATGGGGAATGTAAAGTCATCACAATTTTTTGGGGTATTACTATGTATTACAGAAGTAGAGAAACTGAAACTTTGAAATTTGCAAATTTTTCCAAATTTTTGGTAAATTAGGTATTTTTTTGTGCAAAAAAAATAATTTTTTTGACTTCATTTTACCAGTGTCATGAAGTACAATATGTGACGAAAAAACAATCTCAGAATGGCCTGGATAAGTCAAAGCGTTTTAAAGTTATTAGCACTTAAAGTGACACTGGTCAGATTTCCAAAAAATGGGTCCTTAAGGTGAAAATGAGCCCGGTCCTTAAGGGGTTAAGGGGATGAATAATTATGTCTATGAAGAAATCACCCCAAAAATTTTTTTATACTGTATTACAAAAACAATTGATGTCATTTTAGTTGCATTTTGTTCTTTAAAAAGTCCTTGTAAGATTTCATTCTGCACACAATTACAAATGTACACTAAATTCCCTAAAACCCTTTACAGCATTGGGGGTTGAATAATTTGGAACACAACTGTATTTGGTATCGTTGCGTCTGTAATGACTGGATCTATAAAAATATCACATGATCTACCCCATCAAGTGAATGGTGTAAAAAAAAAACTGCTTTTTTTGTGACTTCACCTCCTGAAAAAGAGCTAAAAAGCAATCAGAAAGCCAAATGTACCCCAAAATGGTGCCAATAAAAACTACAGCACTCACGCAGCTCATTCAACAAAAAATGAAAAAGTTATTGCTCTTAAAAACCATGACAGAAAATTCCATGTTAGAAAATCCAGATGCCGCTACTTCCCTTCTGAGCCCTGGCGTATCCCCAAATAACAGTTTACGAACTCAATTGGGGTGTTACTGTATTCAGGAGAATATGGGTAGCAAATTGGGGGGGGGCTATTCTCCTGTTATCTTTCGTAAAAAAAAGAAAGTTTGGGCCTAAAACACAATTTTCTTGTAAAAAATATAATTTCATTTTCACACCCAAGTAGTAAAAATTCTATGAAACAGCTGTTGAGTGAAGTGCTCGCTACACCCCTTAAAAATTCCTTTGTTTGTGTAGTTTACAAAATTTGGTCACTTTTTGGGGGTTTTACCTCAGGTCCTCTTCAAATGCAACATGGTGCCAAATTCTATTCCGGCAAAATCTGCCCTCCAAAAACCATATGGCGCTCCTTGCGTTCTGTGCCCTTTCATATCACCTCTATTTTGCTTTAATTCCTGTGGAATACCTAAAGGGTTAACTACATTTCTAAAACCAGTTTTGAATAGTTTGAGGGGTGTCATTTCTAAAATGGGGTCATTTATGGATTGGTTCTATTATGTAAGCCCCACAAAGTGACTTCAGAACTGAACTGGTCCATAAAAAAGTTGACTTTGTGTCACGAGAAAACAATTTCTGAATGGCTTGGATAAGTAAAAGCATTCCAAAGTTATTACCACATAATGTGACACATGTCAGATTTGCAAAATTAGGCCGGGTCAGGAATGGGGTAAATGGTCCGGTCTGGAGATGATTAAAGCGGTTCTCTGTGAATTAAGGAAATGAAAGTACTTGCATATTACTTTATTATAAATATATTTCCAAATACCTTTCATTAGTTATAATGGCTCGTTGTGTCTAGGGAGCAATCATTAGGAGAAATAAAATGGCTGTCATATTATTAGTACACAGAAATACTGTCCTAATCACAAGTAGGAAAATATACTTCACAGCACTGAGCTAAAAAGCTGCCTCATCCTCCTCTCCTCTCTGCTGGTCAGGTTTCTGATCCTGAATAAAGATAGGATCTTCAGCTGAATCTCTGTAGGAATAGAGTTCATGAGGAGACATGAAGTACAGAGAGGATGGACAGGACAGACTGTGGTAATGGAGACTGCAGAAAAGTGCTGCTGCTTATTAGCCTCATCCCCACCTCCTCTCTATAATTCATTTCTCCTCATGAACTCCATTCCTACAGAGATTCAGCTGAAGACCTTATCATCTTTATTCAGGATCATAATCCCTGACAAGTAGAGCAAAGAGGAAGATGTGGCAGCTCTTTAGCTCACTGTTGTTAAGTAACTTGCTCTCCTGTGTGATTAGGACAGGATTTGTGTGTGCTAATAGGACGGTGGCCATTTTATTTCTCGTAATGATTGCTCCCCAGACAAAACAAGCCATTATTGCTAATGAAAGGTATTTGGGAATATATTTATAATAAAGTAATATTTAAGTATTTTCATTTTCTTAATTCCTGGAGAACCCCTTTAATGATGATTATGTACTATAAATATTAATATACATTATGTACATGTTTTTCTTTATTTTGAATTAATTTTTTTAAAATCTTTAAGTCAAGCCCTTCATTTGGTCATCTTTATGTTGTGTTCAGATGGTGCTTCAATCCATAATATGGGTGCAGATCTAGGGACATGTGACAAGACAAGCCATTCATTATAGCAGATCTTTATCTCACCAAGGTAGCTAACCCCTACTCTACAGTGTTAGCAATGTTTTTGCTGTATATATCAAAGTACTAAATAAGTATCAGGTAGCAAATAAGGATCAGCTTGAAATATGAAAAGTAGTTCTATTCTTTCTAATTTTAAAAATATCTTTCCTATATAAAAAGTCCAATTATGTTGAATATGCTAATCTGGTCAGACAATTTAGGGCACATTGCTTCACTGGAAATCTTCCAATTCTATTTACAGACATTAAATAGGTTAATGGAACTAAATAATTCTAATGAGGTAATTTAATTTAAATTTCGAAGTCAAAATAATTGAAGAGATTATGCTGCTCTAAATATGATCACCATTATTTACCCCAATTAGAATTAACATGTAGTATTTCAATTTCATAAATTTATATTTAGCTTTAAAGGAATACTAAACCTAGAAATCAATGATAAAAGTAAACAAGAAATATAATTGCCTCAACTCTGCAGCATTTTCTGTCTGATCTTGTCACATCTATAGTCTTGTAATTCTGCAGAGAAAAAAATTTGTTAAACTGTTGGTCATTTTCAATGAAGAGGGGGGAATTGCTAAAGTCCTGGGTCTTAGAGAATTTTTATTTTTTTATATTGCTCATTTTTAATTGTAATATAAGGGAAAGAAGGAGATGGGAAGGGTAATTTTTTTTCTTTTTGTGTATCTTCTGAGTTTTCTAAGGTACTAGAGGTATACAGATCCATATTCCTTTCTCTCATAAGTTCTTTATATGCAGGGTTGGACTGACTTAGGATTGGGGAATCCCCAGGAGTGTCCAACCCCCATCTAATCAGAGTCGGACTGTTCCACATTCTACTAATGCTATTGTTTCTTTTTGGGCTTGCTCTCTAGAAGCAGAGCCTCTATTTTACAGGAAGGACCTATGAAAAATCCGGCCTTTTCATATCTATTCTGCAATAATTTACAACAGTCACAGGGTTGTAAATCAATAGCTCATCAGTTGGATGGGACAAATAGGGAGAGGGAAGGAATTTGACATGAGGCCTATCTGGATAGTGGATTATCCGGGTTGTCACAGATGGCGGTCAGAGCCTTTGGTGTGAAATCTGTGAACAACAGCTGACATGAGTGGAAACCAATTTGTATAAGTAAAATCACCAGATGGAATTTGCAGTTTATCAAACAAATCACAGGCTTTCAAATTTCCTGCTACACAATAATTCAAGCAGACAAGGGGTAACATAAGCAGCAGAAGTACAAAGTAATCCAAGTCAATCCAATCACTACAGAAACAAAAAAAAAAAACTGTTTAGGCAAGGGGCAGAGGGGGATGGATCCTTAAATAGCCATATAGTTCAGTACTGAAAAAGTTAAAGGGGTTGGCCCATGTGGGGCATTGATAACATATAGCTAGAACATGCCATTAATGTCAGATTGGTACCTGGGGACCTGCTCCTATCTCCAGAATGGGGCCTACGAATTAAGGAAGAGCAGACTGTGCATGTACACATGGTCTCCGTTCACTGCAATGGGAGGTCTTAAAATAACCAAGCGAGCGTGCTCAGCTGTTTTTGGAAGTACCATAGCGGTGAATGCAGAGCACACCATGTAAGTGTGTCTACTTAGACCAGGCATCCTCAAACTGCGGCCCTCCAGCTGTTGAAAAACTACAACTCCCAGCATGCCCGAACAGCCTACAGGTATCAGCCTACAGCAGGGCATTGTGGGAGTTGTAGTTTTATGCTGGAGGGCCGCAGTTTGAGGATGCCTGACTTAGACAGTTAACAGAGGTTTGCCACTCATGCATGGCTGCTCTCTGTTGACTTTGGGGGCCCAGTCTTGAAGATAGGAGTGAGTTACATAGGTAGAAGCCACAACTTTCTTACATTAATGGCACATCCTAGCAATATGCCATCAATGTCCCAGATGGGCCAAATTCTTTAAGGACTGGGTGTGGATAGATAATATAGCAGCGTCAATTAGGACAAATAACAGAACTGACTTTTAACCAGTTGTCTACCGCCTCACGACTTTCTACGTCTCGCATGCGATTCGCAGATAACGGCAATCCCCAGCAAAAATTGCGTACAATGGAGGATGCCGGGGCAGACCACATGCACCACAAGGACATCTTACACAAAATGATACAATGTGCAGATAAAAAAATATATAAATACAAAAATCACTGCAACAAATGCACCAAAATGATACGCAACTGACAATATTAGCTAATTCCTCAAGCCGATGTTAAAAGCTGAGAACTTTGCCAATGTGGTACATGTGGTCCGCCCCGGCATCCTCCATTGTACGCAATTTTTTGCTGGGGATTGCCGTTATCTGCAGATCGCATGCAGAGGAATTTCTCCCCCCAGTTATAGACACGCTACAGTGTTTGGGTTTGGAGCATTTCCATCCGTTTAGGCCACTTTTTTCAGTGAGTCTTTTTCTTTATGTGTATGGAATGTGCCACTTAAGTTTGTTGGTAGCGTTCTTTTGCACCTGGTAGCTTCTGTGTCACATGGTCTGTTGTGGGTGCGAGCCACAGCTTTATTCCACCTCACAGTGCATTGGTGATACCACCATGGAGGCATGTGAGAGTCTGGTTGTGAGTTGACTTTTAGCACTGTTCAGACCTTGTTCACACACCACAGGTAGTTTAGTGGTAGGACCCCATGCTTGCTGAGACACCGTGATGTGGTGCATGAGGGGCTCCGATATGTTCCTGACTGAAAGATATTGGCAAAGTTCTCAGCTTTTAACATCGGCTCGAGGAATTAGCTAGTATTGTCAGTTGCGTATCATTTTGGTGCATTTTTTTCAGTGATTTTTGTATTTATATATTATTTCATCTGTACATTGTATCATTTTGTGTAAGATGTCCTTGTGGCGCATGTGGTCCGCCCCGGCATTCTCCATTGTACGCAATTTTTGCTGGGGATTGCCGTTATCTGCGGATCGCATGCAGAGGAATTGTTCCCACTGTTATAGACACGCTACAGTGTTTGGGTTTGGAGCATTTCCACCCGTTTAGGCCACTTTTTTCAGTGAGTTTTTTAAAATATACAAACATACAAACATTGGCTTATTTTAAAAATCTAGGTATTTGTTTTAGCTATATTTAGCTATATTTTGTATAGCACGCAAAAATGTAAAACAAAACAAAAACCCTTAAAATCTCCAAATTTCACCAAGATGAAAATCTTAGGCGAATAACATTTAAAAAAGTCACTTTGAAGATGCTTGTAACGTTTGGCGCTGTAAAACAGTTTTATGGTAGTACGTTGCTATAAAACTGTTAAAGTCACCCATAAACTGGGCAATTAGGATTTTCTCTGTTGCTCCAAATTAAAATGGTATTTCCTGTATATGTGCATGCACAGAAGAAATCACAGTGACTCTGGTATGGTCAAAGTAACTTCTCAACTTTATTACGGAACAGCTGACATTATATAGGGTAGCAAATATAGAACAGGAAGAAGTGGGGGGAATGTAGGGTGGCGTATATCTTCACTATTGGCCAAAAGCACTGCATAGATACATATATCTATTTTCTGCCACATCCATGTGCAGAGAGGAAGTTTTCCCTCCCTCGCCCTTGCCAGATAGGTGAAGCCATTAGTCTTTGTTTCTTTGTTTTCTTGAAGCTGCTTCCTTGAGGTGAACAGAAGATGTAGCCGGATATAGGAGCCATTTTGTCTGTGGAAGCCATTTTCTTCTGTTCTTTTGAGCAGAAGATGAGTAAGGGAAACTGAATGATATTCACTTCTCTATCAGACCCCCCTTAAATCTCCTTCTTTCCATAAAATCCTAACCATCTATCCCATATGCCCTGCTTCCTCTTCACCAGCTTCCATAACAACCTATTCCTTGCGAATAGCCTCCCATGACACTGGATTTGGCATAGGGAAGTTAGATGATCTATCCCTGGCCTTGTATGTACTGGTATGAAGGGGGGGCAGTAGACAGTAAAGTCTCTCGTTTTTCTTGATCAATATCATCGTACAAGTTTCCCATTATCATTTCAGGGACAGTTTCATCTAAGGCTTTACTTAAGAGCTTCCTAATGCAGGGGATGACACAACAGACAATTAAAGCAAGCAATATCAACATTATGATTATGACGATGTGTAACAGCATTCGTCTATAATTTTCTAACCAGCTCTCTAACCATTCTGTCCAAGTGCTTCCCACCCCAGAGATCCTTTTGAGTTCTTCAGATAGTGAGGTGAGACCTTTTAGTGCATTCATCACCTGACCATTTGGTCCTAAGTTGTCAGGAATGACTGTATAGCAGGATTCCCTTATCATTCTACAAACCCCTCCTTTCTCAGCTAGGAGCATATCGAGAGCCATTCTATTTTGAAATGCCATGGTACTGGTGGGGCCCAATTGTTCTATTATCCCTTTAAGTGCATCTCTTGTATAGTTAACAAACCATTGTTGATTATAGTAGAGATAATTTGTCCAGTCGGTGTTCTTATTTGCAGACACTATGGGAATTATGCTCACAAAGCCAGCAGCAATCGAATCTCTGGCCAAATATTTTTTTAGGGACCCCCTGGGGACTCCTATGGTGTCTATGTAAACAAGAGCATCTAGACTTCCTTGTGGAGCCTCTTCTCTCTTGACTCTTCTCATGCTCCCAGGGACCACTGAAATAGTTGAAGGGTTCCTAATATTTCTCTAGGGCCTTTCCCCAGTCAGGAATATCAAAAATGTGGAAAGGCATGCTAGGGCACGTTGGCTGGACCAGTCTACCTCTATTTTTGGCCTTAGTTTCATATCTACACATAGCCACACAATGTCTCCCAGAGCTTGGGTCTGGTTATTAAGTACCCCTGGTATTCCCGACCCGTGGTATTAACAGTGGTTGAGCAATAACCCTCAGGGAAAATCCCTATTTGCTTCATCCCTTCTTCATGCTTTCTCTCGAAGCAACTGTCACGCCAGTTACGAGGGCAGGGCTATCAGGAAAAAGAGGGTACTGCCTTTTCCACATCTCACACTGCGTCTCATCTGAAGTGGAGTTTGCATAAAGACTGAGAAAACAGTTATAGCGATTGGCAGGGAGGTTAAGGGGCACTGTCCCCAGGTGTGGTCGAGCCGATGCACAGGTAATGCATCCGCTTCTATTTGCCTGGGCTGTTGTATATCTCATGCAATCTAGCCACGCATTCCGATCAGTGAACCCAGTTTCTGTGGCTAAAGTTTCCTCAACAGTGTATTGGGCTCAGGCTTCACTGTTTCTTGGAGCGGGCAAAAGTGGATTGGGTTCAGGAGTCATGGCTGACTCGATTGGGCAGTCAGCTATGTCCTTTAAATGAAATTGCCCCCATGGTGCATAAAAATTTGCTGGGTATCTTCTCAGGATATAGATTCCCAAATCAGTTTTCTGGGAATTCTGTATTATAAGTGCGAGAGGATAATATCCCTTTGGGCCCTTTGACGTGTGGACGTTTGGATATCCGATGCATGTGTTGGCAAGGAATATCTTGTCAATATTTCTATTACTCAGATGCATTCTTTTCAACAGGATCTTTCCCTGACTGTCTTTACTGTTAAGCCCTTTGTTTGGTCTGTATCTCCAATCATTACCAGTATTGGTTAACACTTTGGACCAGGATGAACAGTAATCCTCCTGATTGTCAGAGACACAAACATAATGTTGATGTAATTTAAAATCCCACATATAAAAATCATAGCATCTGCGGTTGGATACATCACAGGAATCAAAATCATACACCTGAAGGGCTTGTGTTAGGTTTACCCAGAAGATAAAAGCCTCTCTATCTGGGTTGGGGTACCACTTAGAGGACTTGCCCTGATACATAAAATGGGACATGCCATCATCCATAACACAATGATCATAAGCGCACTTCCCCAAAACCAAAAGATGCAAAAAGGATATAATTTTTCTTGGAGGGAATCGGGATCTCGTATTTTCTTGCAATGTGAAGCGTGGATCCGTGTCTTCAACTTGAGAGTGCCATTCATTCTTTCAACTTTTCCGCTGCGTTGTGGTCTGTAGGGGGTATGAAAATCCAAGTGGGCCCCTAGTGCCTTTCAGATTTCTTGTGCTATATCAGCTGTGAACGCAGCTCCTTTAATCACTTTCTATCACCTCAGGTACCCCAAATCTACAGACCACTTTGTTTAATAACTTTTTTACAGTTGTTTTTCCAGTCTGATTCTTCACGGAATAGGCTTCAGGCCATCCAAAGAACATGTCTATGACCACTAATGCGTATAGAAATCGCTGGCATTTGTATGTGGTCAATCTGAATCCTTTGGAGGGTTTTGGTAGGCACTTCATGGGGACCTTTTCTAGTTTTCCTGGGTTACACTTCGCACACACCATGCAGCTGTTGACTAGAGATGTCGCAAGCATAAAATTTTCCGTTCGCGAACGGCGAACGCAAGTTTCTGCAAATGTTTGCGAACGGGCGAACCGCCATAGACTTCAATAGGCAGGCGAATTTTAAAACCCACAGGGACTCTTTCTAGCCACAGTAGTGATGGAAAAGTTGTTTCAAGGGGACTAACACCTGGACTGTGGCATGCCGGAGGGGGATCCATGGCAAAACTCCCATGGAAAATTACATAGTTGACGCAGAGTTGGATTTTAATCCATAAAGGGCATAAATCACCTAACAATCCAATTTTTTTTTGAACAACGTAGTTTAAAACATCCAGTGTGTGTATACAATCAGGTATGATGTTGTATCGATCAGGTAGTGTAAGGGTTACGCCCGCTTCACAGACATTGACAGACCAAACTCCCCTTTTAATGCACCGCAAACAACCGCAAACAGTCCATTTGCCCAACCGCAAACTCCCCATTTGTACAAGGTTGGATACCAAGCTATCCATGTCCCGTTGATGTCATTGAAGGTTTCTTCCTCCACCCAGCCACGTACAACACCAAGGGTCCCGGAAAGGTGAATTGAATTGATTTTTTGAATGGGGAGATGGTTAAAGAACCGCTGGCTCCCTCCCCTTTGTTTGAATCCACAGTCACTGCGTCTGTGCCGTGCAATTTACTGTCCCACCCGATATGAGTGCTATTTTCTGTAGTTCTCTCTTCTCATCAGTTTAATCCCTGTTACATCCCCAATCTGGGGTCCATTTATTCAACGGGGAGATGGTTAAAAAAAACGCTGGCTCCCTCCCCTTTGTTTGAATCCACGCCACGGTCACTGCGTCTGCGCCATGCAATTTACTCTCACACCCGATATGAGTGCTATTTTCTGTAGTTCTCTCTTCTCATCAGTTTAATCCCTGTTACGTCCCCAATCTGGAGTCCATTTATTAAATGGATTTTTCGAACGGGGAGATGGTTAAAAAAAACGCTGTCTCCTTCCCCTTTGTTTGAATCCACGCCACGGTCACTGCGTCTGTGCCGTGCAATTTACTCTCACACCCGATATGAGTGCTATTTTCTGTAGTTCTCTCTTCTCATCAGTTTAATCCCTGTTACGTCCCCAATCTGGAGTTAATTTATTAAATGGATTTTTCGAACGGGGAGATGGTTAAAAAAACGCTGGCTCCCTCCCCTTTGTTTTAATCCACGCCATGGTCAATGCGTCTGCGCCGTGCAATTTACTGTCACACCCGATATGAGTGGTATTTTCTGTAGTTCTCTCTTCTCATCAGTTTAATCCCTGTTACGTCCCCAATCTGGGGTCCATTTATTAAATAGATTTTTTGAACGGGGAGATGGTTAAAAAAAAAACTGGCTCCCTCCCCTTTGTTTGAATTTTACGCCACGGTCACTGCGTCTGCGCCGTGCAATTTACTGTCACACCCGAGATGAGTGGTATTTTCTGTAGTTCTCTCTTCTCATCAGTTTAATCCCTGTTACGTCCCCAATCTGGGGTCCATTTATTAAATTGATTTTTCGAACGGGGAGATGGTTAAAAAAAAGCTGTCTCCCTCCCCTTTGTTTGAATTTACGCCACGGTCACTGCATCTGCGCCGTGCAATTTACTGTCACACCCGATATGAGTGGTATTTTCTGTAGTTCTCTCTTCTCATAAATTTAATCCCTGTTACGTCCCCAATCTGGGGTCCATTTATTAAATAGATTTTTCGAACAGGGAGATGGTTAAAAAAAACGCTGGCTCCCTCCCCTTTGTTTGAATTTACGCCACGGTCACTGCGTCTGCGCCGTGCAATTTACTGTGACATCCGATATGAGTGGTATTTTCTCTAGTTCTCTCTTCTCATCAGTTTAATCCCTGTTACGTCCCCAATCTGGGGTCCATTTATTAAATTGCTTTTTCGAACGGGGAGATGGTTAAAAAAAAGCTGTCTCCCTCCCCTTTGTTTGAATTTACGCACGGTCACTGCGTCTGCGCCGTGCAATTTACTGTCACACCCGATATGAGTGCTATTTTCTGTAGTACTATTCTCATAAATTTAATCCCTGTTACGTCCCATATCAGAGTGGGATTGCCTTTTGTGAAAAAAAATTTAGGCCGGGTACCTTCGACTGCCTTCACAGTGACAGACCAAACTCTGATACACCAAACTGAATTGATTTTAGGAACCGGTAGATGGAAAAAGCAGCTTGGTCGGTCCTCTTACTCCCAAGTTGGAGCACTGCGCGTGCACGGAGCAATGTGCTGTGACACCCTATATGAGTGGTGTCTTAACTATTCCTATCAGTTTAATCCCTGTTACGTCCCCTAAACGGGGACGTGTGTCGAATTGATTAACCATTGTCGAATTAACGAACCATTACGACATCCGGGAATAATTTAGTTCTGAGCTTTGTACTTGCTTTGTATTGGAATTGATAGGGATTTTTTAAATTGTCTGCATTATTTCTAATAAACTATTAAGAGACTTTATTATGTTTTTTTTTATTTTATGTATTAAAAACCCACCCATACAACTTTAAAAAACAAAATAATTTTTTTTATTTTTTTCTATAAAAAATTATCAAGCTGATCGCTTTTGGTCTGATCATAATGAAGCAACGGCCTTAAAATCTGGGGTGTGGCAACATTGCCAACACACTCAGAGGTGATGATCGCTTCATTGTGATACGCAAGCCCCTTCACCACAACAAGGTAACGATCACGAAGGGGAATTGACACTTGTATGTGCCTTTTTTTTTTTTTTTGCAGCCACAGTGCAGCACCAGAGGCCAAACAAATTAAGCATGTACAAATGCCTAAAAAATATTGTTATTGTTGCAACCGCTGTTGTAGCAGCGGCCGGAAATATTGATGTTTTCCAGGCAGAAAGGTGACTAAAACATTGCGGCTTGAACCCTAGTTGGTGGCGGAGAATTCACGAAAGTCATCCGATATGCAGACATTAAATACAGCAGCGTGGGGACCATTTTGAGGCCAAGGCATGTCTTCAGGCCTTTTGTTAGTCAAACGTATCCCCCACTGTCAGTCCCTTCGGGATCCATGTATTATTCATCTTAATGAAGGTGAGGTAATCAACACTTTTTTGACCGAGGCGATTTCTTTTGTCAGTTACAATGCCTCCTGCTGCACTGAAGGTCCTTTCTGACAGGACACTTGAAGCGGGGCAGGCCAGAAGTTCTATCGCAAACTGGGATAGCTCAGGCCACAGGTCAAGCCTGCACACCCAGTAGTCAAGGGGTTCATCGCTCCTCAGAGTGTCGATATCTGCAGTTAAGGCGAGGTAGTCTGCTACCTGTCGGTCGAGTCGTTCTCTAAGGCTGGATCCCGAAGGGCTGTGGCGATGTGTAGGACTGAAAAAGCTCTGCATGTCCTCCATCAACAACACATCTGTAAAGCATCCTGTCCTTGCCGCCGTGGTCGTGGTAGGAGAAGGATTACTTTCACCTCTTCCCCTGTTAGATTCCCGTTGTGCTGTGACATCCCCCTTATAAGCTGTGTAAAGCATATTTTTTAGTTTTGTTTTGAACTGCTGCATCCTTTCTGACTTTCGGTAAGTTGGTAACATTTCTGCCACTTTCTGCTTATACAGGGGGTCTAGTAGCGTGGCCACCCAGTACAGGTCATTCTCCTTCATCCTTTTTATACGAGGGTCCCTCAACAGACATGACAGCATGAAAGACTCCATTTGCACAAGGTTGGATGCCGAAGTACTCATTTCCCGTTCCTCGTCCTCACAGATGTCATTGACGGTCTGTTCTTCACTCCAGCCACGTACAACACCACGGGTCCCAGATAGGTGACAATAACGAGCACCCTGGGATGCCTGCTGTGGTTGGTCTTCCTCCTCCTCAAAGCCACATTCCTCCTCTGACTCCTCTTCCTCATACTCCTCTTGCAGCGTTGCCGCAGGTCCGGCAAGCGATGATGACAAGGCTGTTTCTGGTGGTGATGGTGACCACAACTCTTCCTCTTCCTCTTCACGCTCATCTACAGCCTGATCCAGCACTCTTCACAGGGCACACTCCAGGAAGAAAACAAATGGGATGAGGTCGCTGATGGTGCCTTCGGTGCGACTGACTAGGTTTGTCACCTCCTCAAAAGGACGCATGAGCCTACAGGCATTGCGCATGAGCGTCCAGTAACGTGGCAAAAAAATTCCCAACTCCGCAGAAGCTGTCCTAGCACCCTGATTATACAAATACTCGTTGACGGCTTTTTCTTGTTGGAGCAGGCGGTCGAACATTAGGAGTGTTGAATTCCAACGTGTCGGGCTGTCGCAAATCAAGCACCTCACTGGCATGTTGTTTCGGGGCTGAATGTCTGAAAAGTGCGCCATGGCCGTGTAGGAAAGCCTGAAATGGCCACACACTTTTCTGGCCTGCTTGAGGACGTCCTGTAAGCCTGGGTACTTAGAAACAAAGCGTTGTACAATCAGATTCAACACATGTGCCATGCACGGCACATGTGACAACTTGCCCAAATTCAATGCCACCAACAAATTGCTTCCATTGTCACACACCACTTTGCCGATCTCCAGTTGGTGCGGGGTCAGCCACTGATCCACCTGTGCGTTCAGGGTGGACAGGAGTGCTGGTCCGGTGTGGCTCTCTGCTTTTAGGCAAGTCAACCCAAAGACAGCATGACACTGTCGTATCCGGGATGTGGAATAGCCCCTGGGGAGCTGGGGGGATTCAGTTGATGTGCAGCCAGACACCGCAGCAGAAGAGGACTCAGCTGAGGAGGTTATGGAAGAGGATGGAGTAAGAGGAGTAGCGGAGGTGGCAGTAGGCCTGCCTGCAAGTCGTGGCGGTGTCACCAACTCCGCTGCAGAGCCACGCATTCCATGCTTGTCAGCCGTCAGCAGGTTGACCCAATGCGCAGTGTAGGTGATATACCTGCCCTGACCGTGCTTTGCAGACCAGGTATCAGTGGTCAGATGGACCCTTGCCCCAACACTGTATGCCAGAGTTGCCATGACTTTCTTTTCAATCATTGAGTAGAGGTTTGGGATTGCCTTTTTTTTTTAAAAAAATTGTCCGGGTACCTTCCACTGTGGTGTCCCAATAGCGACAAATTTTTTGAAGGCCTCAGCTGGTATGGTAAAAGCTGGCGAGCTAAGAGTTCCGTCAAGCCAGCTGTCAGACGCCGGCAAGGGGGTGACTCTGTGACATTGGCTTCCTACGCTCAAACATTTCCTTTACAGACACCTGACTGTGGGCAGATGAGATGGAACTGCTAAAGGTGAGAGGCGGAGCGGCGGGTGGTTGAGAGGGGGCAAGGAGGACAGCAATGGTTGACGTGGCAGAAGATGCTGGACCAGGAGGAGGATGGTGGCTTTGAGCTTGTGTGCTGCTTCTATTCGTCATCATGTGTTGATCCCAAAGGCGTTTGTGATGTGCGATCATGTGCCTTCTCAAAGCAGTTGTACCTAGGTAGGTGTTGGATTTCTTTTAGCACAGGTTGCAAATGGCATCGCTGTTGTCAGAGGCAGACACACAAAAAAAATGCCACTGCTGAGCTTTGCAATGACGGCATTCTGGTGGTGGCAACAGCATGCCTTGATTGGCGTGCTGTCTGGCTGACCCTGGGTGCCGATACATGCTGTCTGACTGTGCCACTAGCTCCTTGCGATGACCTACCCCTGCTTCCAACTCGTCTCCTCCTTCTCTCTGTCTCCCCTTCTGAACTTTCCCCCTCTTCTTCTTCTCTTCGAGCAGGCACCCACGTGGCATCCACGGACACATTGTCATCATCAACCACTTCACTTGTATCTGACACCTCAGCAAAGGAAGCAGCAGCGGGTACAACATCATCATCATCATCACACTGTACGTCCATGTGTGTAATCTCCATCCTCTGGCAATAATAGTTGCGCATCACTAATTTCATCCAACTGATGTGTAAATAACTCCTCTGAGGGATCAAGTGAAGAGGCTGTGATGGCTGTGGTGGTAGTGGTGGTGGTGGCGGCGGGCGGGAGAGTGGTAACTTGAGAGCAGGTGACCAAAGCTGTGATGGAGGAGAATGGTGCGTCAAGGTTCTTAGCGGAAGCTGTTGAAGATTGGGTGTCCTGTCTAAGCCAGTCAACTATTTTCTCAGAATTTTTGGGGTTCAGGGTACGTGGCCTCTGAACAATGGGCATTATTCCAGGGCCAGTGGAAATCACAGCACCACGAACACGACGGCCCCTGCCTCTGCCTGTCATTTTTTATTAGATAAGTGTTACTATGCGTGCAATGTTGCAAATGTGATTATAAAAAAAATATTAAATAGAATTTTTTTTTATCTGCAAGGTATTTGTGAGTGAGTTACACCCTGTAACGGTATAATTGGAGGCCTAGCCACTAGCCAGTGGCCACAATTCAGTCTGTGTGGGCCTGACACACACTGGCTTGCAAACGTGATTAGATCGTAGAAAAATATTAAATATAATTTTTTTTATTTGAAATGTATTTGAGTGAGTGACACCCTGTAACGGTATAAGTGGAGGCCTAGCCAGTGGCCACAATACAGTCTGTGTGGGCCTGACACACACGGGCTTGCAACTGTGATTATATCACAGAAAAATATTAAATATAATTTTTTTTTATCTGCAAGGTATTTGTGAGTGAGTTACACCCTGTAACGGTATAAATGGAGGCCTAGCCACTAGCCAGTGGCCACAATACAGTCTGTGTGGGCCTGACACACACTGGCTTGCAACTGTGATTAGATCACAGAAAAAGATTAAATATAATTTTTTTTTATCTGCGAGGTATTTTCTGTCACACCCTGTATGAATAATGTGCACACAGTACTGTCTGTGACTGAGCCTGCAGCCTCTCACACACGGGCAGGCAACTGCAATATATATATACACTGCGTGCAGAATTATTAGGCAAATGAGTATTTTGACCACATCATCCTCTTTATGCATGTTGTCTTACTCCAAGCTGTATAGGCTCGAAAGCCTACTACCAATTAAGCATATTAGGTGATGTGCATCTCTGTAATGAGAAGGGGTGTGGTCTAATGACATCAACACCCTATATTAGGTGTGCATAATTATTAGGCAACTTCCTTTCCTTTGGCAAAATGGGTCAAAAGAAGGACTTGACAGGCTCAGAAAAGTTAAAAATAGTGAGATATCTTGCAGAGGGATGCAGCACTCTTAAAATTGCAAAGCTTCTGAAGCGTGATCATCGAACAATCAAGCGTTTCACTCAAAATAGTCAACAGGGTCGCAAGAAGCGCGTGGAAAAACCAAGGCGCAAAACAACTGCCCATGAACTGAGAAAAGTCAAGCGTGCAGCTGCCAAGATGCCACTTGCCACCAGTTTGGCCATATTTCAGAGCTGCAACATCACTGGAGTGCCCAAAAGCACAAGGTGTGCAATACTCAGAGACATGGCCAAGGTAAGAAAGGCTGAAAGACGACCACCACTGAACAAGACACACAAGCTGAAACGTCAAGACTGGGCCAAGAAATATCTCAAGACGGATTTTTCTAAGGTTTTATGGACTGATAAAATGAGAGTGAGTCTTGATGGGCCAGATGGATTGGTAAAGGGCAGAGAGCTCCAGTCCGACTCAGACGCCAGCAAGGTGGAGGTGAAGTACTGGTTTGGGCTGGTATCATCAAAGATGAGCTTGTGGGGCCTTTTCGGGTTGAGGATGGAGTCAAGCTCAACTCCCAGTCCTACTGCCAGTTTCTGGAAGACACCTTCTACAGGCAGTGGTACAGGAAGAAGTCTGCATCCTTCAAGAAAAACATGATTTTCATGCAGGACAATGCTCCATCACACGCGTCCAAGTACTCCACAGTGTGGCTGGCAAGAAAGGGTATAAAAGAAGAAAATCTAATGACATGGCCTCCTTGTTCACCTGATCTGAACCCCATTGAGAACCTGTGGTCCATCATCAAATGTGAGATTTACAAGGAGGGAAAACAGTACACCTCTCTGAACAGTGTCTGGGAGGCTGTGGTTGCTGCTGCACGCAATGTTGATGGTGAACAGATCAAAACACTGACAGAATCCATGGATGGCAGGCTTTTGAGTGTCCTTGCAAAGAAAGGTGGCTATATTGGTCACTGATTTGTTTTTGTTTTGTTTTTGAATGTCAGAAATGTATATTTGTGAATGTTGAGATGTTATATTGGTTTCACTGGTAAAAATAAATAATTGAAATGGGTATATATTTGTTTTTTGTTAAGTTGCCTAATAATTATGCACAGTAATAGTCACCTGCACACACAGATATCCCCCTAAAATAGCTAAAACTAAAAACAAACTAAAAACTACTTCCAAAAATATTCAGCTTTGATATTAATGAGTTTTTTGGGTTCATTGAGAACATGGTTGTTGTTCAATAATAAAATTAATCCTCAAAAATACAACTTGCCTAAAAATTCTGCACTCCCTGTATATATATATATATATATATATATATATAAATAAAAATAAAAAAAAGCAGACTGATGAACCAGCCCTGAAAAGGGCTTTTTGGGGTGCTGTCAGGACGCTGTCCATACAGCAGATGAGTCTGTGGACACAGAACACTGCCCTAGCTAACGCTTTCCCTATTGAATCAGCAGCAGCAGCAGCACTGTCCATCCTCTCACTGAGAATGCAGATTCCAAATGAATCTAAAATGGATTCTGTCCAGGAGGTGGGAGGGTCTGGGAGGGAGGGTCTGCTGCTGATTGGCTGGAATGTGTCTGCTGACTGTGAGATACAGGGTCAAAGTTTACTCAATGATAATGTATAGGGGGCGGACCGAACATCGCATATGTTCGCCAGGCCGCGACGAACGCGAACATGCTATGTTCGCCGGGAACTATTCGCCGGCGAACTATTCGGGCCATCACTACTACCAGAACGGAAAGATACCTGACCCAGCTGCATGGGTTCCTCCCCTACCCCAGAGTTACATGTCATATCACCCTGGGGAGCAGGTGAGACGAAACCACTCACAGAAGGGATCCCTTGCGTGGAGGGAACCTTACACCTCTCTCTAATACGTCTATCTAACCGTACTGCCAAAGACATAGCATTCTCCAATGTATTCGGGTACTCATGAAAAGCAAGGGCATCTTTCAATCTCTCAGATAATCCCTGACAAAACTGACTATGTAACGCAGGGTCATTCCACTCTGACTCGGTAGCCCATCACCTAAACTCAACGCAGGAAGCCTCTGCATTTTGTTCACCTTGTAATAAATTACGCAATTTAGATTCCGCTATCGAGACCTGATCTGGATCATCATAAATTAATCCCAAGGCTTTAAAAAATTCTTCCACCGACCGGAGGGCCACAGAACCGGACGGCAGAGAAAAGGCCCAGGATTGCGAAGCCCCCTTTAAGCAGGGAAATGATTATCCCTACCCTCTGACTCTCATCACCAGACGAAGATGGACGCAGCCGAAAATACAACTTGCATGACTCTGGATAAAGTCATCCACACCCCCTGCAAATCTATCAGGGAGAGCGACTTTAGGCTTCCCATAAATTTGACTTCCTCCTATTGCACCTGATGCCAGAGCATTCTGACACCGTGTGAGAGAATTACGCAGATCCGCAACCTCTAGGGATAATCTCTGCATGCGATCAACTAGCGCATCAAATGACTCCATCTCGAAACAGCTGAGAAATGGCAGTCAAGGTATTGGCGGATTATAATGTCACGGCAGACAGGATACAAGATACACAGAATAACAACAAACAAGTGTCTAGGCAAGAAGCTGGGGAAAAAGGTCACCTCCTGACAATCCTTACCAGCTCTCCCTAGACTTCTATGCCCACGTTCAGACCCTGAAAGTGGGAATAAACGTGTCCCCGTTCCTAGGCTGAAGATTCCCTAAAATCCCTAAGATGGTGAAAGGGGGAAAGAGGCAGCCTGCTCCCTCAGGACCTGGAGGGAGACGGCGTCTCTCTAACAACCCAGACAGACAACCACAAGATAGCAAAACCAACTTATCTTTACTGAGCAGGAACAGCAAATCCTTCCTTCCTTCCTCTGAGCCAGACAGAAGCTATAACCCGCACAGGACACTGGGAGTGGGCGTAATTTAAACTCAAACCAACGACCCAACCCAGTGCACCTGAAGGGAGGCGGATAGCTCAACTCCAAAACAAAAACACAAGGCTACACACGTGCTGCTAACCTGTCAGACCTCCGCACATAGCCAGAGCAGGGCATGACATGATGAGGAGGAGCAGGAGACAATTGCCTCCGCTACAGAGGGTAGTACCCATGAAAGTTTTATTCCATCTGTTTAGCGTGGATGGGTAGAAGAGGAGGAAGAGGATGAAGAGATTGAGAGTCATCCTCCTGATGAGGAGAGCGAAGTCTTGTCTGTTTAGACTCTGGCACACATGGCTGACTTTATGTTAGGCTGCCTTTCCCGTGACCCTTGCGTTGTACCCATTTTGGTCAACACCGATTACTGGTTGTTCACCCTTCTAAACCCCCGCTACAAAGAGAACTTCTCATCTCTCATTTCTGTGGTGGAGAGGACAAGCAAAATGGTGGATTACCAGAAGGTCCTTGTGGAAAAATTGCTCCAAAAATATCCAGCTGACAATGCTGGCTGCAGAGTACATAGTTTCTTTGGGCAGCCGAGGAGGGGAGACGAGGGGAACACACAGCAGTTCCAACAGAGGCAGGGCAACACTCTCCAAGGCCTGGGACAGTTTTATGACACCCCGCCAGTGCCCTCAAACTAATGCGCGGCCTAGTGTCACAAGGAGGGAAAAATTTTGGAAGATGGTGAAGGAGTACGTAGCAGACCATGTCATCGTTCTCAGTGATCCCTGCGTGCCTTACAACTATTGGGTGTCCAAGCTGGCACAAACTGGCGCTCTATGCCTTGGAGGTGCTGGCCTGCACCGCCGCCAGCGTTTTGTCAGAGCGTGTATTTAGTGCTGCTGGGGGCATAATAACTGATAAGCGCATCCGCCTGTCAACTGAAAATGCTGACCTGTTGACTTTTCTAAAAATGAACAAGGCCTGGATTGCCCCCGAATTCTTTACTCCACCAGAGAAAAGCGGCTGAACATAAAGGCACTCTAAATGTGGCTTTTATGGTATATTGAATATACTGTATTCCAATGCACCCCTTCCACCACTAAAAAGGGTATATGGTTCAATCTTCCTTTTCTCGTACTCCTCCTCAATCATATCAACATGATTATTAGGCTGCCCTAGCTCCTAATGTTTTATAGGGTCAGCTCAGCAGCGGGCCCTCATCCATAATGTTTTAGAGGGTCACAAGCAGGCCCTCAACCATAATGTTTTAGAGGGTCAGCTCAGCAGCAGACCCTCACCCCTAAATTTTTAGCTGGTCAGCTCGGAAGCAGGCCTCTTACTCACAAAATCTTTTAGATGGTCAGCTCGGCAGCAGGCCCTCACCCATAATGTTTTAGATGGTCAGCTCGGCAGCAGGCCCTCAGCCACAATTTTTTTTAAATGGTCAGCTCGGTAGCAGGCCCTCACCCACAAAAATTTTTGAATGGTCAGCTCGGCAGCAAGCCCTCACCCACAAAAATTTTTAGATTGTCAGCTCGGCAGCAGGCCATGGCCCATAATGTTTTAGATGGTCAGCTCAGCAGCAGACCCTCATCCCTAATGTTTTAGAGGGTCACTAGTAGGCCCTTGCTCCTAATGTTTTTGAGGGTCACCAGCAGGCCAGCAATCATAATTTTTCAAGGGTGTGTATGATGCCCTCCTTTATGTGTAATAAAGGGTGTATTGGAGTGCTGGTATCTTGTAATTTTTGGCAGCCCTTTCCCTTAGTGCATAGGCTTTATAAGTGTAGGAGTCCCACTACCTGAACAATTGTACCACAATGTGAATGAAGCCCTCCTTTATGTGATATACAGGTTGTATCAGAGTGCCTCTTCCTAGTAATTTTTGGCAGCACTTCCCCTTTATATACAAGTAAATATACAGGAAAGAATGTTTCCTAACAATTTTTCTTTTAAAATTGATTTTATCTTCGGTTTGGTGCGTATTATCGTCAGTCTGTAAAAATTTCATACAACTCGGACAACATCGTTCCCAACATCGACCTGGGAGTCCAAGATGCATCCAAACATCCTCCCCATGCTGTTCCCGAACCATTTCAGTGGTGTTTCCATCAATTTCTGTCCTTTTAGTATGAACCATACACCCCCCCCTCTTCAGAGCAGAGGGTGCCTGATTTAATGCTCGGGTTCTCCCATTGACTTCCATTGTACTCGGAAGGAGAGCACCTGAGCATCCCGAGGTGTTCTACTCGAGCACCCAAGCACTTTGGTGCTCGACCAACACTACTAAAGGCGTTTACTGGCCTATTTCAGAACAGAGAGAAAAATAAATTACGCACTTCACCGGTGCATTTATTTCTGCTAAAAGCCTTTACTGGCCGATTTCAGTACAAAAATAAAAAATATATTCTCAGTTCACTTCTGCAGTTATATGAGTTGAAAGCGTTTACAGGCCTATTTCAGTACAGAAAGAAAAACATATACGCACTTCACTGGTGCATTTATTTCTGCTGAAAGTGTTTACTGGCCTTTTTCAGTACAAAAAAATATACAGTATATACGCATTTCGCTTTTGCAGTATTATTTAAGTACAAAAACAAAATATATTCAGCCTTCACTTTTACAGTTATATGTGGTTAAACCTTTAGTGACATATTTTGGTAGAAAAAAAAAATATATTGAGCCTTCACTGTTGCGGTTATATGTGGCAAAACGTTTAGTGACGTATTTCGGTTGAAAAACAATTTTTTTTTAGCGTTCAGCGCTGCAGTTATATGTGGTAAAATCTCTATTGACGTATTTCGGTAAAACTAACAAATTTATTCATCTCAATGATATCTCCATGAAATCTCAATGATATCTCCATGATAAATCTGCATCGTGGGGGCGACTCTTGATGAACTTTGCGACTCTTCCGGGCTCAAAGCTATCTTGATGCTTTGTCTTCTCATTGTCTGTAGCTACTAGACTCCTGTTCATGCCAGGCAGGTTCCCCCCAGTTGCATCAATCTTGACAGGATTCGTCTTCAGGTGGAGAAAAATAGTTTTTTTGAATGCTTTCTCCATCGTAAACACGTCGTCGAATAAACAGAAGACTGGCGGATTCTCTCCTGTCTTAGGCAACACTTATTTTTTATTATTAAATATTGAATATTATATTGAACCAAAACTTGAATAAAATTATAAGAAAATAAAGTTAAATTCGCCAATATAATTATTAAATCATATTTTAAGCCACACCATATAAAGTTGATACATTTTAACCTTCTGTTCTGTTCCATATTCTCTATAAATGAATACACGAAGCGGCCAGTAGTGTGCCATCATAGCTGGTGTATAGTGCGGCGGGGGCCATAGTTACCCCAAGGAGAACTTGCCTGTCCACCCAAAATGTGGAGAGACTGACCTTTGTCAAGATAAATCAGGCGTAGATCAGCCAGGATTTCCAACCACCAATTCCTGATGTATCAGACTAGATCATCCATGGTGCCACACCAATACTTTGATAAAAGAGACCGGTTTCTTCTGATTACCTGCCTCAGCTACTACTCTGAAGCTGCAACATGCCTGATGCCACACATCTGATACCAAGTGCTCCTTCTTTCACCCACCTTCGTCAGCGGGTACTGGTATTGCCACCTACCATCCCACTCTGTTACCGGGTCACTTTGTGGACTCCTGATACAGCTGCTGCTGCCATCTCCAAACTTTGTCACCTTGCCACTTTGTGGTCTCCTGATGCTGCTGCTGCTACTGCCATCTCCACAATATGTAACTTTGCCACTCTGTGGTATCCTGATGCTGCTGCTGCCATCTCCACACTATGTCACCTTGCCACTCTGTGGTCTCCTAATGCTGCTACTGCCATCTCCACACTATGTCACCTTGCCACTCTATGGTATCCTCCTGATGCTGCTATTGTTGCCACCTCCAGACTTGGTCATTGTGCCACTCTTTGGCTTCCTCCTGATGCTGCTGCTGCCACCACCTCCACGCTCTGTCATTGTGCCACTCGGTGGCCTCCTCATACTGCTACTGCTGCCGCCACCTCCACACTTTGTCATTGGGCCACTCTGTGGCCTCCTCATGGTGCCGCTCAGATCAGACAACATGATTTTTTTTCTAAGAATAATCTTATTGTGTAAAACTAACATAAAATAGACATATAGACATATTTGATATTGCCGCATCTGTAACGACCGACTCTATAAAAATATCACATTATTTACTCCATCAGGTGAATGCCACAAATTTACTATTAACATGACGTACAATGTGTAATGAATAACAATCTCAGAATGGATTGAATAAGTAAAAGCATTTCAAAGCTATTACCACGTAAAGCGACACATGTCAGATTGGTCAGGAAGGGGGTAAATTGCCTGGTCTGGAAGTGTTTAAGAGATAGTATCATAACTTTGGACCAGAACCTCAAATCAACAAAAAAAAACTGTGCTTTAATGAGGTGAACTACAGCTATGTCTCTATGCAAATAGTTTGAAGGTGACATATTCCCTTTAAAAGACAGACAAAGCCATACACTAGTGTGAACAGTGTACCAAAAAGAGACAAACCTTCATATCTTTGACTCATTACTTGCTGGTGTAATACTTTGAACAGTGCACCTAGAGACGATAGATCGCTAGTTCCATTAACTAATAACTTACTAGTGTGTATTACCTGCAACACAACTTTTTTAGTTATAACGGAAAATAAAACTATGGGGGTCATTCATTATACTGAAATATGCCTATATTAGGAATATTTCAGGCGCAGATGGCGGAGTAATGGTTAGTTGCGTCGCTACTTGCAACTTCTCCCTGCTCATGCCAGGTTTACAATTGTGGGCGTGGCGTGAGCTGGTGTCACTACCAGAGTTTTGAGACGTTCCCACAGCTCTGTTTCTCCACCCCTGTGATGATGTCACTACTAGAGCTTGGAGGAGTCCTCCCAGCTGTTCCTCCTGTGTTTGATTTCCCTGCCTTTAAATCACCCCTCCTCCTTTCTAGGCTGTGGATTATAGTTCTCATTTGAGTTGTAGCTCTTGCTTGAGTATCTTCACTTGTTAGCTATCAGTTCACTGGACCTGTGTTCTGCTGCAGCAAGCACTCCGGATATTGCCACCTGTCCTTGGATCTGTCTTCTCTGCGGCTGCAGCACCTTCAGCTAAGTGTGCAGACATTGTTGTGTACCTGGTTATTTTCTGACTGGATCTGAGGTGGCCACGGTTCCCTCCATATACTGAGCAGGGCACCGGTGGCCGTGCCCCTTCCACTATTGTAGGGGTTACAGTGGTCATTAGTCTTAGGTACGTGGGCATGCCTCGTTCCGCCATTTGGATCCGGGCATGTGCCTTAGCAGCATAGGGAGAGCTTTGAGGGTCTGACAGGGGTCACCCTTTATCCTCCCTAGTTTGGGTCCGGTCAGTAGCTCTATTAACTGTGTATGCTCTTGTTGCTCACATACAGCCGTGACATTATAATCCACCAAAACCGTCCTTTTTGACATGGATCCGCTTTCTGGCCTGGTTGACCGCATGCAGGGTATTTCTTTGGAAGTAGCGGATCTCCGTCAATCTATGTCTCAGCTTCAAGCATTGGGCTCTGCTCCGGCTCATGGAGTCTGTTGCGAGCCAAAGGTCTCACTTCCGGAAACGTTCTCCGGGGGCAGTGAGAATTTTGTTCGCTTCAGAGAGGCATGCAAACTTCATTTTTGCTTGTGTCCCCACTCCTCTGGTAAGGAGGAGCAGAGGGTGAGGATTGTCATCTCCCTGCTCAGGGGTAATGCTCAGACTTGGGCTTTTTCGCTGCCATCAGGGGATCCCTCCGTTCGATCCGTGGAAAGATTTTTTGTGGCCCTGGGGAAGATATATGATGACCCGGATCGTGTTGCTCTGGCCGAATCTAACTTACGTGTTTTATGCCAGAACAAACTGTCTGCGGAGCTTTATTGTTCTGAATTTCGGAGATGGGCAGCTGATTCAGGTTGGAATGATGCTGCACTCCGGAGTCAGTTCTGTCATGGTCTCTCAGAGAGATTGAAAGATGCGTTTGCTTTCCATGAGAGACCAACGTCCTTAGAGTCTGCCATGTCATTGGCGGTACGCCTTGACAGGCGTCTAAGAGAAAGAAACGAGAACTCTCTGTCCAGCCATTGTCAGTCTAGGGGCAGTGGTGCAGACTCATTCAGTGTGCAGGGGCCTCATCCTGTCTCGCTCCCCTCTGAGGAGGAGCCCATGCAGCTAGGTCGACTTGCCCCTGATAAAAGAGGATTTAGTCCTCAGAGTATGGTGTGTTTTTGTTGTGGGGGCATAGCTCATTTGGCAAATGTTTGTCCGTCTAGGAGATTCTTGAACTGTACTAAGAGCAATAATAAGAGAAATACCTCAAAAGGTGAATCATCAAATTCTGCTTCATCTGCTACTTTGGGCAAAGTTGATGTAGGAATTGATGCTTTTCCTCTGACCTGCAGTTCCCGTTTTCTCCTGTCTGCCAGGGTGGCGCTAGAGAGCAAAGTCATTTCTTGTGAGATTTTTGTCGATAGTGGAGCGGCCGTCAATCTTATTGACACTCAATTTGTAGCCATGCATGGTTTTCAGGTTTGCACATTAGGAAAGGATATACCTATTTTTGCTATTGACTCTGATCCACTCTCACAGAGATCTCTGAAGGGCATTGTTCACAATATCCGGCTAGCTGTAGGTGACACTCATGTGGAGGATATATCTTGTTTTGTCCTTAACGGATTGCCTTCTCCTCTAGTTTTGGGGTTACCCTGGCTCACTAGACATAACCCCACTATTGATTGGCAAGGAAGGCAAATAAATGAGTGGAGTGACTTTTGTAGAGAAAATTGTCTCACGGAGACTTTTGCAGAGGTGTCTACTAAAACTGTGCCATCATTTCTCTCTGATTTCTCGGACGTGTTTTCCGAGAGCGGTGTTCAGGAGCTACCTCCTCACCGGGAGTTTGACTGTCCCATTAACCTCATTCCCGGCGCCAAGCTGCCAAAAGCACGCCTCTACAATCTCTCACAACCGGAAAGAAACGCAATGCGAACCTATATCTCAGAGAGTCTCGATAAGGGGCATATTCGTCCCTCAAAATCACCTGTTGCCGCGGGTTTTTTTTTTGTTAAAAAAAAAGATGGCTCTCTGAGACCTTGCCTAGATTTTAGGGAGCTGAACCGTATCACGATTCGCGATCCCTATCCCCTTCCTCTGATCCCGGACCTCTTCAACCAAATTGTTGGGGCCAAGGTTTTTTCCAAATTGGATTTGAGAGGCGCGTACAACCTGGTCAGGGTCAGAGAGGGGGATGAATGGAAAACGGCCTTTAATACTCCTAACGGGCATTTCGAGAATCTCGTTATGCCTTTCGGCCTGATGAATGCTCCGGCCGTCTTTCAGCATTTTGTTAATAGTATTTTCTACCATTTAATGGGGAAATTTGTATTGGTGTATCTTGATGATATTTTGATTTTTTCCCCTGATGTTCAGACCCATCAGGATTATCTTTTTCAGGTTCTGCAGATTCTGAGGGAAAATAAATTGTACGCCAAGCTGGAGAAATGTCTTTTTATGGTATCGGAGATTCAATTTCTGGGTTTTCTCCTCTCTGGTTTTCGCATGGATCCGGAGAAGGTCCGTGCTGTACTTGAGTGGGAGCTTCCTGAGAATCAGAAGGCATTGATGCAGTTTCTGGGTTTTGTGAACTATTACAGAAAGTTCATTTTGAATTATTCCTCTGTGGTCAAACCCCTTACTGACATGACAAAAAAGGGGGCGGATTTTTCCTCTTGGTCGGAGGAGGCGCTTGCAGCTTTTTCTAAGATTAAAGAGAGTTTTGCGTCTGCTCCCGTCTTGGTGCATCCCGATGTTTTCTTACCTTTTATTGTTGAGGTGGATGCTTCCGAGGTGGGTGTGGGTGCGGTTTTGTCCCAGGGCCCTTCTCCTGCCAAATGGCGACCCTGTGCCTTTTTCTCTAAAAAACTCTCCCCGGCAGAGAGAAACTATGATGTGGGAGATAGGGAGTTGTTGGCCATCAAGTTGGCTTTCGAGGAATGGCGCCATTGGTTGGAGGGGGCCAGGCACCCTATCACCGTTTTTACCGACCATAAGAATCTGGCATACTTGGAGTCGGCCAGGCGTATGAATCCGAGACAGGCCAGATGGTCTCTGTTCTTCTCCAGATTCAATTTTGTCATTACATTCCGCCCTGGGATCAAGAATGTGAAGGCTGATGCTCTCTCTCGCTGTTTTCCGGGAGGAGGAAACTCCGAGGACCCGGGTCCCATTTTGGCGGAGGGGGTAGTTGTTTCTGCTCTATATTCCGATTTGGAGGCCGAGGTCCAGGCTGCCCAGACTGAGGCACCTGCCCGTTGTCCTTCTGGGAAGTTGTTTGTGCCTCCTGAGCTACGTCACAAACTCTTCAAGGAGCATCATGATACTGTTCTTGCTGGTCACCCCGGGAGTAGAGCCACGGTAGATCTCATTGCTCGGAGATTTTGGTGGCCGGCTCTTCGTAAGTCGGTGGAGGGTTTTGTGGCTGCTTGTGAGACGTGCGCTCGCGCTAAGGTCCCTCGTTCACGGCCTTCAGGTTCCCTTCTCCCGTTACCCATACCTTCCCGTCCTTGGACACACCTGTCCATGGACTTTATCACGGATCTTCCTCGTTCCTCAGGGAAGTCGGTGATCCTGGTGGTGGTGGACCGTTTTAGCAAGATGGCTTATTTCGTACCTTTCCCTGGTTTACCCAATGCTAAAACGTTGGCGCAAGCTTTTGTCGACCATATTGTTAAATTGCACGGCATTCCCTCTGATATTGTTTCCGATAGAGGCACGCAGTTTGTGTCCAGGTTCTGGAAGGCTTTCTGTTCTCGCCTGGGGGTTCGGCTGTCCTTCTCTTCTGCTTTTCACCCGCAGTCGAATGGTCAGACTGAGCGCCTCAATCAGAATCTGGAGACATATTTGCGCTGTTTTGTGGCAGAGAACCAGGAGGATTGGTGTTCATTTCTCCCTCTTGCTGAGTTTGCTCTGAACAACCGTCGTCAGGAATCTTCTGATAAGTCACCATTCTTTGGTGCATATGGGTTCCATCCGCAGTTTGGGACATTCTCGGGAGGGGCTCTTTCTGGTTTACCTGAGGAGGAGAGATTTTCCTCGTCTTTGTCTACCATTTGGCAAAAGATTCAGAGTAATCTTAGAAAGATGAGTGAGAAGTATAAGCGTGTGGCTGATAAGAGACGTGTGCCTGGTCCGGACCTGAATGTGGGTGATCTGGTGTGGTTGTCTACAAGAAATATTAAACTGAAGGTTCCCTCCTGGAAATTGGGTCCCAAGTTTATTGGGCCTTATAAAATCTTGTCAGTCATCAATCCTGTTGCCTTCCGTCTTGATCTTCCACGGGTTTGGAAGATACATAATGTATTTCACAGATCTCTCTTAAAACCATATGTCCAGCCCACGGTACCCTCCTCTTTGCCTCCTCCTCCGATTTTGGTTGATGTCAATCTGGAGTTTGAGGTTTCCAGAATTGTGGACTCTCGCATTGTCCGCGGTTCTCTTCAGTACCTCGTTCATTGGAAGGGTTATGGTCCTGAGGAGAGGATGTGGGTTCGGGTGTCGGACATTAAAGCCACTCGCCTCATCAGGGCATTTCATAGGGCTCATCCTGAGAAGGTGGGTCCTGGGTGTCCGGAGTCCACCCGTAGAGGGGGGGGGGTGCTGTCACTACCAGAGTTTTGAGACGTTCTCACAGCTCTGTTTCTCCACCCCTGTGATGATGTCACTACTAGAGCTTGGAGGAGTCCTCCCAGCTGTTCCTCCTGCGTTTGATTTCCCTGCCTTTAAATCACCCCTCCTCCTTTCTAGGCTGTGGATTATAGTTCTCATTTGAGTTGTAGCTCTTGCTTGAGTATCTTCACTTGTTAGCTATCAGTTCACTGGACCTGTGTTCTGCTGCAGCAAGCACTCCGGATATTGCCACCTGTCCTTGGATCCGTCTTCTCTGCGGCTGCAGCACCTTCAGCTAAGTGTGCAGACATTGTTGTGTACCTGGTTATTTTCTGACTGGATCTGAGGTGGCCACGGTTCCCTCCAAATACTGAGCAGGGCACCGGTGGCCGTGCCCCTTCCACTATTGTAGGGGTTACAGTGGTCATTAGTCTTAGGTACGTGGGCATACCTCATTCCGCCATTTGGATCTGGGCATGTGCCTTAGCAGCATAGGGAGAGCTTTGAGGGTCTGACAGGGGTCACCCTTTATCCTCCCTAGTTTGGGTCCGGTCAGTAGCTCTATTAACTGTGTATGCTCTTGTTGCTCACATACAGCCGTGACAGCTGGGAAGGCCCATTCATAATTTTCTGTTTGGCCGTTCCTTGCATTGGCGACCACAATTTGTGGGCAACATCTGTGCTGTGGCCGGGACGGATCGAGACCCATTCAACTTGAACGGGTCGTGATCCGTCCGCACCATAAAAAAATAGAATGGGTCTGCATGACCCATAGAATAGAAAAAATTTAATGGCTCACGTGAATGGGTCTGCAACCTTGATGCGGGGAGCACGCGGCCCGGTGCCCGCATATTGCAGACACGCTGTTTGCAGGCCGCAATACGGCCACGGCCGGGCAACGGACATGTGCATGAGGCCCAAAAGAGAGAATTTGTTCCAAAATGGTCTAACATAATGAGGAGAGATCTTCTTTATGAACTCATGAGAAGTGTTGGAATACCCTAATACCATACCATAATGATATTCTTGATGTTGTAGCGTTGCTTGTTTAATCTACATCTCATGGGCTGGATGGTTCTCCCCACATATTGCAATAAATAAACTACATATGTTCTCAGTGTAAATATGGAATGTTTCCCCAGTTGCATATGAAATAATAGCAAAGGAGTTATGTGTGATGGTATCACAACACAGACATGCGGCGCCCCCGCACTCAAAATAACCTACACAATTTGGAATCAGGTCATTGTAGGTGGTAATAAGAATCTAATTCACGGACCACTGTAAACTCAGCGCCAACAAATTATTGAGGTTTCTGGCTCTCTTGTCACCAGGTCTGACCAGGATTAACCTTTTCAGCACTGGGTCACTGTGCTTGATTAAAAGTAGTAATACAGTTAAAGTGATATTTGTTGGATAAAAACGCCTTCTTTGTTGATGTTTTACCCACTGTTTTTCTCCCCCTTTTTTGATAAACTCTCATCCTGGGAGAGATTGATAGATCTTTATAAAGTAGTCGTTACCAATTTTTTGGGATATCTTTTGTCAATAAATTTCTTTTTTGAATTGATCCTGAAAGTCTGCTATTCAGTTTTTATATATAAGTTGGAACTGGCTGAATGGCAAATCTTTCAGCCAATTTGGTGGCTACTTTCAAAGTGGATATAACTGTTTGTATCTACTGATTTAAAGATATATCTCTTTGCATGTTCAGTTGGGCCTTAGGGGACGTTCACACACCTGCTTTTACAGCAGAATTTTGGCATGGACATACGCACCAAAATTCCACTGAAAAAACACTGGTGGCTGCGTCCTTTCTGCCTCCCATACATCTAAATTGGATGCAGTGCTGTGGATTGCGGAGCAGCGCCTTATAGTCGTGGCCTCCCTGAGAAGGGACATGTTGGCTCTTGGCTCGGGCACTCCTTTAAGCCACCACTCTACGATTCTTAGCACTGCCTCCCATTGAAATGAATAGGAGGCAGAAAGTATGCAGCTGCTGGACTTTTAAGGTCCAAAGAAATTACTTTGATACCTCTTTAATTTTTCCAGATTGACATGCAACTTTTCTCATCTCACCAAATTTAATTTGATATTAGCCATGTGGCACTGGGTCACATGCTACATGTGTCACAAGCCCAGGAGGAGCAGAGGATGGAAGTGGTAGTGGCAATGGCTGAAACAATCACAGTGGTAATGCTCACACGAATGCTCCTTAGTGCCAGGGCAGTGATAGGAGCGTGCACCCTCTCTAAAGTCGGGGCAGACCCTGATGTTGAGGCCCTCTCCTGATGGTAGTTGGGATGGCCTTGATGTTACAGGTTTGGTGCAGGTGCAAGGCATGAGGTCTTGGGTGCAGTGGCCGGCTTATGGTGCATAAGTCAATAACCCGGCCAGATGTATAAAATAAATAAGTCTCTCTTTACTAAAGTGCAAATTGTAGTACACCCAATGGTATAAAAACACAGTTACAAATAGTTTACAGTGCTAATCTCCCCAGATAGCAATGTATGAGTTTGAGCAATGATGGAGAACTTAGTATTCCTTCGCTCTATCTCTCCAAAGTCTCTCTCTCTCTCTCTCTCTGTACAGAATCTGTGGCTGGCAACATTATTGTTGCAATGCTGGCTGTAATTTCCAACTGAGGGATACAGGGTTAAGACAAGACTGGCCTAGTCATATCCAAGTGTGAAAGGTGTCTAACCAATATTCCTGTCACGGCACTAGCTATGTCAGTAACTTGATTAGCAAATACCTTACTGGCTGACTCCAATGCTTAGCCATACAAATTCTGGACCTTCTTGGGTCTTTACTTTATCTCATGCTCTCTCTTGAGTACTGTAAACATGGTAAGGTCATACTCTCAGTAGGTAATCCTCAGAAAAGGTGATTCTCTGTAACTTCGGTCCAGTCCTGTGAGGAGTCAAGCAACACACACTACACTAACTACAATAGACTCAGCTAGGGGTGGTTCCAGTATCCACACCTTAACGTCCTGCAGGACTGAGCCAGGGTCATTAACCCGTATCATTCATACAAAAGCTATTTTGAGTACATTACAAGGTATGAACATATAAAATAGCATTAAATTACATAGCATAACATCATATACCTAGAACAGTTTTCAAGTGTCGTTTTCTTATGTACTGCACATGGAAGACACATCACCCTGCAGTGGTCACATAACCCAGTTTCAAACCAGATGTTGACACTGGAAGACCGGGAACCTGCAGAGCAGCGATGGAACTGAAAACCAGCAGCAGGGATCAGGGAAGTGGGGTCTGTAGAAAAGCTCTACAAAGATCAACCCATTTAAAGACAATTAAAGGTGTTGTCTAACCCTAAACTGTTTGAAAGTAAGAAAAAAAACACCTATTGAATACAACTTGGTTCCAGTGCCAAAGCTCTCTTTCTAGTTCCTGGAGGTCCAGAAGTGTGACAGCCCATCTGTGGTCACGTTGAGTGGTAACATATTCCACATTAGCTTAGCTGAAATGGAGCGGCATTCAACAAATTAGTGGATATCTTTTTTTTTTTCATTTCCAGCCCTCTATATATTTTTGGGGGGATTTGACAGCCCCTTTAAATACTTAGAGTGACAAATATGCAATAATGTGGAATACTTGGAAGGAAAAAAATCTTGCTCTTCTACTGTACTATACAGCACACATCCAATTCATACTGTACATGGATGCTGGCTCTTTCCATGTATAAATATTTTAGGTGAAAGTTATCATATACACTGTCCAAAGCCTAGTGTCACGACCATGGTTGTGGTCGTGACTCCTTGGTTCGCATGCTGTTGTCAGAGGCTTGTCTTATGTTGTCTTCCACAGGTGTGGGCTCTGTATCTTGCCTCACGTGCGGTTGCCACTGTCAACATAAGGTTGTTGGCAGTGGAGCGACCTGAGCGGTTGCTAGGCGCTCGCTGTCACGGCATGCGGTTGCCTCTGGCAACGTGTGGTTTTAGTGTTCACTTTTTATGTTTGGTGAAAGGGAGTTTGATGTCTGTACACTTCCCCTTTAAGTGACACCTGGTTTGGTGATGGAAGGGTTAAGCTCCTTTCCTAGTGTGTGTGTGTGGGTGTGGCCGCTTGGGTTATTTAGCTTCCTGCTGGATGGCAGAAACTTGAGGGGTACTTCAGGCATGTTGCTGGAGTCGTCCTCCTGGTATCCTGTTACCATCCTTCCAGTAAGGGCCACCCTTCTGGTCATAAATCCAAATCCCTGATGTTTAGTTGATGTCCTATGCTTTTGGTTTTTATTGCAGCTATGGATGTCCTGGTTCCTCTGTGTTCTTATGTGTGGGCTGTTTGTCTAATGTTTGTGTGGACAGCGTTTCTGAGCACAGGTTCCAGTCAGCAAGGCTGTGGCAGGTTAGTGTGGAACTGTTTGGTTCACCTGTCATATTCATAGGTCTGTTCTTGTTCTCCTTCTCCCTGCTGCTTGGCCAGTGAGACTCCTGTTCCTCCGTGCCTAGGAGGAATAGGTAGTCTTACTCTCCTCCTAGTTCAGGGCCAGCCTGAGGGCTTCTAGGGACTATTAGGTTCCAGGGTATGAGCCCTCCTACCATCGGGGTCGGCTCATACGGCTAGGAGACAGGGTCAGTGTTAGGGACGCAATGGGAGGTGACCTGCTCCCTAATTCTGTCGTCCTGGCGTAGTAGCGACCGGACATCTTCAGAATATCGCACGGCTGAGGGTTTCCCCCATCCTCAGTCGTGACAGTATGACCGGAAGGGTGGCCCTTACTGGAAGGATGGTAACAGGATACCAGGAGGACGACTCCAGCAACATGCCTGGAGTACCCCTCAAGCTTCTGCCATCCAGCAGGAAGCTAAATAACCCAAGCGGCCACACCCACACCCACACTAGGAAAGGAGCTTAACCCTTCCATCACCAAACCAGGTAAGTGTCACTTAAAGGGGAAGTGTACAGACATCATTTCACCAAACATAAAAAGTGAACACTAAAACCACACGTTGCCAGAGGCAACCGCATGCCGTGACAGCGAGTGCCTAGCAACCGCTTAGGTCGCTCCACTGCGAACAACCTTATGTTGCCCGCGGCAACCACACGTGAGGCAAGATACAGAGCCCACACCTGTGGAAGACAACATAAGACAAACCTCTGACAACAGCATGTGAACCAAGGAGTCACGACCACAACCATGGTCGTGACACCTAGTTTGCCTAATAACAGTCTTGGCAAGTCACTTTCATTTCATGCATGGTATATATGTTGGTACTCAAGGTTGCAAAGTTACGGAAATATGTGACTGCAAACTTCATATAAGAAATATGAATACTCACTTTAAGTGTGACTTTTCCATCTTCAGCAGTTACAGAATCCCATTAAAGCAATAAAGGTGCAACATTAACTCAATAATGCAGAAGTTAAAGCTTCTAATGGGTAGTGTGTTTAATAAATTGTGCACATTTTAGAAAGCATTACATTTATACGACAAAGTTAATGGGTCTTTGAATTTTTTTTTTCTTTCAAAGTGACTTGATTGATAAAATAGCTAAATCTTTAACTGCCTCTATAATAATCAGCACATCTTTAGTTCTATTTTTTCCTCATTGAAGGGCCAATGGAACTTACAGTATATGCCAGGCAATAAGCCATAATCTATTCCTAGCCTATGGAATTTAAGTGGGATGTTTCCCTTCTTTTATTTTTCTTAACTCTTTCTAACACAGCCATTTAACGTTTCTTTCGTTTCCCAGGTTTCTGAGAGCCGTAACTTTTATTTTTCTATTAACATAAGCAAATCAAGGCTTGCTTTTTTGCAGGACAAGTGGAACTTTCTAATAGCACCACTTAATATTCCATATGATGTAATGGAAAGCTGGAAAACAATTCTAAATGGGGGGAAATTGAGGGAAAAAACTATTCTGCCATTATTTCATGGGTTTCATTTTTTACAGAATTCTCCATGTGGCATAACTGATATGTTAACTGCATTCTGCAGTTCAGTATGATTACAGAGATACCAGTTTTTTTTTTCTTCTAATTTTAGCATGTTTTAATACTTCAAAAATAAAAAGCTTTGAACATTTTCTTTGCATCGCTATATTCTGACATTTAAAATCTTTTTATATTTAAATCTATAAAACTGTGTAAAGACTTTTTTGCAATGTGATATATAGTTTTTATTGATACTATCTTGGTGTATGTAGGAATTTTTGATACGTTTGAATACATTTTTATTTTAAGGTGAAGCAACCAAAGCAATGATTTGCCATTTCTATTTTGTTTTTCTATTATGCCATTCACCATACGGGAGAAATAGTTTTATATTTTAACACTTCAGGCATTTTCAGACTCATCGATACCAATGATGGTTATTTTTTTTATTGTTTATTTAATGTATTTGTAAAATGGAGAAAGCTGGTGATTTGTATTTTTAATTCTTTTTGGGCTTTTTATATTTTTAAAAGCATTTTTTCAGATTTAATTTTAGTCCCATATGAGGCTTCAACATGTGATCAGTAGATCACTTGTACCAATAGACTACATTGTTTACCATTGCAGTCTGTCGCAAAATCACCTTAACTCTATTAAACCCTGCCCCTGGCTTCAATTGTTTTGTTGCGGGGAGGCCGTTTATTCACCAGAAGTTCCCTGCTCTGGGTAATTACCGCTCAGATGCCATGCTTGCAATTCACCATGTCATCTGAAGGGTTAAAAGTCCATCACTAGAGTTGTCGCTGATCACAGACTCTGACACCTCCAGCTAGGGCACCTGCTCAGCTTCTGAGCAGGTGTATCTTTAAAGACCTGGCATGTATGCCAGATGTTGGGAACAGTTAAAATAACAATTGTATTTGAAATTATAATTATACAATTAGGGATTACACCTTACCTTGTAAAGTTTTGTTATTTATGCATAGAACTGTGTAAATTCTTTGTGAAACCAAACTATGCTACACAAATTTGTTCCATTCATATATCTGCCAGATACCTAATGCCCAATTCCACCATTATATTAATAAATAACAGTACAATGCCCATGGAAAACCATTTGGCTTGAGGAAAGTATGCAGATTACCACATCAGAACCTACCTAACAAAGCAATCACCAGGTGAACCTCTGAGAGATGATAGGCTCAAAAGGAAATCTTGAAGTGAGACAATGCTAAGTTTTGAGGTCTTTCATGTATATTGAAATATTAAAAAGTTTATATAGCAAGATGCTGCACTATTGATTAATAGTACAGTCGTGGCCAAAAGTTTTGAGAATTACATAAATATTGGAAATTGGAAAAGTTGTTGCTTAAGTTTTTATAATAGCAATTTGCATATACTCCAGAATGTTATGAAGAGTGATCAGATGAATTGCATAGTCCTTCTTTGCCATGAAAATTAACTTAATTCCAAAAAAAACTTTCCACTGCATTTCATTGCTGTCATTAGAGGACCTGCTGAGATCATTTCTGTAATCGTCTTGTTAACTCAGGTGAGAATGTTGATGAGCACAAGGCTGGAGATCATTATCTCAGGCTGATTGGGTTAAAATGACTTGACATGTTAAAAGGAGGGTGATGCTTGAAATCATTGTTCTTCCATTGTTAACCGAGGTGACCTGCAAAGAAACGCGTGCTGCCATCATTGCGTTGCATAAAAATGGCTTCACAGGCAAGGATATTGTGGCTACTAAGATTGCACCTCAATCAACAATTTATAGGATCATCAAGAACTTCAAGGAAAGAGGTTAAATTCTTGTTAAGAAGGCTTCAGGGCATCCAAGAAAGTCCAGCAAGCGCCAGGATCGTCTCCTAAAGAGGATTCAGCTGCAGGATCGGAGTGGCACCAGTGCAGAGCTTGCTCAGGAATGGCAGCAGGCAGGTGTGAGCGCATCTGCACGCACAGTGAGGCGAAGACTTTTGGAAGATAACCTGGTGTCAAGAAGGGCAGCAAAGAAGACACTTCTCTCCAAAAAAAACATCAGGGACAGATTGATCTTCTGCAGAAAGTTTGGTGAATGGACTGCTGAGGACTGGGGCAAAGTCATATTCTCCGATGAAGCCTCTTTCCGATTACTTGGGGCATCTGGAAAAAGGCTTGTCCGGAGAAGAAAAGGTGAGCGCTACCATCAGTTCTGTGTCATGCCAACAGTAAAGCATCATGAGACCATTCATGTGTGGGGTTGCTTCTCATCCAAGGGAGTGGGCTCACTCACAATTTTGCCCAAAAACACAGCCTTGAATAAAGAATGGTACCAAAACACCCTCCAACAGCAACTTCTTCCAACAATCCAACAACAGTTTGGTGAAGAACAATACATTTTCCAGCACGATGGAGCACCGTGCCATAATTCAAAAGTGATAACTAAGTGGTTCGGGGACCAAAACGTTGACATTTTGGGTCCATGGCCTGGAAACTCCCCAGATCTTAATCCCATTGAGAACTTGTGGTCAATCCTCAAGAGGCGGGTGGACAAACAAAAACCCACTAATTCTGACAAACTCCAAGAAGTAATTATGAAAGAATGGGTTGCTATCAGTCAGGAATTGGCCCAGATGTTGATTGAGAGCATGCCCAGTCGAATTGCAGAGGTCCTGAAAAAGAAGGGCGAACACTGCAAATACTAACTCATTGCATAAATGTCATGTAATTGTCGATAAAAGCCTTTGAAACGTATGAAGTGCGTGTAATTATATTTCACTACATCACAGAAACAACTGAAACAAAGATCTAAAAGCAGTTTAGCAGCAAACTTTGTGAAAACTAATATTTGTGTCATTCTCAAAACTTTTGGCCACGACTGTACATACATTGGTCATTGTGAGCTAAGTCTTTTTGTGTGGGGCATATATACCTTCTAATGTGGCATTAGAGTGTATTTAATATCTATTATATTTTACTGGTATCTGTAATAAGGGAGCTTATGGTACTGAAGATTCTGAACTCAAAAATGAACTGTGTGGAACTTATATAGGGCAACAAGTATCATACAACCACAGATGGACTTTCTATAAGGTAGAGATCCATCCATGTGTATATACTTGAAAGGGTTGTCTGGCCTAATTAAAAACTAAGGTCAGGCAACAGAGAGTAAAAAAATCATAAAAACTGTCACTCATCTTTCAAAATGTTCTCCTTTCCAGCGCCATGTCTCCCAGGGCCAGGTCCTTGACAGACTAGTAGAGATGGCCCGAATAGTTCGCCGGCGAATAGTTCCCGGCGAACAAAGCTTGTTCGCGTTCGCCGCGGCGGGCGAACATATGCGATGTTTGGTCCGCCCCCTATACATCATCATTGAATAAACTTTGACCCTCTACCTCACAGTCAGCAGACACATTCCAGCCAATCAGCAGCAGACCCTCCCTCCCAGACCCTCCCACCTCCTGGACAGCATCCATTTTAGATTCATTCGGAATCTGCATTCTCAGTGAGAGGAGGGACAGTGCTGCTGCTGCTGAATCAATAGGGAAAGCGTTAGCTAGAGCAGTGTTCTGTGTCCACAGACTCATCTGCTGTAAGGACAGCCTCCTGACAGCACCCCAAAAAGCCCTTTTCATGGCTGGTACATCAGTCTGCTTTGCCACCTTATGGGTGAATAAAAACTAACTTCTTTGAAGAAATGCTTGGAGTGCAGTCCGATTTTTTGTCTTCTAAAGTGGGTAAGCACCTTTTTACCGTACTTGGACATTGCACCCGTTTATTTTTCCATACTATCCAGGGTGGTGCTGCCAGTGGTTTTTTCTGCTATATATATATATATATATATTGCAGTTGCCTGCCCGTGTGTGAGAGGCTGCAGGCTCAGTCACAGACAGTACTGTGTGCACACCATTCATACAGGATGTGACAGAAAATACCTTGCAGATAAAAAAAAATTCTATTTAATATTTTTCTGTGATCTAATCACAGTTGCAAGCCAGTGTGTGTCAGGCCCACACAGACTGTATTGTGGCCACTGGCTAGTGGCTAGACCTCCACTTATACCGTTACAGGGTGTCACTCACTCACAAATACCTTGCAGATAAAAAAAAAATTCTATTTAATATTTTTCTGTGATATAATCATAGTTGCAAGCCGTGTGTGTCAGGCCCACACAGACTGTATTGTGGCCACTGGCTAGGCCTCTACTTATACCGTTACAGGGTGTCACTCAATCACAAATACCTTGCAGATAAAAAAAAATTCTATTTAATATTTTTCTGTGATATAATCACATTTGCAAGCCCGTGTGTGTCAGGCCCACACAGACTGTATTGTGGCCACTGGCTAGTGGCTAGGCCTCCACTCATACCGTTACAGGGTGTCACTCACTCAAATACCTTTCAGATAAAAAAAATTATATTTAATATTTTTCTGTGATCTAATCACAGTTGCAAGCCAGTGTGTGTCAGGCCCACACAGACTGTATTGTGGCCACTGGCTAGGCCTCCACTTATACCGTTACAGGGTGTCACTCACTCAAATACCTTTCAGATAAAAAAAATTCTATTTAATATTTTTCTGTGATCTAATCACAGTTGCAAGCCCGTGTGTGTCAGGCCCACACAGACTGTATTGTGGCCACTGGCTAGTGGCTAGGCCTCCACTCATACCGTTACAGGGTGTCACTCACTCAAATACCTTTCAGATAAAAAAAATTCTATTTAATATTTTTCTGTGATCTAATCACAGTTGCAAGCCAGTGTGTGTCAGGCCCACACAGACTGCACTGTGCCCACTGCCCACCACTTATATAGGGTGGCACAGTACCTTGCACGCATAGTAACACTTATCTAATAAAAAATGACAGGCAGAGGCAGGCCACACCGAGGGGCCGTCGTGTTCGTAGTGCTGTGATTTCCACTGGCCCTGGAATAATGCCCAGTGATCAGAGGCCACGTACCCTAAACCCCAAAAATTCATAGAAAATAGTTGACTGGCTTACACAGGACACCCAATCTTCAACAGCTTCCGTTAAGAACCTTGACGCACCATCCTCCTCCGGCTCAGCTTTGGTCACCTGCTCTCAAGTTACCACTCTCCCGCCCGCCGCCACCACCACCACTACCACCACAGCCACCACAGCCGCTTCACTTGATCCCTCAGAGGAGTTATTTACACATGAGTTGGATGAAATTAGTAATGCGCAACCATTATTGCCAGAGTATGGAGGTAACAGGGATATGTCTCAGTCAGGCAGCATTACACACATGGACGTACAGTGTGATGATGATGATGTTGTACCCGCTGCTGCTTCCTTTGCTGAGGTGTCAGATACAAGTGAAGTGATTGATGATGACGATGTGTCCGTGGATGCCACATGGGTGCCTGCTCGAAGAGAAGAAGAAGAGGGGGAAAGTTCAGAAGGGGAGACAGAGAGAAGGAGGAGACGAGTTGGAAGCAGGGGGAGGTCGTCGCAAGGAGCTAGTGGCACAGTCAGACAGCATGTATCAGCACCCGGAGTCAGCCAGACAGCACGCCAATCAACACATGCTGTTGCCACCACCAGAATGCCATCATTGCAAAGCTCAGCAGTGTGGCATTTTTTTGTGTGTCTGACTCTGACAACAGTGATGCCATTTGCAACCTGTGCCAAAAAAAAACTGAGTCGTGGGACATCCAACACCCACCTAGGTACAACTGCTTTGAGAAGGCACATGATCGCACATCATAAACGCCTATGGGATCAACACATGATGACGAGTAGAAGCAGCACACAAGCTCAAAGCCACCATCCTCCTCCTGGTCCAGCATCTTCAGCCACGTCAACCACTGCTGTCCTCCTTGCCCCCTCTCAACCACCCGCCACTCCGCCTCTCAACTGCAGCAGTTCCATCTCATCTGCCCACAGTCAGGTGTCTGTAAAGGAAATGTTTGAGCGTAGGAAGCCAATGTCACAGAGTCGCCCCCTTGCCTGGTGTCTGACAGCTGGCTTGACGGAACTCTTAGCCCGCCAGCTTTTACCATACCAGCTGGTGGAGTCTGAGGCCTTCAAAAAATTTGTCGCTATTGGGACACCACAGTGGAAGGTACCCGGACAAATTTTTTTTTCAAAAAAGGCAATCCCAAACTCTACTCAGTGATTGAAAAGGAAGTCATGGCATCTCTGGCATACAGTGTTGGGGCAAGGGTCCAGCTGACCACTGATACCTGGTCTGCAAAGCACGGTCAGGGCAGGTATATCACCTAAACTGCGCATTGGGTAAACCTGCTGACGGCTGACAAGCATGGAATGCGTGGCTCTGCAGTGGAGTTGGTGACACCGCCACGACTTGCAGGCAGGCCTACTGCCACCTCCTCTACTCCTCCTACTCCATCCTCTTCCATAACCTCCTCAGCTGAGTCCTCTTCTGCTGTGGTGTCTGGCAGCACATCAACTGAATCCCCCCAGCTCCCCATGGGCTATTCCAGATTCCAGATACGACAGTGTCACGCTGTCTTGGGGTTGACTTGCCTGAAAGCAGAGAGCCACACCGGACCAGCACTCCTGTCCGCCCTGAACGCACAGGTGGATCAGTGGATGACCCCGCACCAACTGGAGATCGGCAAAGTGGTGTGTGACAATGGAAGCAATTTGTTGGCGGCATTGAATTTGGGCAAGTTGTCACATGTGCCGTGCATGGCACATGTGTTGAATCTCATCGTACAACGCTTTGTGTCTAAGCACCCAGGCTTACAGGACGTCTTCAAGCAGGCCAGGAAGGTGTGTGGCCATCTCAGGCGTTCCTCCACGGCCATGGCGCACTTTTCAGACATTCAGCGCCGAAACAACATGCCAGTGAGGCACTTGATTTGCGACAGCCCGACACGTTGGAATTCAACACTCCTAAGGTTCGACCACCTGCTCCAACAAGAAAAAGCCGTCTGTATGACCGGGGTGCTAGGACAGCCTCTGCGGAGATGGGAATTTTTTTGCCACGTTACTGGACGCTCATGCGCAATGCCTGTAGGCTCATGCGTCCTTTTGAGGGGGTGACAAACCTAGTCAGTCGCACCGAAGGCACCATCAGTGACCTCATCCCATTTGTTTTCTTCCTGGAGTGTGCCCTGCGAAGAGTGCTGGATCAGGCTGTAGATGAGCATGAAGAGGAAGAGGAAGAGTTGTGGTCACCATCACCACCAGAAACAGCCTTGTCATCATCGCTTGCCAGACCTGCGGCAATGCTGCAAGAGGAGTATTAGGAAGAGGAGTCAGAGGAGGAATGTGGCTTTGAGGAGGAGGAAGACCAACCACAGCAGGCATCCCAGGGTGCTCGTTGTTGTCACCTATCTGGGACCCATGGTGTTGTACGTGGCTGGGGTGAAGAACAGACCGTCAATGACATCAGTGAGGACGAGGAATGGGAAATGAGTAGCTCGGCATCCAACCTTGTGCAAATGGGGTCTTTCATGCTGTCATGTCTGTTGAGGGACCCTCGTATAAAAAGGATGAAGGAGAACGACCTGTACTGGGTGGCCACGCTACTAGACCCCCGGTATAAGAAGAAAGTGGCGGAAATGTTACCAACTTACCGAAAGTCAGAAAGGATGCAGCAGTTCAAAACAAAACTAAAAAATATGCTTTATACAGCTTATAAGGGGGATGTCACAGCACAACGGGAATCTAACAGGGGAAGAGGTGAAAGTAATCCTCCTACGACCACGGCGGCAAGGACAGGACGCTTTACAGATGTGTTGTTGATGGAGGACATGCAGAGCTTTTTCAGTCCTACACATCGCCACAGCCCTTCGGGATCCAGCCTTAGAGAACGACTCGACCGACAGGTAGCAGACTACCTCGCCTTAACTGCAGATATCGACACTCTGAGGAGCGATGAACCCCTTGACTACTGGGTGTGCAGGCTTGACCTGTGGCCTGAGCTATCCCAGTTTGCGATAGAACTTCTGGCCTGCCCCGCTTCAAGTGTCCTGTCAGAAAGGACCTTCAGTGCAGCAGGAGGCATTGTCACTGACAAAAGAAGTCGCCTCGGTCAAAAAAGTGTTGATTACCTCACCTTCATTAAGATGAATGAGGCATGGATCCCGAAGGGACTGACAGTGGGGGATACGTTTGATTAACAAAAGGCCTGATGACATGCCTTGGCCTCAAAATGGTCCCCACGCTGCTGTATTTAATGTCTGCATACCGGATGACTTTCGTGAATTCTCCGCCACCAACTAGGGTTCAAGCCGCAATGTTTTAGTCACCTTTCTGCCTTGAAAACATCAATTTTTACGGCCGCTGCTACAACAGCGGCTGCAACAATAACATTATTTTTCAGGCATGTGTACATGCCTAATTTTTCTGGCCTCTGGTGCTGCACTGTGGCTGCAAAAACAAAACAAACAAAAAAGGCACATACAAGTGTCAATTCCCCTTCGTGATCGTTACCTTGTTGTGGTGAAGGGGCTTGCGTATCACAATGAAGCGATCATCACCTCTATGAGTGTGTTGGCAATGTTGCCACACCCCAGATGATAAGGCCGTTGCTTCATTATGATCAGACCAAAAGAGATCGGCTGGATAATTTTTCATAGAAAAAAACAAAAAAAATTTATTTTCTTTTTTTAAGTTGTATGGGTGGGTTTTTAATACATAAAATAAAAAAAATCTGAATAAAGTCTCTTAATAGTTTATTAGAAATAATGCAGACAATTTTAAAAATCCCCATCAATTCCAATACAAAGCAAGTACAAAGCTCAGAACTAAATTATTCCAGGATGTTGTAATGGTTCGTTAATTCGACAATAGTTAATCAATTCGACACACGTCCCCGGATAGGGGACGTAACAGGGATTAAACTGATAGGAATAGTACTAGTTAAAACACCACTCAAATAGGGTGTCACAGCACATTGCTCCGTGCTCGCGCAGTGCCCCAACTTGGGAGTAAGAGGACCTACCAAGCTGCTTTTTCCATCTCCCGGTTCCTAAAATCAATTCAGTTTGGTGTATCAGAGTTTGGTCTGTCACTGTGAAGGCAGTCAAAGGTACCCAGCCTAAATTTTTTTTCACAAAAGGCAATCCCACCCTGATATGGGACGTAACAGGGATTAAACTGATGAGAATAGTACTACAGAAAATAGCACTCATATCGGGTGTGACAATAAATTGCACGGCGCTGGTGCAGTGGTCGTGGCGTGGATTCAAACAAAGGGGAGGGAGCCAGCGTTTTTTTAACCATCTCCCTGTTCGAAAAATCTATTTAATAAATGGACTCCAGATTGGGGACGTAACAGGGATTAAACTGATGAGAAGAGAGAACTACAGAAAATAGCACTCATATCGGGTGTGACAGTAAATTGCATGGCACAGAGGCAGTGACCGTGGCGTGGATTCAAACAAAGGGGAGGGAGCCAACGTTTCGAAAAATCTATTTAATAAATGTACCCCAGATTGGGGACGTAACAGGGATTAAACTGATGAGAAGAGAGAACTACAGAAAATACCACTCATATCGGGTGTGACAGTAAATTGCACGGCGCAGATGCAGTGACCGTGGCGTGGATTCAAACAAAGCGGAGGGAGCCATCGTTTTTTTAACCATCTCCCCGTTCGAAAAATCTATTTAATAAATGGAGCCCAGATTGGGGACGTAACAGGGATTAAACTGATGAGAAGAGAGAACTACAGAAAATACCACTCATATCGGGTGGGACAGTAAATTGCACGGCACAGACGCAGTCACCGTGGATTCAAACAAAGGGCAGGGATCCAGCGTTTTTTTAACCATCTCCCCGTTCGAAAAATCAATTCAATTCACCTTTCCGGGACCCTTGGTGTTGTACGTGGCTGGGTGGAGGAAGAAACCTTCAATGACATCAACGGGACATGGCTAGCTTGGTATCCAACCTTGTACAAATGGGTAGTTTGCGGTTGGGCAAATGGACTGTTTGCGGTTGTTTGCGGTGCATTAAAAGGGGAGTTTGGTCTGTCAATGTCTGTGAAGCGGGCATAACCCTTACACTACCTGATCGATACAACATCATACCTGATCATATACACACACTGGATGTTTTAAACCACGTTGTTCAAAAAAAAATTGGATTGTTAGGTGATTTATGCCCTTTATGGATTAAAATCCAACTCTGCGTCAACTATGTAATTTTCCATGGGAGTTTTGCCATGGATCCCCCTTCGGCATGCCACAGTCCAGGTGTTAGTCCCCTTGAAACAATTTTTCCATCACTACTGTGGCTAGAAAGAGTCCCTGTGGGTTTTAAAATTTGCCTGCCTATTGAAGTCTATGGCGGTTCGCTCGGTTCACCCGTTCGCGAACATTTGCAGAAATTCGCGTTCGCCGTTCGCGAACGGAAAATTTTATGTTCGCGACATCTCTACAGACTAGAAGTGACGGGGACCCAGAAAAGTTCTTACACACATAACAAATAAAGCTATTGATTGGCTTCAGCTGCCGCATGACCAAGAACAGGTCCCTATCACTTCTGCTCTAGCACGAAAGGAGGGCATTTTAAAAGGTGAGTGTGTTATTTTTTATTTTTATTTTTTTAACTCACTGCTGCCTGCCATAGTTATTTAATTAGTTCTGACAACTTTAATATTTAAAAGACATTTTAAAAATGAAAATCATATTGAAACATAGAAACATAGAATTTGTCGGCAGATAAGAACCATTTGGCCCATCTAGTCTGCCCAATATATCTGAATCCTATGCATAGCCCCCGGCCCTATCTTATATGAAGGATGGCCTTATGACTATCCCATGCATGCTTAAACCCCTTCACTGTATTTGCAGCTACCACTTCTGCAGGAAGGCTATTCCATGCATCCACTACTCTCTCAGTAAAGTAATACTTCCTTATATTACTTTTAAACCTTTGCCCCTCTAATTTAAAACTGTGTCCTCTTGTGGTAGTTTTTCTTCTTTTAAATATGCTCTCCTCCTTTACCGAGTTGATTCCCTTTATGTATTTAAAAGTTTCTATCATATCCCCTCTGTCTCTTCTTTCTTCCAAGCTATACATGTTAAGGTCCTTTAACCTTTCCTGGTAAGTTTTATCCTGCAATCCATGTACTAGTTTAGTAGCTCTTCTCTGAACTCTCTCTAGAGTATCTATATCCTTCTGGAGATATGGCCTCCAGTACTGCGCACAATACTCCAAGTGAGGTCTCACCAGTGTTCTGTACAGCGGCATAAGCACTTCACTCTTTCTACTGCTTATACCTCTCCCTATACATCCAAGCATTCTGCTGGCATTTCGTGCTGCTCTATTACATTGTCTTCCCACCTTTAAGTCTTCTGAAATAATTACTCCTAAATCCCTTTCCTCAGATACTGAGGTCAGGACTGTGTCAAATATTCTATATTCTGCCCTTGGGTTTTTACGCCCCAGGTGCATTATCTTGCACTTATCCACATTAAATTTCAGTTGCCAGAGTTCTGACCATTCTTCTAGTTTTCCTAAATCCTTTTCCATTTGGCGTTTCAGTCCAGGAACATCAACCCTGTTACATATCTTTGTGTCATCAGCAAAAAGACAAACCTTACCATCGAGGCCTTTTGCAATATCACTTATGAAGATATTAAACAAAATCGGTCCCAGTACAGATCCCTTTGGAACCCCACTGGTAACATGACCTTGTTTTGAATGTTCTCCATTGACTACAACCCTCTGTTTTCTGTCACTCAGCCACTGCCTAATCCACTCAACAATATGGGAGTCCATGCTCAATGACTGCAGTTTATTGATAAGTCTTCTATGTGGGACAGTGTCAAAAGCCTTACTAAAATCTAGATATGCGATGTCTACTGCACCTCCACCGTCTATTATTTTATTCACCCAGTCAAAATAATCTATAAGATTCTTTTGACATGATCTCCCTGAAGTAAACCCATGTTGTTTTTCATCTTGCAATCCATGGGATTTTAGATGTTCCACAATCCTATCCTTTAATAGGGTTTCCATTAATTTGCCTACTATTGATGTCAGACTCACTGGTCTATAGTTGCTCGATTCCTCCCTACTACCTTTCTTGTGAATGGGCACAACATTTGCCAATTTCCAATCTTCCGGGACGACTCCTGTTACTAATGATTGGTTAAATAAATCTGTTAACGGTTTTGCCAGCTCACCACTAAGCTCTTTTAATGATTTTGGGTGTATCTCATCAGGCCCCTGTGACTTATTTGTCTTCACCTTAGACAGCAAACTTAGAACATCTTCCTCTGTAAAGATACATTAATCAAAGGATTTATTAGTCATTCTTTCTAGTGGAGGTCCTTCTCCTTTTTCTTTTGTAAAAACTGAACAGAAGTATTCATTAAGGCAGTCGGCTAGCCCTTTATTCTCTTCTACATACCTTCCGTCCTTTGTTTTTAATTTAGTTATTCCTTGTTTTAATTTCCTTTTTTCATTTATATATCTGAAGAATGTCTTATCCCCTTTATAACCTTTACATTTTTATTCATCTAATACCAAATTGAAATAGAGTTTATCCACGGTTTTGCCAGCTCACCACTAAGCTCTTTTAATAATTTTGGGTGTATCTCATCAGGCCCCTGTGACTTATTTGTCTTCACCTTAGACAGCAAACTTAGAACATCTTCCTCTGTAAAGATACATGCATCAAAGGATTTATTAGTCATTCTTTCTAGTGGAGGTCCTTCTCCTTTTTCTTTTGTAAAAACTGAACAGAAGTATTCATTAAGGCAGTCGGCTAGCCCTTTATTCTCTTCTACATACCTTCCGTCCTTTGTTTTTAATTAAGTTATTCCTTGTTTTAATTTCTTTTTTTCATTTATATATCTGAAGAATGTCTTATTCCCTTTATAACCTTTTAATTTTTATTCATCTAATACCAAATTGAAATAGAGTTTATCTTTGTGTTTGATATATAATATTTCTTATTAAAGGTTATTTTATCAGGAGGATTATTACAAATACATTTAGCTGTATGAAACATAATGTCAAAAGCATAATAACCAAGCAAAATTTACACACATTTTTGAAACATTGGTTTTGTATAGCAGTTGCATAAAAATTTTACAGAATCTAAATAGATAATGGACCTACAGAAGAAAGGTGTCTGTAAAATGTGGATTTTGGAAAAAATTTAAATGCTATCCTTTTCTCATATTTTCTAAAATTATTTTTTGCCCTTACTCAATCTCTGGCATCATATTAAATTCAGAGCTAAGGCTTTTTTAACTGACCCCTTGACTAGTTGTCTTTCCTAATTAAATAAGGTTCAGTGACAGGAAAGTTCCTAGTGTTGGTTTATGGTAATGCATTGCGCAATCTAAGTTAGTAAATGTACTATTAAAATAAATATCATAAAATTATCTATTATTATATTAACGTAAAATATAAATATATAAGATAATATAAAAAATTTATAAAGCTTAGCCAAAACATCTTACAATAATGTAATGTTACATTCTTGATTTTTCCATTTTAAATTCTTTATTTAAGCTAATATATTTATTTGTCACAAAACATTAAACAAATTCACTGGATGTTTGTTATTTAACTATGCCACAATCATTTAAGTAAGTTTTTCCCTTTTACATTATGTATCTGCATTTCATAGAGTTAAATTCAGTCTAAATACAGCGTTTTCCATAATGTATCTGCACAATTATAGTTTAACTATATGCATAATATATAGGTACAAATGTACAGTTCATTTGTCAGCATGAGAGAAAAGAAATCATGGGTAGCTATAAGGAGCCTGTCTATACATTGTGCTGCAATTGTCACTCTCATATATGATCATCGATTATTTTTCCCTCTTGACAGGCACTGAGTCATATGTATGGAACTTATTATCTTGTTTGAAATAATTTGCAATTTTCCTCACAAAGTAAGTTAACATAATTTCAATAGAACAGTGTGTATTGATCCAAGAAAAAGAGGAAAGTATTGTGGCAAGTGAGTTGGAAACATCACTGATGTGTGCAGGAAAAAAATCTACTTGGAAAATGTGTTTTATTGATGGTGATTTGTGATAAAAATGTAAAAAGAAAACAAAGTACAATTTATAGAGAAATGGATAAAACATAACCCTTGAATGCAGATCCTGGTGGTTCTACAGTAATCATAGTTAATACTAATTATAGTTTAATCGATATTGAATATTCAATTTGAAGGCCAGCTCCTCTGGTACATGCTCTACTACACATTAATAAAAATCTGTTTTCATAATATGCACTTTTTCTGACATATAGGCATTATAAATTATCCAATATTTTATGCAAAATATATTGACATAAAAACATTTTTTTTTGTTCCCTTTTTAACCCTTTGAAGATATCTGCAATATGCAGATATCCAGACCAGAGCAGAGGGGGCCAGGTTTCTGATGTTTCACACAGCACACACTCGGGGTTAATATCTGCGATTGGCAATAATTCTGATTGCAGATATTTAACCCCTCAGATGCCATGGTTAATTGTGACCACGACATCTGAGGTGGCTTTCCTCAGGAGCACTGGGAAAAATTCAAGTCACCCCCCTTTACCCATAACAAAACTAAACAAAAAAAAATTAAACATCATTAGCATTGCCACATCCAAAATTGCCCAAACTATTAAAATATATATTTATTTATTTTGTGCAGTGAACGTCGTAATCCTTGAAAACTACAGGTCACACTACAAAAAAATTTGCCTTCACACAGCTCCACAACTATAAAAAAAAAAGTTATGGGCATCAGAATATGGCGATGCAAATAAAAAATCAGTTTTTTTTAAAGATTTTATTTTTTTAAAGGGTTTCTACCACCAGATTTTGAGATTTTTCGCTGACTGACACTAGCAATCTGCTAGTGTATGCACTACCTAACAGTGCTCTTGTATCACCTTTGTTTGCTGCCGTTAAGCTTAAAAACATACTTTTATTGATATGCAGATGAGCCTCTAGGTGCTATGGGGGCGTCTTTTCAGCACCTAGAGGCTCTGTCTACTCACTATTTCTGCCGCCCACCGCGTCCCTCCAGCCCGCCCCGCTCCTCTTGATTGACAGCCAACCTCTCTCCATCTCGAATTCCAGCACCTGCGCCGTGCGCTTCTATATTCGGCGCAGTGAATGTCGGACCGCAGTGAAGATGCCGGCGCAGGGAGCAGGCCCCACTGATTAATCTCCAAGGGGTACTGCAGTCTAAGGCTGGGTTCACATCACGTTTTTGTCTTAAATTTAATGTGTACAAAAAAATAATACATTATACGGATGCTTCAGACGGATCTATACAGTAGCATCCCTCACAATGGAGCTCCCTTGTAAATAAAAAAGTAAATGTTTTTTGCCAGACGGATGGAAAAGTGTAGTATATTGCACTTTTGTATTGATTTTTTCCCCCAATGTATAAGCTAAATGTAGGGGAAAAAGTCATGTGAACTTTGCCTAAGACGTATCCGTTTTGCAATCCACAAAATGCATACACCAGCTCTGTGCATCCCCCACTTTTCATGGGCCCTATTGCAAAAATGACTATTCTTGTCTGCAAAAACAGACAAGAACAGGACATGTACTATAATTTGTGGCAAAGCCACATGGATGCAGACGATACACAGGTGACATCCCTTTTGTGTACATATTTTTTGCGGCCACATAAAAATGAATGGGTCCCCATGAGATCCACAGAACTGGATCGAAAATACAGTCGTGTCAATGAGGCATAATGTATAGAGGGGCTGCCTCATACCCATTAATTCCTTCTTTCTCTATAAGTACTACAAGAAAATTTATACTAACACAATCATCGTCATAGGTGCATATCCATCAAGCAAGCATATAGAGAACTAATAAAAGCATGGCTGCACAACATTTCACATGCAAACAATAAAACTGAGAAATGGGGGTCATTCAAAATTTATGTGGTATTATACCTACTAGAAATGAAAAAATAGAAGCTCCTTGTGCACATTTTTGATCAAACGTCTGTCGGGCTTCTGAGCAGAGTACAAATGTAGCTGGTTCCTACATCACCCTGAATATTGTAGGCTTAGGTATGTCCAAGAGAGGCAGTTCTGTTAGTGTTAGGAACCCATCTGCGGAAGCCACCTTGACGCCTGGTAGATGGGCCCGACACACGTTTGATCAAAAATGTGTGCAAAGAGCTTCTATTTTTTAATTTCTAGTAGGTATAATACCACATTATTTTTGAATGACCCCCATTTCTCAGTTCTATTGTTTACATGTGAAATGTTGTGCAGCCATGCTTTTATTATTTCTCTATAATAAGTACAGTATCTCACAAAAGTGAGTACACCCCTCACAGTTTTGTAAATATTTTATTATATCTTTTCATGGGACAACACTGACGATATAACACTTTGATACAATGTAAAGTAGTCAGTGTAAAAGCATGTATAACAGTGTAAATTTGATGTGCCCTTAAGATAACTCAGCACACAGGAATTAATGTCTAAACCGCTGGTAACAAAAGTTAGTACACCCCTAAGTGAAAATGGCCAAATTGTGCACTATTGGCCATTTTACCTCTCCGATGTCATATGACTCATTAGTGTTACAAGGTCTCAGGTGTGAATAGGGAGCAGGTGTGTTGAATTTGGTGCTATGACAGTCTCTCATACTGGTCACTGGAAGTTCAACATGGCACCTCATGGCAAAGAACTCTCTGAGGATCTGAAAAAAACAATTGTTGCTCTACATAAAGATGGCCGAGGCTATAAGAAGATTGCCAACCCTCTGAACTGAGCTGCAGCACGGTGGCCAAGACCATTCAGAAGTTTAACAAGAACAGGCCTCGCCATAGCCGACAAAAGAATATGAGTGCATGTGCTCAGAATCATATCCAGAAGTTGTATGAGTGCTGGCAGCATTGCTGCAGAGGTTAAAGATTGCCTGTCAGTGCTCAGACCAATGCACACTGCATTAAATTGGTCTGCATGTCTGTCGTCCTAGAAGGAAGCCTTTTCTAAAGATGGTGCACAAGAAAGCCCGCAAATGTTTTTCTGAAGACAAGCAGACTAAGGACATGGATGACTGGAACCATGTCCTGTGGTCCGATGAGACCAAGAGAAACTTATTTGGTTGAGATGGTGTCAAGCATGTGTGGCGGCAACCGGGTGTGAAGTACAAAGACAAGTCATGGTGGTGAAAGTGTCATGGTTTGAGGCTGCATGAGTGCTGCCGGCTGTGGGGAGCTACAGTTCATTGAGGGAACCATGAATACCAACATGTACTGTGACATACTGAAGCAGCGCATGATCCCCTCCCTTCGGAAATTGGGACGCAGGGCAGTATTCCAGCATGATAACGACCCTAAACACACCTCAAAGATGACTACTGCCTTGCTAATGAAACTGAGGGTAAAGGTGCTGGACTGGCAAAGCATGTCTCCAGACCTAAACCATATTGAGCATCTGTGGAGAATTCTCAAACGGAAGGAGGAGGGACGCAAGGTCTCTAACATCCACTAGCTCTGTGATGTCATCATGGAGGAGTGGAAGAGGATTCCATTGACAACCTGTGAAGCTCTAGTGACCTTAATGCCCAAGAGAGCTAAAGCAATTCTAGAAAATAATGGGCAAGTATTTTTTTTATGAAACAACCCTTTAAAATAATATACAGTATCTCCCCTCAAATTTTTTAAAATATTTTATTAGAAATTTTCATGGGACAACACTGAATATATGACACTTTGATACAATGTAAAGTAGTCAGTGTACAGCTTGTATAACAGTGTAAATTTGGTGTGCCCTCAAAATAACTCAACACACTGCCATTAATGTCTAAAACGCAGGTAACAAAAGTGAGTACACCCCTACGTGAAAAAGGCCAAATTGTACCCAAAGTGTAAATATTTTGTGTGGCCACCATTATTTTCTGCAAAAAAAGGGGGTTAGTCAGCACCTCCCAGTGCGCAGGTGCACGCTGCCATGGCAAAGACCTAGAGGAAAAAAAGAGACAATGCAGCAGCACTCTGCAAATCAGACAAAGTACAACAATGCTTACAAAAATTATGGTGCTAATACTACGCTTATTTATAAAAGCGAGATGCTTGGATAATGCATTTTGTACAAAACCATCTAAGCCCGTCTGGTAGTATTTAGTGTTAGGACCCGTCTAACAGAGATCGCCTTGACGTTCGGCAGACGGGCTTAGATGGTTTTGTACAAAATGCATTGTCCAAGCATCTTGCTTTTATAAATAAGCGTAGTATTAGCACCATAATTTTTGTAAGCATTGTTGTACTTTGTCTGATTTGAAGAGTGCTGCTGCATTGTCTCTTTTTTTCCTCTAGGTCTTTGCCATGGCAGCGTGCACCTGCGCACTGGGAGGTGCTGATTAACCCCCTTTTTTTGCAGATTTACAATGCTGGAGATGTGGCACCCCAGCCAGTCGTGCACTCCTGATTAGCCTGTCTGCCCCATAGGCTGATTTTAATTATTTTCAGTATAAAGCTGTAGCCTGCTCTCACTACATTCATTGGAAGCTGTCTAGCACCAGGAAGGGTATAGAGTGGACTCAGCATACATGTTGGTACCTGCATCCCTTGTAATGGAGGCCATTTTGGCACAAAAAATGGATCCAACATGCATGTGGGTCCAACACTCCCTGAATTTTATGGTGGTCATTATGGCGCATACCAGGTAGTATTTAGTGTTAGGACCCGTCTAACAGAGATCGCCTTGACGTTCGGCAGACGGGCTTAGATGGTTTTGTACAAAATGCATTGTCCAAGCATCTCGCTTTTATAAATAAGCATAGTATTAGCACCATCATTTTTGTAAGCATTGTTGTACCTTGTCTGATTTGGTGAGTGCTGTTGCATTGTCTCTTTTTTTCCTCTAGGTCTTTGCCATGGCAGGGTGCACCTGCGCACTGGGAGGTGCTGACTAACCCCCTTTTTTTGCAGAAAATAATGGTGGCCACACAAAATATTTACACTTTGGGTACAATTTGGCCTTTTTCACGTAGGGGTGTACTCACTTTTGTTACCTGCGTTTTAGACATTAATGGCAGTGTGTTGAGTTATTTTGAGGGCACACCAAATTTACACTGTTATACAAGCTGTACACTGACTACTTTACATTGTATCAAAGTGTCATATATTCAGTGTTGTCCCATGAAAATTTCTAATAAAATATTTTAAAAAATTTGAGGGGAGATACTGTATATTATTTTAAAGGGTTGTTTCATAAAAAAAATACTTGCCCATATGCCTCATAAGTGAATATTTGGATGTCTATGCATCAAAGGTTAAAGCCTTTACATTGAACATATCTATAAGACTCTGTTTACCCCCCATCGGATGCAAAAAGGGCATCCATCAGTCTTATATACGTCTGTATACCTATTTTGAGATGTATCTAGTAGTTTTTCTATCACAGGAGGCTATGGGCTATGAGTGCATTGTATGCATATCCAGTGGCATATGTCAAGCCTTCCATCAGAGATATGTAATAAGAAATCCTCTCTGTGTGCTGCATACTTCTGATGGAAGACTCAAATGAGAGAAGCTCCCACCATGGCAGAACCGGCGCGTGGCCAAACAACGCTTCCCTTAGACAGTAACAGTTGATCGCCTGGAGTTAAGACACAAAACCAAGTATATCATCGTGCATATTTTACAAGAGCTAGTTATACTTTTCACCGAGTAAATATTAAATATATAGATTCTGTTCTGATACTATTCTTTTGTGATTTGCAAGGTATGTGTATGTTTATTTGCTGATGTTACAAGGTACAAAGTGCTGAGCATAATTAGCAGGAAATATGTAAAATACAAATAAATGAAATGAATGCAAGAGGTCCCTGCCTCAGGAGGTTTTCAACCTAATCAAGTATGTGGTAAAATGAGCAGAATTAGCCGCCTCATTGGATATAACTGGATATGCAAGGCAGAATAAGATTAGCTGTCTTCTGTATCACACACATAGAAAATTTTCTGGTAAAGGGCAGAGGGGAAGTGATATTCTATATTCTTCTTGTTGAATGGATATGATGAAAATAAAGTACACAAACACTACAATAAAACATACGAAGGGTCAGAAAAGACTATTGTATGTTGAAAATATTGTATCCTGAGGCCATTGTATCTTGGGGGATCATTGTATTCACAGCAAACCACGAGACAAGAATCAGATAACCCTGTTCTTGAGGTAGGTGCGGACCCCAGAGGTGGGACCCATATATTTCAGACATTCATAACATATCCTGTGGATATGATCTGAGTTTCACCAATCTGCCTGTCATCAGGATGTAATGGTGAGCACAGGTTCAAGATTCACTTATGGCAAATTTAACATAGTAATAATAGCATTCATTCTCCTATTCTATGAACCATGGAATCAGCAGGACAGACAAATCCATATGTTCTTCTTTGACTGAAACATTAGGGGGCAAGTTATGATCTTGTAAACTGTCATTAATTTAATAGATATCTGTAACATGTAAATGAAAATGTTGCATTGCGTATACTTTCCTGATGTACACAAGTATATGTTACATATTTGCATATATCACCTTATAGGCTACTACTGTATGCAGTTGACTGCAACAATAAAAGAAAGTCATTCTGGCGCACTTCTTCCTAATGGTCTGACACTAATGGATCCATACTGCTGAATTCTATCAGTGCTAAGACGTTCACCACATATCTGCCAAAAATAACTTCTAGAGGTGATGTGAACAGAGCCTTATATCCTGCAGCCTGTTTGAAGAATAACATTTATAAATGTCCTAAGCATCAAGGTAAAAGGTTAAAAAAAAGTCTCATCTGTTTAAAAAGGTTATTTTGTAGGGACTTTCCAAGTCCAATACCAATTTTAAATGAGCAACACATTGGATAATCTCCTCTGCTAACCCTATAAGTAACTAGTTAAGTATGTAGACATCTGACCGATCTCTGTTTTTAAGTAGAAAAATAACAGGAAAGGTTCACAAATGCAGTATGTGTTTACATGAATTTTGGTACACAGAAACTAAAACTTCCACCTTCCTCCACACAACCTTCTTCACCCTGCAGCTCCGTCCTCGCTGTTCCTCAGGGTGACTCTATCTTCGACACTTCACTGGATACTTAACTACTTGCTTGTCTTGTGACTCTGACCAAGGCCTGTCTCTGGGACTGAAATGTCAGACTACAGTCACACCAACTGTATTTATACTATATCCTCCACAGACGTTGATCTATTTTTTCCTTTGTGTCTTTGGAATAAAACCTATACCTTCAATAGCATTGTACCTTGGAGTGTGAAGTGGTTTATCTATGTATTTGTGACTGACCTTCTCCACGAGCACCTCACTACATGAACAAAGAGTGCATCCCTTACTATATATTCTTTTTTAAATGGGTTTTGCAGCCTATAGATATCAATGACTTATCTTCAGGCTAGGTCATCAATATTAAATCAGTGGAGGTCTGACTGACACCTGGCACCCCCACTGACCAGCTGTTCTTGGCAGCCGTCAGTGCCAGAAATAAAACAGTGGACAGAGCGAAAAGCAGAAGGTTCATCATGCAGCTCATCTCCCATTTACTTTTCTTTAACATCTGGCCACTACTGTTTTAGCCGACAAAAAAGCACAGTAACATATCCTTTTCTATTTAGTGACATCACTAATCTTTAAATATTTTTGATGACATCATCATCAACCACTTGAAAATACATTTTACCCTTGTCTGAGTACATTTTGTGATGCATATTTTTAATCCAGACTCCCTAATGGTCTAAAGCATAAATGTAAAACTGTAACCCTTTTAAGATTAATGATTTTTGTAGCATATACTATAACATGTCTTTAACTGGGCCCTTTTATTTCTTTCTTTTTCATGTTCTTTTTCTAAAAATGTAATTATTAAAATTAAATACTGTCAAGATGTCACATCACATTTCGTATAACGTATATAACTAATAAATTATATATATATATATATATATATATAACAAAAGTATAATAAAGATTATAAATAATAATGCATTTAAACTATACTGTACATGGTATAAATAATTTAGGATTATATAAATATCACCTCATGTTCTTCATGGTATCGTTACTTAAATTCCATTGTTTGTATTCTAGTATTTTATTTTAGACCATGCTAAATATATCTGTATTGAAGCAAAGTGGCAGCATGAATATGGCCAGCTACATTCTTTGTATGTCAATTATACACAGCTCTATCATACTCCTGGCTTTAGCACATTTCACCAGCAGAGGGCAGAGCATACTCATAATACGCTAACAGATTCCTTCCAAGAATAATATTTTAAACTAGATTAAATACAATTCCGGGAAAGATATAATTAGTAGTAAACAGCAGTAAGAACTTGCATGTACATGCTGGGGACAGCACTATCTTTAGAAATGAAAGTTAAATACAAGGTCAGTGCTGTAATATTAATTGAATTTTCTAGTAAATGGTTTTGGCAAGGGGTATGATATTTTACTGTTAATTCTTCATTACTGCCAATTTGTTTAAAGATTTATTAACTTAACAATGCTTATTTTTAGAATATGTTAAAGGGAATATTTCAGTAGTTTTATGGGGCAGCAAAATCTGGTAAAAGAGGCACCCAGAAGCAAACACTGGATCTCTTACTTGAATAGACCCAGCCATTTTTTCTAAAATCCATGGAGCTGTTCAATTCATAGTGTGCACCAGAAAATACTCATGTTAGCAAAAAAAATTCAATGCTAGTAAGCGACCCAGACAACACTTTATGCTGCCATTAGTTGGGCACCATAAAACTGCCAGCGGATTCCGTTTAAAGGGGTTTCCCTGGAGTTTAATATTGATGACTTAACGACATGATAGGTCATCAGTCGTGTTGAGTGAATCAAAGAGAATTCGATACAAAGTTCAGGAAAAATTTGATTAAAAAAAATCCGAATTTCTTGGCGCTTCGTGGTAGTGATTACATTTTTCTTGAAATTGCGGTAAGAAAAAAGACTTTTACCTAATCCATTTGATTGAAAAAAACACGCCAATGCTCACTCGCGCTGACATGTGACGTGATCACGCTGGACATGAGTGGTGACGTCATCAGTGATAATGTCACTGCACCTGCCCATCGTGATAACGTGTCATCGTCATGTCAGTGTGTGTGAGAATTGGCACATTTTCTTTAATCAAGATGGTCTCGACGGCCTCTCCGTGATCAAATGGATGAGGTAAGTTTGTATTTTTTATTTTAACCTCTAATTAACCCCCCTGAAAGGCCTAATGTGACTCTCAGATGCCGGCATTTAAGGGGTTAAATGACAGGGGGGGTGCAATCGCCATTCTCCATCATTGCACTCGCTCTATACAATGGAATGCGATTCATTACGAAGTAATTCATAACTAATCGAATTTCTTGTGGAAGTTCAGTAAAGCAGCCGAATCAAATTTTTTTAAAACTTCGCTCATCACTAGTAATCGGTATCTGATCATGGGGGTTCGACCCCTGACAACCCGATCAGCTGTTTGAAGAGACCAATGAGAGACACAGCCCCTTCTTAGGCCAGTGACAACACATTTAGAGATGAGCAAATTTCAGGTTCTGAAATTCATTCACACTTCATTTACTGGTAAAAGGTGAATTGCGTTATGGATTCCGTTACCATTGACCATAACGCAATTCTATGATGGAATGCCTTTAGAGGTATTCCGTTATTCATTCCATCATAACGGAAGTCTATGGGCTGCAAAACGGATCCGTCCCATTTCCGTTATGCAGGAGAGGACTCCCCTGGATAATGGAAACGAGACGGATCTGTTTTGCAGCCCATAGACTTCTATTATGACGGAATGCCTCTAAAGGCATTCCGTTATGCATTCCGTCATAGAATTGCGTTATGGTCCATGGTAACGGAATCCATAACGCAATTCACCTTTTATCAGTAAACAAAGCATGGACGAATTTCAAAATATGAAATTCGCTCATCTCTAATCACATTCATTGGTAACAGGGCTTATTTGCAACTCCTCCCCATTAAAGTGAATGAATGTGACTGCAATACCATGCACAGCCACTATAACAGTATGGCACTGTGCCTGGTATGCTGTGAATAGGCCTCAGCGCTCACTGAAGAGCTACAGCATCTTTAAACAGTGCCCCCATTTCGGACTTCCACTGATTAGATATTGATGAACTTTCACACTTGCGGCAGAGAGATCCGGCAAGCAGTTCCATTGCCGGAACTGCCTGCCGGATCAGGCAAAATGTATGCTAACTGATGGCATTAGTAAGACTGATCAGGATCCTGATCAGTCTTAAAAATGCCTGATCAGTCGAAAAAATGCATTGAAATGCCGGATCCGTCTTTCCGGTGTCATCTGGCAAAAACGGATCCGGCATTTATTTTTTCACCTTTTTTTCAGTCTGCGCATGCGCATACCGGAAGGACGGATCCGGCACTAATACATTCCTATGGGAAAAAATGCCTAATCCGGCATTCAGGCAAGTCTTCAGTTTTTTTCGCCGGAGATAAAACCGTAGCATGCTACGGTTTTCTCTTTTGCCTGATCAGTCAAAACGACTGAACTGAAGACATCCTGATGCAAACTGAACGGATTACTCTCCATTCAGAATGCATGGGGACATACCTGATCAGTTCTTTTCCAGTATAGAGCCCCTGTGACGGAACTCTATGCCGGAAAAGAACAACGCAAGTGTGAAAGTAGCCTTAGTTTGATCAAAATATATTTGCTGATTACCTCTTCATTTATATACTTACTATAGCATTAGTTCATATATTCAATGTTGCATTGTGTTTGCGATCCTGAGGATAGACCATCAGTATTGAACTCTGATAAACCCCCCTCTAAGTTTACTATTGTGATTCATATATGATAAACATGCAGTTGTCGACTAAAATCTGTTTTGGCAAATATATTAATCAAAGTAGCTATATGTGTAAATATAATCACAGTAAGATGGATACAATATACAGTAGATATTTAGTTGTCTGGTTGAAGTAATTTGCAATGGTATAGCAAGTATGTGGGTGCCAAACAAGATTAAGTAGACCCCAGCAAACATTTAGGCCTCATGCACACGACCGCTGTTGTGTTCCGTTCCGCAAAATGGGGTTCCGTTGTTCCGTGATCCGTTTCCGTTTTTGTTTCCGTGTGTCTTCCTTTATTTTTGGAGGATCACCAGACATGAAGGAAAGTAAAAAAAAGTCTAAGTCAAGTTTGCCATGCAAATAATAGGAAAAAAGCGGACGCGGATGACAATCTTGTGTGCCTCCGCGTTTTTTAACGGTCCCATTGACTTGAATGGGTCCGCGAACCGTTTTCCGTGAAAAAAATAGGACAGGTTATATTTTTTTGACGGACTGGAACCACTCATCACGGACGCGGATGTCAAACGGTGCATTAGCCGAGTTTTCAACTGACCCATTGAAAGTCAATGGGTCCGCAGAAAATCACGAAAAACGAAACAACGGACACGGAATAAAACAACGGTCGTGTGCATGAGGCCTTAAGATGCTGTTTTTCATGCAAGGGACCTAAAGCACAGCTTGGACTTTCTTGATATTACTGTATGTGAATGTATGGGGTAGAGAAGTCAGTAGCCACTGTCTAGACACTTAAAGGGGTTTTATATTGATGACTGGCTGGGGTCGGACAGCCAACACCACCGCCGATCAGCTGTTTGAAGAAGAGGCGGCGCCCCATGCGAGTGCCCCTTTCTCGTCATTACACTACACCTCTTCCTTGCAGTGGCGATGTAGTTTAATTACACATACTCATTCGATTCAAGTGAATGGAACAAGTAATTACACTGCAATTCCGAGACGACGGGCGGTGTAATGAACAGAAAGCAGAACTTTTATTTCCAAGCAATCCTTTTAAATAGTGTTGAGAGAAGGGAGCTTCTGATGCTACATCCAAAGTCACTTCGTTCAAAACTTTGCATTAATACCATAGTGAGTTCTATCTCCGTACAGTATTAGTATGTATGGGATCCGATGAGCCGAAGTCAGTTATTTGCGAAGTCACATGAGATTTTGTTGAATAACTTTGGTAGTTGATTTTTAAAGTGGAAAACCACTTTAAAACTTGGAACCAACTACCGAAATCAACTTTCAAAATCAGCTACCGAAGTTATTCAACAAAGTCTTGTGTGATTTTGCGAATAACTGACTTCGGCTCATCAGATCCCATACATTCTAATACTGTACGAAGATGGATCTCCGTACAGTATTAATCCAAAGTTTTAAACGAAGCGACTTCGGATGTAGCATCTGAAGCTCGCTTCGCTCAACACTACTTTTAAGGTTTTAATGACGATAACACTAATATATATCCATCAAGATGACAAGGGCATGCTGTGGTTTCCTATGGTGTCAATATGTTTTTTTACTTACAGTTTTAATTAATGCTGTAAAAAGAAAGCAAATACATTAAATGATAATTGGGTGAAGGTATATGCTTTATATAGGCCTACTAATAAGAAAGTCCACCACCCCCTGCAATGTGTGCATTCTCTGTGAGTTCAGTACAGTCAATACGACAGGTGCTATGTAATGTGTGCTTGCCTTTACTGACCTCACATGCTAAGCATTCTAAACAGATATGTTCTACACATATGTCTAGTTGTTAAAAGAGTCCCTTGAGGCTATGTATTCTCTAGCCTACTGTAAGCTTCTGAAGTCATTGGCCCCTATTATTGCATATTTGCAATATTATTTGTTAAGTCAAATGGTTTTAGGCTTCAAAGACTATGTAATATTATACAAAGAGATGCAGGGTAATCACGTAACAGATTCTAAACTATTACTACAGTATGTTTATTTCAAAAACAAATGTTTCTAATATGTATATGACACATGTGGAAAAGCAACTGCCCCTTGACCTTGAGGGGATAATGCAGTAATGGTTTTAGAGGGCAGTTTTATGTAGACAAGGTGGATGGCCGAAACTTACCCTTGGCAATCTCAGAGGTGTTTCAATGGTCTCATTAAAACAGATGGGCATCAGAGGAAAGAAATGCACCAAGTTGGCAGAGATGGGTCTTGATTAACAGTTATTTACACCTTCCTACTGCTGTCATTACATCCCATGTAAGCCCATCATTACAGCTGGAGGGGCATGCTATTAATTTGGACTCTGTCTGAGACAATTGTAACTGTCCACCAATAAGCACTTTTAACTGTCGGAGTTCAACATAGAATATTTACTCCACATAGAATATTCATTTCAAATCTGATAATGGTTATCACTTTGGTTCCATACAGAATTCTCTACGAAATTATTTTGCAATGTTTACAAGAATGAGACATTTCTAAACTTTCTATTACGCCACTAAAGGAATTCAATCTCCTTGTGGTGTACAAGCAAAACATAGAGGAATTTTAACCCATAGGATACCAGCGCCGTATATGTACGGCCCTGGGAACTGGGTCAGAAATCCCAGCGCCATACAGCTACAGCGTGCTGATCGGGCGGGTGCAGGAGCTATGCCCGCCCGATCAGCTGCAGGGGCCCAGCAGTCACTGATAGCCAGACCCCTGCTGTATGCATCGGCATGGGTGAAAACATCGATGCCGGCACATTAATCTTTGCACTGCCGTGGTCAGCGCTGACCGCGGGACGTGCAGTATCCTGACGGGTCCACGTGTCCATCAGGTCCCCGCGCTGCTGTGACGGGGACCCGATGGCTGGGATGGCTTCCTTAGGCATCGTGGCTGCCATCCGTGTGAGCCTCTGAGATACAGCCCCCTGGAGTATTGTAATGCATTGTAAAGGGGATCAGACCCCCAAAAGTTGAAGTCCCAGAGTGGGACAAAAAAAGAAAGTTAAAAAGTATGTAAGAAAAAAATTTTTAACAAAAAAAAATTTAAGTTTTAAGTACTGATGAGCAAGCATGCTCGGCCGAATATCTGTTCGGCTCAAGCATCGCTATGCTCAGCACATGGCGGTACTCAACCAAGTATCGCATGTGCTCGAGCGCAATGCTCGAGTCTCCTCCCCGCACGTTTCACAGGTTTTAAGGAGCCAATAAAGGTGCAGGTAAGTACTTCCCTCCCTGTAATGCCAGTAGCCATGTTGGCATTACAGTGATTGGCTGGCCGAAACGCGTAATCGGGTGCACAGTTTTTATTCTGAGAAAGCTTTTCCAAGAACCAAAAGTCCTTTTAAGGACTAGTGTGTGAGAGTGCGTGTGTGTGTGTGTGTGTGTGTATGTTTTAGAGCAGCAATCTATTTACCTGCAGTCTCAGGGACAGTGCTAAGGAAGGGACAGATAGTGCAGGGAGAGAAATTTTCAGTTTTTACTACTAAAAGCTTTTCAAAGATCCCAAAGTCCTTTTAAGGACTACTGTGTGTGTTTGACAGCAGCAAGATATTTTTATTTTATACATATTAGTGACATATACTGTACATCATCCGCAGACTGTGTTTTTAATAATCTGGGCCACATCTAGTGTCCATAGTGTGTGGCTTTGTGTAAAAAATACTGAACTACATCTGCAAACAGTGTCTGTATTTCAAATTACAATAATCTGGACCTAATATAGTGTCCATAATCTGTGGTGTTCTGTAACCAATACTGTACTACATCAGAAAACAGTGTCTATATTGCAAATTCCAATAATCTGGGCCTAATATAGTGTCCATATTCTGTGGGTTTCTGTGACATATACTGTCCTGCATCCGAAAACTGTGTCTGTATTGCAAATTACAATAATCTGGGCCTAATATAGTGTCCATAATCTGTTGTGTTCTGTAACCATTACTGTATAACATCAGAAAACAGTGTCTGTATTGCAAATTCCAATAATCTGGGCCTAATATATTGTCCATATTCTGTGGGTTTCTGCGACATATACTGTCCTGCATCCAAAATCTGTGTCTGTATTGCAAATTCCAATAATCTGGGCCTAATATAGTGTCCATAATCTGTGGTGTTCTGTAACCAATACTGTACTACATCCGAAAACTGTGTCTGCATTGCAAATTCCAATAATCTGAGCCTAATATAGTGTCCATAATCTGTGGTGTTCTGTAACCAATACTGTACTACATCAGAAAATGGTGTCTTTAGCGGACAGTAAAACAATCTGCGCCACATCTAGTGACAAAACCATTAATATGAAGAAGGCGAGCATTAAGGGATGGGGAAGTGGGCGTGATGCTGATGGTGCACACAGAGGCCGTGGCCCTGGGCGCAATGAAACTGTGCCTGCTGCCAGTGCACCAGAAAAAAAAAACATCCACCGTACCCATCTTCCTGTCTAACTTAGCTGGGCGGCGCAGGACAACACTGTCTTTGTCGGACCGATGCGAACAGTTGGTCAGTTGGATTGCTAAAGAAAATGCTTCAAGTCGGTTAAGCACCACCCTCTCTTCCAACAAGTCCAGTCTCTGTAGCCAAGAGTCTGGTCAACCGAATCCTCACTCTGATCTTCCTTCCTCCCATCTTGCCAAACGAGTGATCCCACACTCTTGCCAAACGAGCTCTTTCCAGCGCCACTATTACATTTGGCCCTCGCGCCCAGCATGCTTGAAGAGGGACCTGAGATATTGTGCCCTGATTCCAAACCTCTTGAGCCTTCACAATCTCAAGAAGATGACGGTGGTGAACGGCAATAATTCGTTCACGAGGTGGAAGATGATGAGACACAGTTGTCAATCACCGAGGTTGTGGTTAGGTCAAGTAAGGAGGATGAGCAGAGTGAGTAAGTGGAAGAGGATGTGGTGGACGATGAGGTCACTGACCCAACATGGGAAGGTGAAAAGCCGAGCGAGGACAGCAGTACAGAGGGGAAGGGATCCGCAGCAAAGCAACAGGCTGAAAGAGGCAGTGGGGTTGCAAAAGGGAGAAGTCGGCCCACAACAAACAGGCCCGCAACCGTTACACCGAGTACTCCCATGTGTAAATCTACCTTGCCAAGGGGTAGGTGTTCCGCAGTATGGCGCTTTTTTTGAGGAAAGTGCAGACGACAAAAGAGTGGTACTTTGCAACCTGTGCCGTACCAAAATGAGCCGGGGTGTGAACACTAGCAACCTCACAACCACCAGCATGATCCGCCACATGGCATCCAAGCACCCTAATGAGTGGGCCGAATGCCTGGGTCCACAATCTAGGTCTGCGGGTCACACCACTGCCTCCTCTTCCTCTGTGTTACACACCGCTGGCCAATCCCCTGTAGAAGTTGCAGGCCCGGATGTTCCTCGCCTTGCAACTGGACCTTCTCATGAACCATCAGCAACAAAATTCACTTCCCTGTCCCAGCACAGCATCCAAATGTCCGCTAGCTGGAAGCAGTATAGCACTGCTGTGGATAAGCATCAACAGGCCGTGCTGAAGATGATCTGCTTAGAGGACAAACAGCACACCGCCGCAGAGCTGTGGCAGGGTATAAGGGACCAGACCGAGCTGTGGCTCTGGCCATTCAACCTACAATCAGGCATGGTTGTGTCTGACAATGGCCATAACTTGGTGGTGGCTTTGGAGCTTGGCAACCTGACACACATCCCCTGCCTAGCCCACGTCTTAAACTTAGTGGTTTAGCGGTTTAAACCTACCCCAATTTTCCAGCGCTACTAGTGAAGGCGCGCCGTGTTTGTGCCAATTTCCTCAAGTCGTCCACAGCTTCAGCTGGTCTGTCAACGCTGCAGCAGCGCTTGCGGATTCCAGATCACCAACTGTTGTGTGACGTGAGCACACGCTGGAACTCTACGTTCTACATGTTGGCCAGGCTTTGTGAGCAGCAGAGAGCAGTAGTGGAATACCAGCTGCAACATGGTCGTCACCTTTCGAGTCAACTGTTACTATTCACAAGCGAGGAGTGGGCATTGATGTCAGACCTCTGTGAGGTTTTAAAAAACTTTGATGAATCCACACAGATGGTTAGTGGCGATAACGCTATTATCAGCGTAACCATGCCACTGCTGTGTCTACTCAAACGATCGCTGCTCACAAATAAAGAACGACGCTCTGAATGTGGCAGACAAGGAAATTGGGGAGGACATTACACAGGGTGATAGCCAGACCACCCACAGTTTGTCTTCTCAGTGTGAATTGGACCATGAAGAGGAGGAGGAAGAGCTGGAGACAGTTGCCTCTGCTACAGAGGGTAGTACCCGTGGAACTTTAATTCTATCTGTTAAGCGTAGATGGGCAGAAGAGGAGGAGGATGAGGAGATGGAGAGTCATCCTGATTTCGACATCGACGTCTTGCCTGTTGGTACTCTGGCGAACATGGCTGACTTCATGTTAGGCTGCTTTTCCCGCGAACCTCGCGTTATATGCATTTTAGATAACACGGATTACTCAACCCCCGCTACAAAGAGATCTTCTCATCTCTCATTCCTGTGGTGGAGAGGACGAGTAAAACGGTGCAATACCAAAAGGTACTTGTTGAGAGATTGCTCCAAAATTTTCCATCTGACAACGCGGCCAACAGAGTCCGTACTTCCTTAGGCAACCAAGGAAGGGAGACAAGGGGAACACACAAGGCATGGGACACTTTCATGACACCCCACCAGCAACCTCACCCTGAAGCGCGGCCTAGTGGTACAAGGAGGGAAATGTTTTGGAAGATGGTGAAGGAATACATAGCAGACCGTGCCAGCATCCTCAATGATCCCTCAGTGCCTTACAACTATTGGGTGTCCAAGCTAGACGTGTCGCACGAACTTGCGCTCTACGCCTTGGAGGTTCTGGCCTGCCCTGCCGCCAGCGTTTTGCCTGAGCGTGTATTTAGTGCTGCTGGTGGCATTATAACAGATAAGCGTATCCGCTTGTCCACTGGCAATGCTGACAAGTTGACTCAGATAAAAATGAACAAGGCCTGGATTGCCCCCGACTTCTCAACTCCACCAGAGGGGCGGCATGAAAGGAAGGGGTCGCTAAAAAAGAACTGTGGGATGGAGCCCCATTCAAAAATTTGCTGTGGGGCCCAGTCAATTCCAGCTACGCCACTAATGCAGCACACAAAAGCAAGTTGGGTTTATTGATTACAAAACCCTTATTAAATTGTGGGCCTGATGATCAGTTTAAGGCCTTTTAAGCAGCATCAGCAGCAGCATGGTGATAAAAATGAGTGTCAAGGTGACATGGTGTGGAGATGGCAGCATGAGGAGGCCACATAGTGGCACAATGACAGAGTCTGGATAAAAGACTGAGGCCATAGATGGTTTCCATCTGAATCTTTCTAAACAATCTGTGGAGCTGTATCACAGTCACCTGCAGATTAATGCACACCAGGGCCGTAGCTATAGGGGAAGCAGGGGAAGCTGCAGCTTTGGGGCTCTGACCCAGAAGGGGCCCATCCAGGAGGAGGAGGACTAAAGGATTGTTTTAGTCTTTTAGAGGGTCATCTCAACAGCAGGCCCTCGCCCCTAATATTTTAGAGGGTCAACTCAGGAGCAGGCACTTGCATATAATATTTTAGAGCATCAGCTCATCAGCAGGCACTTGCATATAATGTTTTAGAGTGTCAGCTCACCAGCAGGCCCTCGCCCCTAATGTTTTAGAGGGTCAGCTCAACTGAAGGCCCTCTCATATGATGTTTTACAGGGTCAGCTCACCAGCAGGCCCACACCTAAAATGGGGGCGGCATGAAAGGAAGGGGTCGCTAAAAAATTACTGTGAGATGGAGCCCCATTCAAAAATTTGCTGTGGGGCCCAGTCAATTCGAGCTATGCCACTGATGCAGCCCACAAAAGCAAGTTGGGTTTATTGATTACAAAACCTTTATTAAATTGTGGGCCTGGTGATCAGTTTAAGGCCTTTTAAGCAGCATCAGCAGCAGCATGGTGATAAAAATAAGTGGCAAGGTGACATGGTGTCGAGTTGGCAGCATGAGGAAGCCACATAGTGGAGCAATGACAGAGTCTGGATAAAAGATTGAGGCCACAGATTGTTTAGAAACATGCAGATGGAAACCAGCTGTGCAGCTGTATCACGGTCACCAGCAGAATGATGCAGACCAGGGCCGTAGCTATAGGGGAAGCAGGGGAAGCTGCAGCTTTGAGGCCCTGACCCAGAAGGGGCCCATCCAGGAGGAGAAGGACTAAAGGATTTGGTTAGGGCCCCCTCAACAGTATTACACAATGAAATTATATACAGTCTGGATAAAAGAGCTAAGGGGTGTAGACTGGATTGTATTGGTTGGCACGCTGGCACTGAAATAATAAAGGTTTCCATCTTATTGGTATTGAATTGCATATCTTAGTTTATGGTTGATAAATAAATAAATGTAGGAATAAATAAAAACAGATGCAGAATAAGTCTCCCTGCACTCTCCCTCTCCAATATTCTTCTATTAATCGTTTTCAGAAACACTGTCCCTAGCGCATAAGCACTTGCTCTGTTAAGTTGATGGGTTTTCTCCCATGAACTGCTTGCTTCAGGTCCTTCCACAACATTTCTAATGGGTTAAGGTCAGTACTTTGACTTTGTATTCTTAAATTTTAGCTTTATTCTTTATTCTTTGGTAGAACAACTTGTGTACTTAGGGTCGTTGTCTTGCCCCATGACCATCATTTTCTTGAGATTCACCTCACTTACAGATGTCCTGACATTTTCCTTTAGCATTTGCTGGCATAATTCAGAATTCATTCTTCCATCAATGATGGTAAGCTGTCCTTGCCCAAATGCAGCAAAACAAGCCAAAAACACAATGCTACCACCACCATTTTTCCCAGGTGGGATGAGGTTTTTATCTTGGAATGCAGTGTTTTTATTTTTCAAAACATAACACTTTTTTTAAACAAAAAAAATATCTATTTTGGGCTCATCCATCCACAAAACATTGTTCCAATAGCCCTTTGGCTTGCCCAGGTGATTTTTAGCAACTGACTGAGAGCAGCTTCTTTTTCCTTGCAATCCTGCCATGCACATTATTGTTTCTCAGTGTTCCCTTATGATGGACTCCTGGACATTAACATTAGCTAATGTGATAAAGGCGTTGCTTAGAGATTATGTGGGTTCCTTTGTGACCTCGATGACTATTACACACCTTGCTCTTGACTTGATGTTTGTTGGTTGACCACTCCTGGAGAAGGTAGCAATGGTCTCACGTTTCCTTCATTTTGGCACAATCTGTCTGACTGTGGATTGGTGGATTTCAAACTCTTCACAGATGGTTGATAAACTTTTCCAGTCAGATGAGCATCAACTATCCTTCTGAATTCTCTATTGTTTGTGCCATGATACATTTCGACAAACGTGTTTAGAAGAACAGACTTTGATAGTTATCCATTCTTTAAATAATACAGGTTGCCCACTTACATCTGCTTGTCATCTCATTTATTGAAAGCTCAAACTAATTTCAAAGTTCAAACTATTTGCTAATCTTAAAGGTTCACATATTTTTGCCACTTACAGATGAGATATTGGATTATTTTTCTCAATAAATAAACGACGAGGGTCTAATATTTTTTACTTATTTGTTTGATTTGGCTACCTGTTTCTACTTTTACGGCTTTGGTGAAAATCTACAACTTCTGATGTGTTTCCTGTGTGAGCACTTAATCATTGCTATGTCTGAGGAGGCTGACTGGCTCATTTTTTTTAAATTAAAGCCATACCCTTCTCTGTCTCTGTATTACCCATAACAGAGACGGGAGTTGGTCTAGCTATTGAGATGAGCCAACCCCCTTCACAGTACTGGTCATGTGCAGACACACTTTCCTGTACAAGTCATAAGCTGAACTTCCAGGAACTGGCAGTTGGACTGGCACTTATATCTGTAGAAATTTAAGTATATTAGTAAGTGGTTTTTCATCTATTTTAAACATATATAAACTGATTTTTTTCAAACTGGGCAGCCCTTTTAATGCAATCAATCCTGGAAATAGTATCAAAAAGGGAAAAAAAACTCTCTTCAATGCTATAGGTGGTTATACTTTGCTTACACTTTGCATGTTGTTCTGGTGGTAACATTGTGATGGTTACTTTCTTATAGGTTCAATATACAGTGTTGTTTAAGGTGGGCTGGCAGTTGACAGGTAGCTTATTCAAATTCTTATTTACAATTGACCAGTTACAGTAATATGGTAATGGTAATATGGGAGAGATTATGATTCTATTTAGTAATTTTAACTTGTGACCTTGTCATATCAATTTGCTTTTAGACATCAGGATTACGATGAAGAGCATATTATTTTGATGGGTATATCTGACATTGATGAATGTTCATGGTCCATTCAGTATAACAAATATATGGCAATACAGAACATTTATGGGGACATAGGAAGCATTACCCATGAACTCAAGTGAATTTTGTGAAAGTTGTTTGAGAGCCAAAATTTATATACTTTCTATATATATATTTTTTTTTTTATAGCAGCAGTTTTCTGATACAGAGACACACACCAAAATAATGTTTGAAGGTATACGTTCAAAAATTAGTCATGAAGTCTCAGCCTGGTAGAACGCTAAATAAAAACAGAATTATACATTTTTATTAAGAGCAATATGTCTAAAAATAGGGGGGACTTTACACCCTCTTCAGTCTAAGACAGGCCAACAGGATACCAAGCATGTATAGAGGGACACAGATAAACGCCATCTACATGCCTTGTAGCCTGATTAGAAACCTGTTGTGCACTATGTATGGGTGGACTCACTCTTGTTCTTAATTTTCATGCCAGTGAGTACATGTCATGCACAGGTCTGATAAAGACAGCCCAATTAAAGCAGGTCCTGTCAGTGTCAGAGGTCTCCCTGGACAATGCAGAGTTGCATTTTAGGTTCTGCCTCTTACCCATGAGCGTGCTTGTGCTCTCCTCCCGGGCTATAATGCGAAAAGGGTGTAAAGTCCCTCCTATTTTTAGACATATTACTCTTAATAAAAATGTATTATTTTGTTTTCATTTAACGTTCTACCAGGCAGAGATTTCATTTCTGATACAGAGATCAAAATCTCTTGCATAGAAATACTGTAATGTAAATTTAAAACTTAATATTCTGGCACCTTCAGCTTCCAATAAATAATGGACTCTAATAATTATTATTTTTATCTCCCAGATTTGAGAGCCACCACACTGGGTCCTGATGGTGTAGCATGCAGTGGTGCACACAGCATCCTGGGCAATATGTGTTTCAATGCCTGAAGCTCAAGAGGAGTCTGGATGTGAGGAGCTAGGGTCTGGTCTCTAAATTAAAGGGTCTTGTCTGGAGTTAGAATTTAGAATACTATTCTAGTGGCTGGATTTATTTAGGGGTCTGCTATGGGGTCTACTTAAGAGTCTAGTATGAGGTCTGGTTTTTGGTGAGAATTAATTTGGATAGAGTTCGGGTCTGAATTAATTTTGGAGTCTGGGGTCTAAATAGTCTGCATTGGGCTCTAAATCAATTTGGGCTCTGGTCTGATTTCCAGAATTTTTATTTTTTTTGCTTGGTCTAGTGTCTGAATTAATTTAGTGGTCTATCCAGGAGGGGCTAGTCTGAGGGCTAAATTAATTTGGGGATTTGATATGGGGTAAATTTATCTAGGTATCTGTTCTGGGGTCTGAATTAATTTAGGGGTCTAGTCTGTGGTCCGAATTTATTTGAGCTGGTATAGAGAATTATATGATTTGTTTAGCCCCTATATAATCAAGGGGCCATTTATTTCTTGGCTGAAAACTTTGCAGTCATCAGAAGTTGTGATATGATAGCAGATGAAATATAGTCTTTTTACAATCAGCAAAGAATCACTGTATTTAAAGAAGACCTGCCACCTGTCCTGATATGACCATGATGGTAAACCCTTGGGTGGGTACTACATGGAGACCTTTTGTAATACAACTAATTTTTTACTTTGGAGCTACAGTTATAGTACAAAGTAATGCTTTGATTTGCATGCAATCTTGTAGACTGCAGCTGTTGGTGGTGAAAGGACACTGTCAAAGTGTTTAGGGAATGGTAACACCCAGTTGTTAATTTATTTATACATTTTCAGGAGGAAATAATGGGGAAAGGGCACAATTACTTTGTCACAAAGCGCATTTCTTTGTAAGTAGCGAGCACAATGGTGGGGAACGGCGATTGCAATGCCCCCCCCCATCATTAAACTCCTCAGATGCCGCACCAATGCTCACCTTATTCATTTGAGCGTGAAGAGGCCATCATGATTGAAGATCTCTCACGAAATCTCGCACAGTACGTGATGACGACATCATGTTGGCTGGCGTGGTGAAGCCATATGTCACCGCACACAAGATTTCACGCGAGATCTTCAATCAAGATGGCTATGGCAGCCTCTTCGCGCTCAAATGGATGAGGTGAGGAACGATTTTTTTTTTTATTACTACCATACCTCACAAGAAAATTTGGCTGTGTGGCGAACCAAATTTTCCCTGATATTCGGATCGAGGTCCATTTCAGATACTTCGATTTGCTCAACATTAATATTGACTATGACTGATAGTGCTGAATTCTCTTGTATACTAGCAGAATTCCTATGTAGAACTGATATCTGAACACCATATGATTACTTGGATATAATGGTGCTTATATAGTGATAGCATAAACTTACCCCTGAAAAAGTTATGCCTGTCCTTGATTGTGTGACTACAGGTATATATGTTCTACTTTTATTTTCCTTCTTCTATTGATGGTGCGATTTATATATGTAAGGGATTTGCAAGGGAATATACCAAAGCAACATTTGCTGAGGCATGCTTTGCGTAATGCTATTTTTATTGTCCCAACCATCCCCCACCTAGGGTTCAATCCTGGATCCACCCATGCAAAATAGGGATCATGGTAGCTTAATGCATACTGTGTTAATATTGAGTTCAATGTATAACAGTAGCCATCAACTCTTCAGTCCTCTCCAGTCATGGCTGGAGGTAGCCAGCATGGTTTCTCTAAAATCTTTTTCTATAATTGGTATTTGGAGCTCTGTATCAGTATCTTAAAAAAAAAAAAGGAAACTATGACAGGTATAAGGATATTTTCAGAAATGAATTGCCACAGAATGTTTTAATACTTTAACTTTAAATTAATATTTCAATATAATTGCTAAGGAAGGACCTTTTACTACTAAGCTGGGTAATCTTTTTAAACATTTCACTTAAAGATTTTTATTTATTTATCCAATTAATGTGGAACATGAAGAACTAACATGAATTAAATATTATTTTTGTGCACTTGGGTTAAACATGAACAGAAAAATAATCTACTATACTTTCCTGTCTGCCCATTATGTTGTCTTTTGAACTTTTATTTGGCACATTAATACAATTAATTATACTTATGCACAATTTAGACTGCTGGATATGGTTAAAATAAAGCTTCCCTGCTGCAGTTGTCCACTAACTGCAGGGAAACGAGAAGTACAGATGATTAGATGCCCACTTAGAATAAATACAGCGAATACTTACTGAGTATCCACAGTTGCTTTTAGAACATATCAAACACATTTTCCATTTGGAGAAGCAGTTGGTGGTTTCAGGAGGAGCTATAAACCAGCACAAAGTAGCAGAAGATAGCATCTCAACATCTTAAGATTGACTTAGCATTCGCCCATAGAAGCACATGTTTGTTTTAAAACCGACTAATTAAAATCAATTTATTTGCCTAGGTTTTAAAATCAAATTCCATATATTCCTGTAGAATTCTCTCCTGAGATACATGAGATGTGTACTAAATTCCCTGCCAATTTTTTTTTAACTATTTACAAAAATGCCTCTGGCTTCGGAAAGGTGGTTAGAAACAACACAAAGAAAAATTATGCAGCAATTAAGTAATTCTAATAGCACTTCCTCAATAACTTCCCCAGAGGAAGGTTTCAAATCGAAACGCGCGTCGGGGTGTGCAGTCTTCCTGTGGACTTACCATCATTTTACACACGGTATGTGACCTCATTCCTGTTCATTTACTTACCTGTTAAACTTCTGCGGTTGTCTTGTGTTTTCTGATCAAACACTTACCAAGTGTTTTCTCTTACAAACTGTTATGTGATCTGCACATGCACTTTATTTACCCGCTTAGACCACTTGAATAGGTATATATATATATGTGTTTAGGGACCCACATTGAGGGGTTATTTCTCCTTTCTTTTGCTTATTTATAAGCTTGCACTTGCACTTTATATTTGTCGAGATCATGTATATTCCCATCAATAGTGGGCATCCCTTTAACATATATTTTACATGGTAATTTTGCCTTATTCAGATATATCCCTACTCGGGTCACTTCTGTCTTTTTACCATTTTTTGTACTCTACCAGCTCTCCCAGGATTGTGCTGCACTTCGTGCATTTGTCTGTCATCTCCATGCATGCTTTTAATTATGTACCCAATAAAACAATATTTTTATAGTTCATCAGCTTTCAGTGCTCTTTTGTAGGTTTTCTATTTAGTTTCTGAGTTAAGCTCTTTTGAGGGGCCTTTACTGCGGCTTTACGCCATTCTCTTTGTGTAATCTACTTCTGTACTAATTATATATGGTATGTAGTTCACGGTATACTGTGAATGCTGACACGTGCACTTTAAAAATATTTATGCATTTATAAATATATATATATATAGCACATACTGTACGTTCGCGTGATTATGGTGTTTTATCAGTATAAGCTTTCAATAAGGGTACTTTAGGGTAAGTAAAATATAGTTCACACTGTTTAACAAAAAATTAGCTATAACGCTGCAGTAATAACTCAGATAATTGAGTTCTAATTGCTAGATTGCAGCTGACAATTATCTTAATACTTTGACAGCTTACAGTGCATGCAGTATGCACAACTACAAGCCAATCAAATTAACCCCTTGTCATTTGAAAGAGCTGAGATGACAACACTGTTCTTGGTAAGTTACAAAAGCACAAAAAGGTTAAAATTACCTGTAATTTTGTTGATTAATTACCTTATATCAAAATGCATCTAATATACCTTATTAGGAAAACTTGCTAAATGCAAGAAATAAGCATGTCTATAAAACAGCCCTAGGACCCATACATTTTCTTATGTTTTCTGTGTTATGTCATAGCCATCTAGTTGACATTTACTGTTAAAGATGTCTGCGCTAATTATTTATGATGAGCTTCAATAATAACAAAGCCCTTAAAGACATACTACCATAGAGTGAAAGAAGCCCCCCATCCTCATGGCAATAGAGCAGGCTCAGGAGCTAGGCCTGCACTATTGCTTGTGGGTGTTGGCTGTATTATATAGTTGCCACCTGGCTCTCATGGTCAGCAGAATCAAAGATCCAATCCCAGCAGCCTAACCCCTGAGGTACAGTGGTCAAAAGAAAAGCAGCATTTGATCGGTTAGACAGAGGTGCATGGTGCCGAGTATTTGACATGAAGGATTCCAGGTCTGCCATGTACTGGCTATTAATATATCTTGCCTCCAGAAGGACATATTATCATGTCTATCTGAACGACTATGCACTTTAATAGAGGAGCATTACCGTGCATAGTACAAGCGATTAACAGAGTTAAAAGTGTAAAAAAATATATATATATATGTGTATATATATATATATATCGTATCCCAAGTATCCCAAAATGGTATAAATAAAATAGATAGTTCATCAAAAAATGAGCCCTGACACAGCTCTGTCAGCAGATAAATTTAAAACAAAAGTGTCAGAACATGGCGATACAAAGAAATCTTTTTTATAAATTTTTTTTAAAAGATAACAAAAACAAATAAGCGTGGTATCTCTATAATTGGACTGACCTGCAGAATAAAGTTAAAATGCCATTATTACCACAGTGAATATCAGAAAAATGACGAAACCCTAAAAACAATGTTTGGGTTGTCTTGTTTTTTTTACACTGTTGTCCCACAACAATTTTTTAAGTTTTTCAATTCATCTGATATGCACCAAAATTATGCCTATAAAAATAGTTGCATCACATATTTAGGCAATGTCCTTAACAAGTTAGCCAAACTAAATAATAGTTAGAATTCATTGAATTAGATAAACCCAGATAGTGATGGCCTTGCAGTTTGCCCAACGGTTGGTTCGCGGCGAACTTTGTGCGTTTGCGATCCGCCAAACATGCGAACATATGGCGATGAATGCACGCACCATATTCATTTACATTGTGACGAACTTTGACCCATGACACATCCATCAGAAGCGGCAGGACAGCCAATTGAGACGTTTCAGCACATGGACACACCCCCAAACCTATAACAGAACCCGATTTGGCAGCCATTTTACATTATGCCTTTTGCCAGTGTAGGGAGAGAATGCATTTTGGAGCAGGGACAGGCTGTTAGGAACTTAGGGACCCCCAACGCAAACTAATAGGGCCACAAAAGACCTTTTAAGGACTGGAAATGTTGTGCTATCGATAGAAAATACTGATTGAGGGCTGCGATCTATCAGCTTCTATAAAATAGTGATTGAGGTTTTCAATATAACTGGGTCCACAAAATTAGGTTTTGATATACCTGCTTCAAGTAACAACTGATTGAGGCCTGTCATATATCAGCTTCCACAAAGTAGTGATAGAGGTTTTCCATATACTTGCGTCCACAAAATACAGATTGTGGGTTTTGATATACCTGCTTCAAGTAACAACTGATTGAGGCCTGCCATATATCAGTTTCCAAAAAATAGTGATAGAGGTTTTCCATATACCTGCGTCCACAAAATACAGATTGCGGGTTTTGATATACCTGCTTCAACTAACAACTGATTGAGGCCTGCCATATATCAGCTTCCACAAAATAGTGAAAGGGGTTTTCCATATACCTGCGTCCACAAAATTACTGCTTAAGGGTGATATACCAGCTTCAACAAACAACAGAATGAGGACTTCGTTATATAAGCTGCCATAAAATAGTGATAGAGGTTTTCCATATACCTGCGTCCACAAAATACAGATTGCGTTTTTTGATATACCTGCTTCAACTAACAATTAATTGAGGCCTGCCATACATCAGCTTCCACAAAATAGTGATAGAGGTTTTCAAAATACCTACGTCGACAGAATTACTGCTTGAGGGTGATATACCAGCTTCAACTAACAACTGATTGAGGCTTGTCATATATCAGCTTCCACAAAATAGTGATAGAGTTTTTCCGTATACCAGCTTCCACAAAATACAGATAGCGGGTTTTGATATACCTGCTTCAACTAACAACTGATTGAGGCCTGCCATATATCATCTTCCACAAAATAGTGATAGAGGTTTTTCATATACCTGCATCCACAAAATTACTGCTTGAGGGTGATATACCAGCTTCAACTAACAACTGATTGAGGCCTGCCATATATCAGCTTCCACAAAATAGTGATAGAGGTTTTCCATATACCTGCGTCCACAAAATACAGATTGTGGGTTTTGATATACCTGCTTCAACTAGCAACTGATTGAGGCCTGCGATATATCAGCTTCCAAAAAATAGTGATAGAGGTTTTCCATATATCTGCGTCCAAAAAATAAAGATTGCGGGTTTTGATATACCTGCTTCAACTAACAACTGATTGAGGCCTGCCATATATCAGCTTCCACAAAATAGTGAAAGGGGTTTTCCATATACCTGCGTCCGCAAAATTACTGCTTGAGGGTGATCTACCAGCTTCAACTAACAACTGAATCAGGACTTCCATATATCAGCTGCCATAAAATAGTGATAGAGGTTTTCCATATATCTGCATCCACAAAATACAGATTGCTGGTTTTGATATACCTGCTTCAACTAACAATTGATTGAGGCCTGCCATACATCAGCTTCCACAAAATAGTCATAGAGGTTTTCAATATACCTGTGTCCACAAAATTACTGCTTGAGGGTGATATACCAGCTTCAACTAACAACTGATTGAGGCCTGCCATATATCAGCTTCCACAAAATAGTGATAGAGATTTTCCATATACCTGCTGTGAAGAAAATAGACTTTATTCGGTTTGTACCTTTTTGTGAATTGATTGACTGCACACGTGGAATTCATGGAACTGTTTTGGGCAAGAGCCTCATGTGGGGTCGGTAACTTGTGACTTCCATGTTTTTTAAGAACCCCATAACCGAAATTGTGGGGATACCTTGTGGGGAAAAGGGTGTTCCAACGTTTGGGAGAATTGTGTGCTCTCTGCCTGGAGATAATTGGTTTATCCCTTAACTTATCTCAATAGCTCCCAGGCAGAGGGAGGGCGGGTGTTACTGTAACTCTGTATGTTAATTGGTTATTGTCCTTTGTTTACTGTGGGAGATCCTCTTGCAGGAGGATTTCTCATAAAAGCCAGTGTGTTATCAATAAAAAGTGTTCCTGTTACACCCTTCATGAAGTCTAGGCTCATGGTTGGGGAATATTCCATTTGCTGGGGAGAATCATCTTGGAAGCTGCATTCATCGACCCTAGTCCCCTATTTCCGATGGTAGCTATAATCACATATGTTCAGCTATTGGGAAAGGAATAGAAGGCCGCAGTACCATAACCACTGTAGGTCTTAACACCTGCGTCCACAAAATTACTGTTTGAGAGTGATATACCAGCTTCAACTAACAACTGATTGAGGCCTGCCATATATCAGCTTCCACAAAATAGTGATAGAGGTTTTCCATATACCTACGTCCACAAAATTACTGCTTGAGGGGTGATATACCTACCTCAACTAACTGATTGAGGCCTGCCATTTATCAGCTTTCACAAAAGAGTGATAGAGGTTTTCCATTTACCTGCGTCCCCAAAATACAGATTGCGGGTTTTGATATACCTGCTTCAACTAACAACTGATTGAGGCCTTCCATATATCAGCTTTCACAAAATACTGATTGAGGGGTTTGACATACCTGCTTCCACAAAATACTGATTGAGGGGTGTGATATACCTGCTTCCACCAAATATTGATTAACGGGTTCTATATGCCTGCATCCACAAAATACTGATTGAGGGGTGCAATATACCTGCTTCTACAAAATACTGATTAAGGGGTTCTATATACCTGCTTCCACAAAATACTGATTGAGGGGTGCAATATACCATCTTTCACCAATAACTTATTGAGGCCTGCGATATACCTGCTTCCACAAATACTGCTCTTCTCTAGGGACTGTAGCACAGGGTCATTTTGAAAATGACAGGCAGAGGAAGAGGCAGGCCATTCCGCAGGGTTGGTAGCATTCGGGCAGGTGTACCAGGCTGGAGCCTAAGTGGGAAGTTGGAGAAGCTGCGTACGATTATGTCAAAGGACGCACCAGAGTTGGTTGAGTGGCTCACTCAGCCTTCTGCTTCTGCACCCTCCTCATCCTTTCTATCTGCACACTCCTCACTCTCTGCTGTGTGCACCCCCAAAGACACCACCACCACCATAGCCCCTCCACTAGAGTCGGAGGAATTATTTTCCCATCCATTTACAGACCTTACTGATGCGCAGCCATTCTTGGCATCGGATGAGGAAGAGGAGGTAGCAACGGCCGCCACCCAGCAGTCTGACGACAGTACCCAGGTCAGCCCAAGGAGGGTGGTCCCCGCTGTTGCTGCCTACTCCAAGATCTCTAATGTCAGTGGTGGTGAAGGTGATGATTATGATGTGTCAATGGACGTCACATGGGTGCCCACAAGAGAGGAAGAGGAGGGGAGTTCAAAGGGAGAGATGGAGCAGCAGATAAGGAGGAGAAAGAGGAGAAGCAGGGAGAACTTGCAGTGCACAGGAGGCAAAAAGCAGACTGCAAATGTATCTGGAGCGAGCCATCTACCATGCACAGTCACATCTTGCGCTCCTAGGACGCCGGCACATGGCTCCGCTGTGTGGGCTTTTTTTAAAGTGTTAGCTGCTCACAATAGTGTTGCCATCTGCAGCATGTGCTGTCAATGCATGAGTCGCGGTAAGCCCAACACTCACCGAGGGACGACCGCCTTAAGAAAGTACCTGGCCTCCCATCACCGAGCCCAGTAGGAGCAACGCCATCAGGACCCACAAAGCCACACTCCCGGTGCTCCATGTCCTGCCTCTTCTCCTTCTCCTCTCTCCTCCCATTTGTCCTCCACTTCACCTTCCACCGTGCCGTCGTCGCGCTCATCTGGCAAAAGGGAGGCTCCTGTGGCCCAAATGTTTGAGCGTAAAAAAATGATGTCGGATAATCCTCTTGCCCAACGGCTGACTCAGAGGCCTTTAGAAAATTTGTGACCATTGGCACACCACAATGGAAGGTCCCCGGAAATAAATATTTCTCCCAACTAAATGGCCATGTTCAGCGGCAAGTTAATATATCTCTGGTACACATTGTCGGTACTAAGATACATCTGACCACAGACACATGGTCTAGCAAGCACGGGCAGGTACATAACTTTTACTGCCCACTGGGTGAACCTTCTGACGGCCATCAAGCATGTAACCTGTAGCACCCATGTGGATTTGGTGTTACCACCACGGATTGCATGCAGGCCTGCCTTTTCTTCTCCTCCTCCTACTCCCTCCTCCGTCTCCTCCTTGGCTGACTCCTCCTTTTCCACTGCTACCACCTCTTCCGCCTCACCCACCAAGCTCCACAGAACCTATTTGACGTCCCAGGAAAGACATTGCCATGCTGTGCTGCGGCTGTTGTGCCTGGAAGCCAAGAGCCACACCGGTCGTGCACTGCTTTCAGCTCTGCGGTCACAGGCCAATCAGTGGCTAATCATGCTCAATTTGACAGTTAGTACAGTAGTGTGCGACAACGGTGCCAATCTGCTGAGTGCATGGCACACGTCCTGAACTTAGTCATGCAGGAATTCATTGCCAAATACCCATGGGTCCAGGATGTCTTGCGGCAGGCCAGGAAAATCTCTGACCATTTTAGATCTTACACGGCGACACCATTTGCCCGCCAGACGTCTAATTTATGACTGCCTGACGCACTGGAACTCCACCTTGTATATGCTTGATAGGCTGCTCCAGGAGAAACGTGCCGTTAACGACTACCTGTACGAACTCTGGGGCAGAACAGCTTCTGAGGAGCTTGGTTTCTTTTCACCGTGCCAGTGGTTGCTCATGCACGACACATGCAGACTTCTGCGGCTATTTAATGAGATCACCAAACTGGTCAGTCGCAGCATGGGTGCCATCAGTGACACCGTACCTTACGCCGTCTTTCTGGAGCATGCATTGCGTCGTGTCATTGATCAAGCCGTCGAGGAGTAGGAGCTGGAAGATGAGGAAGTCGCAATGCTGAATGAATTCCCAGGGGGAGCTACTCCATCTGAAACAAGTCAGCAGGAGTCTTAAGAGGAGTCAGAGAAGGAATGTGGCTGGGGGGATGAGGAGGAGGAACATGAAGAGCAGGCTTTAAACTTTTCGGGGATCCCAGGTGTTGTCCGTGGATGGGGGGAGAAGACCGAGGACGACATTCTCCTGGGCGATGAGCAGGAGCCAGGGCGCTCCACCGCTTCCAATTTATTGCAAATGGTGGCCTTCATGCTCCAGTATTTGAAGAGGGACCCCTGTATAAAAAGCATAAAGGTCAAGGACCTGTACTAGGGTGGCAACGTACTTAGAACCACAGTACAAACACAAAATGGCGGACATGTTACCAGCATCACAGAGGGCTGGCAGAATGTAGCATTTTCAGGCCTTGCTGCGAGAGATGCTGTGTTCTGCTGTCGCAGGCACTGACAGAGGAATTTCCACCCACAGCAAAACAGGTGTGGGTACCAATCCTACCGCGCCTGCAAAAAGAGGGCGGTTTGAAGATGTGTTGGTCACTTCGGATACGAGATCATTCTTGCAGCTAACCCGTCGACAGCCGCCCTCTGTATCCAGCCTCAGGGAACGCCTAGACCGAAAGGTGTCCGACTACATCGGGTTAACAGGAGATGTGGACGCTCTGAGAAGCGAGGAACCCCTTGACTACTGGATGTGTAGGCTTGACCTGTGGCCAGAGCTAGCACAATTTGCCATGGAACTCTTGGCTTGCCCCTTATCGAGTGTCCTGTCCAAAAGGACGTTCAACGCAGCAGGTGGGATCGATACATGACCAATAAGCGCACTTTCCTAGCTCACGACATTTCTAAAAATGAATGAGGCATGGATCTTGGAGGAATTCAACACCTGTGATGACCACATGTAATTGAATTTCCTCATGCCAGCCCACACATATCCGCCATCACACAGAACAAAGAATGGTCCTTGCCTTATGTGTATACAGCGGCATAAAAGGCCTTTTCTTTCAGGTGAATGCCTAATTTTTGGGGCCTGTACTGGCCGACATATATACCCTGTGACCGCCTAATATACCTCCAGCCACAGAATCCAAAGGTCTTTGCTGCCAGGTGAATTCCTATTGCCTAATTTTTGGGGCCTGTACTGGCCGACAGTTACATATTTATCCTTTGACCGCCTAATGTACCTCCAGCCACAGAATCTAACGTTTTTTGCTGTCAGGTGAATGCCTATTGCCTAATATTTGGGGCCTGTACTGGCCGACAGTTAATTTTTTTTATCTCTAGCCACATAATCACACCCCTGTCTCACTCCTCTGCCTCTCATTATAGTGGCGTATGAACCGCATTCACCATAAGGACTTTCTAATGTCACAGGGTCATGTGACTGTGCCCCCCACTCCATACTGTGCCCCTCACCCCGTACTGTGCCCCCTTATTCCCTGCATTGCGTCCTCTTACCACACCCTGTGCAGTTCCCTTTAGTCATTCCCTCTACTGTGCCCTCTTTATACCCTTTTATCCGCTCACGGTATGGCAGTGTTATTTGGTCACTGTACAGAGGTGTTATCCGGTCAATCTATGGCAGTGGTATCCAATAACTGGATGGCCATAACTGTATCCCTTTCCCTGCCCACGCCTTCCTTTTTTAGACATGGGGTGAGCAAAAAAAATATGCAGATTGCGGTGCTAAGGACCTTTGCGCCACAAACTGTGTCAGAAATACGCCTAACAAAAATGTATTTCTATATAATAATTGACTACCTAATTGTATTATTATTCAGAGGTAGGGCTAATATCTTTATATTATATAGATTATAGTGTATTATACAGTGCCCTGTATTTCCCAGTAGAAAATGATCCTTGGGAAACACAGTCCTCATCCCTGACCACCAGGACCAAGTAGCGCTCTTTCAGTACATGGGGGTCGTTCCGCTTCGCCAGGCTGCTCGGCTTTGTACTGGTGCTTATTCAGACACTAGGGCTGGGTTCACATCCTATTTTTGCTATCCATTTAATGCATACCAAAAATGTATGCGTTAACAGATGCCTCAGACTGATGCCGTACAGTGGCGTCCGTTCACCATACAGTTCCATGGTAGAAAAAGAAAATTACTTTAACGTATGCATCTTTTTTTATGGACTCTGCAGGATACAAAAATGTGGAGTGCTGCACATTTGTATACATCAAACCAATAGGTAATAAAATTTTCTAGGCTCCAGCAGGGCACATTTTTGAGAGTTTCCCTTTAAGATGCATAAAAATGGCCCCTGATTAAAATACTTTTTTTTTTCTGGAAATTTTTACTAATGATCCCCCTCTGGTATGTCACTGTCCATGTTGTGGGACTATTTGTGCACTTATAGTTTGTATTTGGTGGCTGCAAATATGACCTGAAGGTTTTTCAGGTTCGCCTGCTATTAAAGTCAATGGGCGCGATGCGAACACGCAGTTCGCGAACATTTGAACCGTCCCGGACGATGTTCGTCCATCACTACACCCAGATATGAATACTACCTGTTCTGTTTATGGTAATATTTCTTATATGTAATTTTTCCAAAGAGCAATGTGAAGTAGGCTAATAGTAGCACACTCAAAACCATATACAGTATAAGGTTTTGTACTTCAGCAAACTATTATTTCCAAGTGGAGAAAACTTGAAACAATGGTGGCTTTTCCTGCATGGCATTCATGAAAATTATGTTTTTAATTGTTTGGAATTTTCTTGTTTTTAAGAATAAATTTTTCCTACAGAGGAGAGGCGTTCCAGTGGGGGCTAAATATTCACCCTTGCTAGCTAACATTACTATGGCATATTAGAAGCAACAATACATTTACAATGAGGCCAACACATATTTGGCATGCATAAGGTTGTACTACAGATACATTGATGATCTATTTATATGGCAGGGAGATGTGTCTGCCGTGCGTCATTTTCTGTATCCTATTTAAATTATAATAACTACAATCTGTCATTTACCTCTAATGTAAAAAAAAGTATCATCACCTGGAACAAGCCTTGGGCAAAGTAAACAAATTAATCCCGACACCAATTATTGCTTGGTATCAACAAAAATATGAACCAAAACTAAAACAGGAGCACTGCTCCGGTGATGGTGTTACTTTATAGTCCCCAATTTTTCCAAATACAATGTATTATTAACAAATATTCACCCATACTTTATGAAGATAAAAAAAATTGGACAAGGTTGTAGAATTGTATACAAAAAAACAACCACTATTGTGCAAGCAGTTGCACCTAGTATACCCAAAACGGTGTGTACCAATAAGACCTAGTTACACTGCATTGGTTTTTACAAATGTGGCAAACATCCATGTTGAAAGTGTGTTTTTGCTAAACCTACCAAAATTTTCTGTGATTCTGCCTCATACAGTCAGGTCCATAAATATTGGGACATCAACACAATTCTAACATTTTTGGCTCTATACACCACCAGAATGGATTTGAAATGAAACGAACAAGAAGTGCTTTAACTGCAGACTGTCAGCTTTAATTTGAGGGTATGTTCATCCAAATCTTGTTAACAGTGTAGGAATTACAACAGTTTGCATACGTGCCTCCCACTTGTTAAGTAACCAAAAGTAATGGGACAGAATAATAATCATAAATCAAACTTTCACTTTTTAATACTTGGTTGAAAATCCTTTGCAGTCAATTACAGCCTGAAGTCTGGAACGCATAGACATCACCAGACGCTGGGTTTCATCCCTGGTGATGTTCTGCCAGGCCTCTACTGCAACTATCTTCAGTTCCTGCTTGTTCTTGGGGCATTTTCCCTTCAGTTTTGTCTTCAGCAAGTGAAATGCATGCTCAATCGGATTCAGGTCAGGTAATTGACTTGGCCATTGCATAACATTCCACTTCTTCCCTTAAAAAACTCTTTGGTTACTTTTTCAGTATGCTTTGGGTCATTGTCCATCTGCACTGTGAAGCACCACCAAATGAGTTCTGAAGCATTTGGCTGAATATGAGCAGATAATATTGCCCGAAACACTTCAGAATTCATCCTGCTGCTTTTGTCAGCAGTCACATCATCAAAAAATACAAGAGAACCAGTTCCATTGGCAGCCATACATGCCCACGCCATGACACTACTACCACCATGCTTCACTGATGAGGTGGTATGCTTAGGATCAGGAGCAGTTCCTTTCCTTCTCCATACTCTTCTCTTCCCATCACTCTGGTACAAGTTGATCTTGATCTCATCTGTCCATAGGATGTTGTTCCAGAACTGTGAAGGCTTTTTTAGATGTCGTTTGGCAAACTCTAATCTGGCCTTCCTGTTTTTGAGGCTCACCAATGGTTTACATCTTGTGGTGAACCCTCTGTATTCATTCTGGTGAAGTCTTCTCTTGATTGTTGACTTTGACACACATACGCCTACCTCCTGGAGAGTGTTCTTGATCTGGCCAACTGTTGTGAAGGGTGTTTTCTTCACCAGGGAAAGAATTCTTCGGTCATCCACCACAGTTGTTTTCCGTGGTCTTACGGGTCTTTTGGTGTTGCTGAGCTCACCGATGCGGTGTTTCTTTTTAATAATGTTCCAAACAATTGTTTTAGCCACACCTAATGTTTTTGCTATCTCTCTGATGGGTTTGTTGTGTTTTTTCAGCCTAATGATGGCTTGCTTCACTGATAGTGACAGCTCTTTGGATCTCATCTTGAGAGTTGACAGCAACAGATTCCAAATGCAAATAGCACACTTGAAATAAATTCTGGACCTTTTATATGCTCATTGTAATTGGGATAATGAGGGAATAACACACACCTGGCCATGGAACAGCTGAGAAGCAAATTGTCCCATTACTTTTGGTTCCTTAACAAGTGGGAGGCACATATGCAAACTGTTGTAATTCCTACACCGTTCAACTGATTTGGATGTAAATACCCTCAAATTAAAGCTGACAGTCTGCAGTTAAAGCACATCTTGTTTGTTTAATTTCAAATCCATTATGGTGGTGTATAGAGCCAAAAATTTTAGAATTGTGTCGATGTCCCAATATTTATGGACCTGTCTTTATGTGCACTGGACCACATTAAAGGAGTTATCCAAGATCAAAAAGGCCCCCATATACCAGGGCCCCTCACAGAGAATGTACTTACCTCACTCACCAGCACCCGCGTCGCTTCTGCTGCCGGTACGGCTGCCGCTGCATCTCGCCGTCGCAAGGATGAAGACATCCAACAACATTGGCAGCCTATAGCAAGCCGCAATGAGAACGAACCTCCCTATCTTCTCGGGTGACGCTAGGGCGGCCCCTTCCCATTGCGGCCTGCTATTGGCTGCCCTCCTTTCGACACCTGATGTTTTCATCCATGCGAGGGGGAGATGCAGAGCGGTGGCGTGGCCGGCATCAGAAGTGACATGGGAGCCGGGAAGCAAGGTAAGTACAACCTCTGTGAGGGGCCCGGGCATATGGGGGGGGCCATAATAGATCTTGGATGACCCCTTTAACCACTTCAGCCCCCAGTGCTTAAACACCCTGAAAGACCAGGCCACTTTTTACACTTCTGACCTACACTACTTTCACCATTTATTGCTCGGTCATGCAACTTACCACCCAAATGAATTTTACCTCCTTTTCTTCTCACTAATAGAGCTTTCATTTGGTGGTATTTCATTGCTGCTGACATTTTTACTTTTTTTGTTATTAATCGAAATTTATCGATTTTTTTGCAAAAAAATGACATTTTTCTCTTTCAGTTGTAAAATTTTGCAAAAAAAACTACATCCATATATAAATTTTGCTCTAAATTTATTGTTCTACATGTCTTTGATAAAAAAAAAATGTTTGGGTAAAAAAAAAATGGTTTGGGTAAAAGTTATAGCGTTTACAAACTATGGTACAAAAATGTGAATTTCCGCTTTTTGAAGCAGCTCTGACTTTCTGAGCACCTGTCATGTTTCCTGAGGTTCTACAATGCCCAGACAGTACAAATACCCCACAAATGACCCCATTTCGGAAAGTACACACCCTAAGGTATTCGCTGATGGGCATAGTGAGTTCATAGAACTTTTTATTTTTTGTCACAAGTTAGCGGAAAATGATGATTTTTTTATTTTTTTTATTTTTTCTTACAAAGTCTCATATTCCACTAACTTGTGACAAAAAATAAAAAGTTCTATGAACTCACTATGCCCATCAGCGAATACCTTGGGGTCTCTTCTTTCCAAAATGGGGTCACTTGTGGGGTAGTTATACTGCCCTGGCATTCTAGGGGCCCAAATGTGTGGTAAGGAGTTTGAAATCAAATTCTGTAAAAAATGACGAGTGAAATCCGAAAGGTGCTCTTTGGAATATGGGCCCCTTTGCCCACCTAGGCTGCAAAAAAGTGTCACACATCTGGTATCTCTGTATTCGGGAGAAGTTGAGGAATGTGTTTTGGGGTGTATTTTTACATATACCCATGCTGGGTGAGATAAATATCTTGGTCAAATGCCAACTTTGTATAAAAAAATGGGAAAAGTTGTCTTTTGCCAAGATATTTCTCTCACCCAGCATGGGTATATGTAAAATGACACCCCAAAACACATTCCCCAACTTCTCCTGAGTACGGAGATACCAGATGTGTGACACTTTTTTGCAGCCTAGGTGGGCAAAGAGGCCCATATTCCAAAGAGCACCTTTCGGATTTCACAGGTCATTTTTTACAGAATTTGATTTCAAACTCCTTACCACACATTTGGGCCCCTAGAATGCCAGGGCAGTAGAACTACCCCACAAGTGACCCCATTTTGGAAAGAAGAGACCCCAAGGTATTCGCTGATGGGCATAGTGAGTTCATGAAAGTTTTTATTTTTTGTCACAAGTTAGTGGAATATGAGACTTTGTATGAAAAAAAAAAAAAAAAAAAATCATCATTTTCCACTAACTTGTGACAAAAAATAAAAAATTCTAGGAACTCGCCATGCCCCTCACGGAATACCTTGGGGTGTCTTCTTTCCAAAATGGGGTCACTTGTGGGGTAGTTATACTGCCCTGGCATTTTCCAGGGGCCCTAATGTGTGGTAAGTAGGTAAATGACCTGTGAAATCCTAAAGGTGCTCTTTGGAATATGGGCCCCTTTGCCCACCTATGCTGCAAAAAAGTGTCACACATGTGGTATCGCCGTATTCAGGAGAAGTTGGGGAATGTGTTTTGGGGTGTCATTTTACATATACCCTTGCTGGGTGAGAGAAATATCTTGGCAAAAGACAACTTTTCCCATTTTTTTATACAAAGTTGGCATTTGACCAAGATATTTATCTCACCCAGCATGGGTATATGTAAAATGACACCCCAAAACACATTCCCCAACTTCTCCTGAGTACGGCGATACCAGATGTGTGACACTTTTTTGCAGCCTAGATGCGCAAAGGTGCCCAAATTCCTTTTAGGAGGGCATTTTTAGACATTTGGATACCAGACTTCTTCTCACGCTTTGGGGCCCCTAGAATGCCAGGGCAGTATAAATACCCCACATGTGACCCCATTTTGGAAAGAAGACACCCCAAGGTATTCAATGAGGGGCATGGCGAGTTCATAGAAATTTTTTTTTTTTGGCACAAGTTAGCGGAAATTGATATTTTTAATTTTTTTCTCACAAAGTCTCCCGTTCCGCTAACTTGGGACAAAAATTTCAATCTTTCATGGACTCAATATGCCCCTCACGGAATACCTGGGGGTGTCTTCTTTCCGAAATGGGGTCACATGTGGGGTATTTATACTGCCCTGGCATTCTAGGGGCCCTAAAGCGTGAGAAGAAGTCTGGAATCTAAATGTCTAAAAAATTTTACACATTTGGATTCCGTGAGGGGTATGGTGAGTTCATGTGAGATTTTATTTTTTGACACAAGTTAGTGGAATATGAGACTTTGGAAGAAAAAAAAAAATAATTCTGCTAACTTGGGCCAAAAAAATGTCTGAATGGAGCCTTACAGAGGGTGATCAATGACAGGGGGGTGATCAATGACAGGGGGGTGATCAATGACAGGGGGGTGATCAGGGAGTCTATATGGGGTGATAACCACAGTCATTGATCACGCCCGTGTAAGGCTTCATTCAGACGTCCGTATGCGTTTTGCGGATCCGATCCATCTATCAGTGCATCCGTAAAAATCATGCGGACATCTGAATGGAGCTTTACAGGGGGGTAATCAATGACAGGGGGGGTGATCAATGACAGGGGGGTGATCAGGGAGTCTATATGGGGTGATAACCACAGTCATTGATCATGCCCCTGTAAGGCTTCATTCAGACGTCCGGATGCGTTTTGCGGATCCGATCTATCTATCAGTGCATCCGTAAAAATCATGCGGACATCTGAATGGAGCTTTACAGGGGGGTAATCAATGACAGGGGGGGTGATCAATGACAGGGGGGTGATCAGGGAGTCTATATGGGGTGATAACCACAGTCATTGATCATGCCCCTGTAAGGCTTTATTCAGACGTCCGGATGCGTTTTGCGGATCCGATCCATCTATCAGTGGATCCGTAAAAATCATGCGGACATCTGAATGGAGCTTTACAGGGGGGTAATCAATGACAGGGGGGTGATCAGGGAGTCTATATGGGGTGATAACCACAGTCATTGATCATGCCCCTGTAAGGCTTCATTCAGACGTCCGGATGCGTTTTGCGGATCCGATCCATCTATCAGTGCATCCGTAAAAATCATGCGGACATCTGAATGGAGCTTTACAGGGGGGTAATCAATGACAGGGGGGTGATCAGGGAGTCTATATGGGGTGATAACCACAGTCATTGATCATGCCCCTGTAAGGCTTCATTCAGACGTCCGGATGCGTTTTGCGGATCCGATCCATCTATCAGTGCATCCGTAAAAATCATGCGGACATCTGAATGGAGCTTTACAGGGGGGTAATCAATGACAGGGGGGTGATCAGGGAGTCTATATGGGGTGATAACCACAGTCATTGATCATGCCCCTGTAAGGCTTCATTCAGACGTCCGGATGCGTTTTGCGGATCCGATCCATCTATCAGTGCATCCGTAAAAATCATGCGGACATCTGAATGGAGCTTTACAGGGGGGTAATCAATGACAGGGGGGTGATCAGGGAGTCTATATGGGGTGATCATCACAGTCATTGATCACGCCCGTGTAAGGCTTCATTCAGACGTCCGGATGCGTTTTGCGGATCCGATCCATCTATCAGTGGATCCGTAAAAATCATGCGGACGTCTGAATGGAGCTTTACAGGGGGGTAATCAATGACAGGGGGGTAATCAATGACAGGGGGGTGATCAGGGAGTCTATATGGGGTGATCACCACAGTCATTGATCACGCCCGTGTAAGGCTTCATTCAGACGTCCGGATGCGTTTTGCGGATCCGATCCATCTATCAGTGGATCCGTAAAAATCATGCGGACGTCTGAATGGAGCTTTACAGGGGGTTGATCAATGACAGGGGGGTAATCAATGACAGGGGTGTAATCAATGACAGGGGGGTGATCAGGGAGTCTATATGGGGTGATCAGGGGTGATCAGGGGCTAATAAGGGGTTAATAAGTGACCGGGGGGGGGTGTAGTGTAGTGTAGTGGTGCTTTGTGCTACTTTACTGAGCTACCTGTGTCCTCTGGTGGTCGATCCAAACAAAGGGGACCACCAGAGGACCAGGTAGCAGGTATATTAGACGCTGTTATCAAAACAGCGTCTAATATACCTGTTAGGGGTTAAAAAAAACACATCTCCAGCCTGCCAGCGAACGATCGCCGCTGGCAGGCTGGAGATCCACTCTCTTACCTTCCGTTCCTGTGAGCGCGCGCGCCTGTGTGCGCGCGTTCACAGGAAATCTCGCGTCTCGCGAGATGACGCATATATGCGTGACTCTGCGCAGGGCTGCCACCTCCGGAACGCGATATCACCACTAACAGCCAGCGCAACATGTCTGGAGCATCCAGACATTTTCGTGAATGCCATGCAGGCAAACTATCGGTATTACGGATAAGTGGCATTGAAATGGTTAAATTATCTACAAGAGGAGATGATCTCAAGCGACGCCTATTGGAGCGTGAGGCATTTTGGATGTTAACCATAAACACTTATTTCCCTGCAGGTTTGAATTATTGCAGAGACATAATGAGTAATGACATTTTATTAGTTGATATTTTTTATTTCATTCATATTAAGAACACAGTACATAGTGGTTTAGGCTTACTATATTCCTGCTTCTAGTCATTTTTTATATGTTTATATTGTTATTTACTAAACTGTGATGCTGTGTATGGGTTTGCCCAGCCCTCCTCATTAATTAGTCCGTATATGCGCTGACTGTGTGCACACTACAGTGGGCTGGCTTACCCCATATACGGTATAAGCAGGGTATCTGTATGTATATTTGTACTATGATTAATACCTTGGACCCCAGGCCTGTTTTTACCTTCCTGCCCCAGCCTTTTGGCAAATCTGACATATGTCACTTTGTGAGGTAATAACTTTGAAATAGTTTTACTTATCTAATTGATTCTGAGATTGTTTTCTCATCACACATTGTACTTCACGTTAGAGGTAAAATCTCAAAAAAAAATTTTTTTTTACAGAAAATGTGAAAAAATTCACAGTATTCTAATTTTGAATTCTTCTACGTTTAAGGCTACATGCACACAAACGTATGTGGTTTGCGGTTCGCAAATTGCAGATCCACAAAAAAAAACGGATGACGTCCGTATGGCATCTGTTTTTTTGCATATTGATTTTTTTTGGGCGGATCCATTGTAATAATGCCTATCCTTGTCCGCAAAACGGAAGTTAAAAAACACACACCAGTTCTGGGTTTGCTTTTCACAAGAAGCATTGCCTGATGTGAATGATGCCTCGCACAAAAGAGCTCTCAGAAGACCTACAATTAAGAATTGTTGACTTGCATAAAGCTGGAAAGGGTTATAAAAGTATCTCCAATAGCCTTGCTGTTTATCAGTCCACGGTAAGACAAATTGTCTATAAATGGAGAAAGTTCAGCACTCCTGCTACTCTCCCTAGCAGTGGCCATCCTGTAAAGATGACTGCAAGAGCACAGCGCAGACTGCTTAATGAGGTGAAGAAGAATCCTAGAGTGTCAGCTAAAGACTTACAAAAGTCTCTGGCATATGCTAACATCCCTGTTAGCAAATCTACAATATGCAAAACACTAAACAAGAATGGATTTCATGGGAGGATACTACAGAGGAAGCCTCTGCTGTCCAAAAAAAACATTGCTGCACGTTTACAGTTTGTACAAGAGCACCTGGATGTTCCACAGCAGTACTGGCAAAATATTCTGTGGACAGATAAAACCAAAGTTGAGTTGTTTGGAAGAAACACACAACACTATGTGTGGAGAAAAAGAGGCACAGCACACCAACATCAAAACCTCATCCCAACTGTGAGGTACGGTGGTGGGGGCATCATGGTTTGGGGCTGCTTTGCTGTGTCAGGGCCTAGACAGATTGCTATCATCAAAGGAAAAATGATTTACTAAGTTTATCAAGACATTTTTCAGGAGAACTTAAGGCCATCTGTCCACCAGCTAAAGCTCAACAGAAGGTGGGTGTTGCAACAGGACAAAGACCCAAAGCATAGAAGTAAATCAACAACAGAATGGCTTAAACAGAAGAAAATACGCCTTCTGGAGTGGCCAAGTCAGAGTCCTGACTTCAACCCGATTGAGATGCTGTGGCATGACCTCAAGAAAGCGATTCACACCAGACATCCCAAGAATATTGCTGAACTGAAACAGTTCTGTATAGAGGAATGGTCAAGAATTACTCCTGACCGTTGTGCACGTCTGATTTGAAACTACAGGGAACGTTTGGTTGAAGTTATTGCTGCCAAAGGAGGTTCAACCAGTTATTAAATACAAGGGTTCACATACTTTTTCCACCTGCACTGTGAATGTTTACATGGTGTGTTCAATAAAAACATGGTAACATTTAATTCTTTGTGTGTTATTAGTTTAAGCAGACTGTGATTGTCTATTGTTGTGACTTAGATGAAGATCAGATCACATTTTATGACCAATTTGTGCAGAAATCCATATCATTCCAAAGGGTTCACATACATTTTCTTGCAACTGTATGTCCATATATGGAGTCAGTGTATTTAAATCTAATCAGTGTGAGTCCATGGCTTAGGATTCCCTGCTCTGACTCCATATATAGCTATGTCCATATATGGAGTCAGTGCATTTAAATCTAATTTAGCCTATATTTCAGAAAAGCTTCTGCTGGGATTTTAACTCACAACCTTCTGTATTAGAGTCAAGGCACTTAACCACTCAGCTATAATAGCTGCACAGACAGTTACATTACTACAGTTACCCTACTTCTACTGAGATCTATACAGTAGAAGTCTCAGATATTTTGTGTTTGGCGATGCAGCTATATAGTGTAGAGGTTAAAGTTCTGGGCTATGATGCAGAAGCTGTGAGTTCAAATCCCATCACAAACTTTTTCAGAAATAGGGGTTAAATTAGATTTATATATTTAATATTTTTTTTAGTAATTGTAAAAAATGTATGGCACAAAATAAATGTGTAATTACTAAATATATATATATATATATATATATATTTATATAAATAAATGTATATATATATATATATATATAATATCATACTTCTGATATATGCATAATATGTAGGAAACTACTACTAATGTTTTAGCCATAATATATTTGCATATATTATAATATATTATATATTCTAAATATATAATAATATGTAAATATATTATTGCTAAAAACATATATATATATATATATATATATAGTTCAGGAAAAATGGCGGCACTGGTGTGAATGAGTACAGAGAATAGGGTGCACGGCCCAAGGGGAATAGGCTTCTTACCCCGATGTGTAAATCCGGAAAAACGAGCAGCACTCCAGTAGATGAAAATAAGTGAACCTTTATTCACCCAGGTGGTGCAACGTTTCGGCTCTACACTTGAGCCTTTTTCAAGCATAAATACAACTCAAATCACAACAATATATACAGGTGAATCAATTAGCATGTGGACCATGTGATCACACTCCACCCAGTGGGTGTGAACAAATCGTGACAATATTGTGCTGAGACAATGTAAATACATATTATTGACATATAATAATAGAAGTGCAAATCAAAAGAAAAAAGGGAATAGAAGAGACATGAATTATACATGTCATATATATTATAACCCTGGTGAACAGAGAAATGTCGATCTGAAACACAAAAACTGATCGATCAATGTGCTGAAACATATTCTAGCTTACAGGGGGGGAAGAGCAGAAAGGAGGGGTGATCCGGCAAACATACCTAAGACACAAGGAGACTCGTATCATGCCGTTGCTTGGCGTTGTTTACTTCCTATTGCGCAGGCTTGGCACAGCACCAATCAGGGATGTGGGTGGAAGGGAGCATCCGGCGTCATCAAACCAAGTCGGCGCACGGACGTCACTCCAGTGTCATCTTACACAGCCTAGACACTCCTCCCCAAGCGCATGCTCAATGAGAAAAACATACTATCAGCGCCATCTTACTCTCTGGAGGGATGCCCTTGTTCCATGCTACTCAGTGTATTGCATCCAACCCACATTAAATCGGATATGCACAACTCAGAAAGGCAGTGGGCTCCCTTAGAAACAGGGTGTCCACATGCACTACCCAGGCGAAAACCTGCCATAACCACGGTTTATGCAGAGATATCACCGAGGTTACTGAGCTGTCATCTCACCCGAGAGGGATCTCCTCTTGTGGGTACACAGATGCCACAGAGTGTATGTAACATGTTGAAAAATTATGCCACCTAGGCTGTTGTACCATAATCAACCTATCCCACGGTGCTGGCCAGACCGTTCAAAATAGAATATATACATAGTCCCAATGAAAAAAGAAAAAATCAAAATAGGAAACAAAAGCATGTAAAACGACCCTCTCCTGTACGGTATGTTGCGACCACTCTATCCAGACTTGCCATTCCTCCTGAAGTTAAGTGTATATGATTTCTATGAGAAAAAGGAAAAATTAAATTATTATTAAAGCAAGAAATTGAAAAAGTTGAGCTATATAACTCTCTTAGTGTATACAAGGAACACTGAGTTACACCCAGCCTAACCCAGGAGGCAAACCCCCCTCACAAAACCTCCCCAAAATTATATTCTACATTTAACCCATGGGGTTTCAGACTCCCCAACTTGTGGATCCAGTTGAGTTCTCTACGTTTTAGTATCCTTGACCTATCCCCACCTCGTCTGGGTTGAGGTATATGGTCTACTATCCAACACCTCAGATCGCGTTCCCTGTGTTTAACATCTGCAAAATGCTTGGATACCGGTAGATCCATAAGTTTTTTCCGGATGCTCAAGCGATGGTTATTGAGGCGGGTCTTAAACTCAGTCGTCGTCTCACCTACATATAATAAATTACACGGGCAGGATAATATGTAGACGACATAGCTGGAATCACAGGTTAGATGAAAAGAAATTCCAAAAGATTCACCAGTACCAGGATGTATAAAATTCCTCCCCTTACAAATATACTTGCAATTAACGCAATTAAGGCAGGGAAAACAGCCCAAGCCTAACTGTGTTAATGTGGTCTGTCTCAGAGGCCCTTTGGAGCCAATGTCGGCTTTAACCAACTGATCCTTCAAATTTCTGGATCGACGGTAGGAGAGAAGAGGAGGACTTTGAAATTCGGGAATTTACTTAAAGCATGAGCCTAATAGACCCCAGTGCTTCCTCAAAATCCTATTTATTGAGGAGCTATGCTCACTATATACTGAAATAAACGGAATTCTGTCAGCCTTGCGGACAGCCTTCCGTTTAGTCAGTATTTCTGTCCTGTCCAGATCATGGACTCTACCAATGTGCTCTTTCAGCAACCGTTTGGGATACCCCCTATCCTGAAATTTAAGGGCCATAGAATCCAGGGTCGCATCTAGTTTAGTCTCCTCCGACACTACTCGTTTAACCCTAAGGAACTGGGAGAAGGGCAAAGATTGGATCATTTTCCTTGGATGAGAGCTATTAAAACACAGGAAAGTGTTGGTGTCGGTTGGTTTCGTATATAACTCGGTGTGTAACATACCTTCTTTGAACACTACCTTAGTGTCCAAAAACTGAATCTCAGTTTTGGAATGAATGAGGGTAAATTGCAGATCCGGATCATGGCTATTGAGAAAGCCATGAAAATCAACCAAATCGGCCTCAGAACCTGTCCATATGAGGAAGATGTCGTCGATGTATCTCCACCACCTCAGCACATGTCTGAAGTGGTGGGATAAATAGACGACATCCTCCTCATAGCAACGCATAAAAATATTTGCATAAGTGGGGGCCACGTGAGACCCCATGGCCACACCCCGTTGTTGCAAATAAAATGTGTCTTTGAATAAAAAATAGTTATATTGAAGCACAATCTTTAGTAAATCAATGATAAATTCAGAAGCATGTGGAGTATATGAGGACATCATTAACATTTTCTCAACAGACCGGATACCCTTCTCGTGTACAATTGAGGTATATAATGACGTAACATCGAATGATGCGAGTATTACTGAAGGTACCTGTGATAAATCTATGCTCTGAAGCTTGACAAGAAAATCAGACGTATCTTGTATGTAAAAAGACCCACCTATTGAAAAATCTCGCAGGACTTTGTCGAGAAAGACAGCTATGCCGCTGAAGATCGAATCAGTCCCCGAGACAATCGGGCGTCCCGGGGGATCGATGAGGGTCTTGTGAATCTTAGGCAGCACATATATCACGGGATATGACTGAGATTCAGTTTTTGGACACTAAGGTAGTGTTCAAAGAAGGTATGTTACACACCGAGTTATATACGAAACCAACCGACACCAACACTTTCCTGTGTTTTAATAGCTCTCATCCAAGGAAAATGATCCAATCTTTGCCCTTCTCCCAGTTCCTTAGGGTTAAACGAGTAGTGTCGGAGGAGTCTAAACTAGATGCGACCCTGGATTCTATGGCCCTTAAATTTCAGGATAGGGGGTATCCCAAACGGTTGCTGAAAGAGCACATTGGTAGAGTCCATGATCTGGACAGGACAGAATTACTGACTAAACGGAAGGCTGTCCGCAAGGCTGACAGAATTCCGTTTATTTCAGTATATAGTGAGCATAGCTCCTCAATAAATAGGATTTTGAGGAAGCACTGGGGTCTATTAGGCTCATGCTTTAAGGAAATTCCCGAATTTCAAAGTCCTCCTCTTCTCTCCTACCGTCGATCCAGAAATTTGAAGGATCAGTTGGTTAAAGCCGACATTGGCTCCAAAGGGCCTCTGAGACAGACCACATTAATACAGTTAGGCTTGGGCTGTTTTCCCTGCCTTAATTGCGTTAATTGCAAGTATATTTGTAAGGGGAGGAATTTTATACATCCTGGTACTGGTGAATCTTTTGGAATTTCTTTTCATCTAACCTGTGATTCCAGCTATGTCGTCTACATATTATCCTGCCCGTGTAATTTATTATATGTAGGTGAGACCCGCCTCAATAACCATCGCTTGAGCATCCGGAAAAAATGTATGTATCTACCGGTATCCAAGCATTTTGCAGAGGTTAAACACAGGGAACGCGATCTGAGGTGTTGGATAGTAGACCATATACCTCAACCCAGACGAGGTAGGGATAGGTCAAGGATACTGAAACGTAGAGAACTCAACTGGATCCACAAGTTGGGGAGTCTGAAACCCCATGGGTTAAAGGTAGAATATAATTTTGGGGAGGTTTTGTGAGGGGGGTTTGCCTCCTGGGTTAGGCTGGGTGTAACTCGGTGTTCCTTGTATACACTAAGAGAGTTATATAACTCAACTTTTTCAATTTCTTGCTTTAATAATAATTTAATTTTTCCTTTTTCTCATAGAGATCATATACACTTAACTTCAGGAGGAATGGCAAGTCTGGATAGAGTGGTCGCAATATACCGTACAGGAGAGGGTTGTTATACATGCTTTTGTTTCCTATTTTGATTTTTCCTTTTTTCATTGTGACTATGTATATATTCTATTTTGAACGGTCTGGCCAGCACCGTGGGATGGGTTGATTATGGTACAACAGCCTAGGTGGCATAATTTTTCAACATGTTACATACACTCTGTGGCATCTGTGTATCCACAAGAGGAGATCCCTCTCGGGTGAGATGACAGCTCAGTAACCTCGGTGATATCTCTGCATAAACCGTGGTTATGGCAGGTTTTCGCCTGGGTAGTGCATGTGGACATCCTGTTTCTAAGGGAGCCCACTGCCTTTCTGAGTTGTGCATATCCGATTTAATGTGGGTTGGATGCAATACACTGAGTAGCATGGAACAAGGGCATCCCTCCAGAGAGTAAGATGGCGCTGAGAGTATGTTTTTCTCATTGAGCATGCGCCTGGGGAGGAGCGTCTAGGCTGTGTAAGATGACACTGGAGTGATGTCCGTGCGCCGACTTGGTTTGATGACGCCGGACGCTCCCTTCCACCCACATCCCTGATTGGTGCTGTGCCAAGCCTGCGCAATAGGAAGTAAACAACACCAAGCAACGGCATGATACGAGTCTCCTTGTGTCTTAGGTATGTTTGCCGGATCACCCCTCCTTTCTGCTCTTCCCCCCTGTAAGCTAGAATATGTTTCAGCACATTGATCGATCAGTTTTTGTGTTTCTGATCGACATTTCTCTGTTCACCAGGGTTATAATATATATGACATGTATGATTCATGTCTCTTCTATTCCCTTTTTTTCTTTTGATTTGCACTTCTATTATTATATGTCAATAATATGTATTTACATTGTCTCAGCACAATATTGTCACGATTTGTTCACACCCACTGGGTGGAGTGTGATCACATGGTCCACATGCTAATTGATTTACCTGTATATATTGCTGTGATTTGAGTTGTATTTATGCTTGAAAAAGGCTCAAGTGTAGAGCCGAAATGTTGCACCACCTGGGTGAATAAAGGTTCACTTATTTTCATCTACTGGAGTGTCGCTTGTTTTTCCGGATTTATATATAGATATATATATATGTGTGTTTAAATTAAGTTTAGCCTCTATTTCTGAAAAGACCAGAACTTTAACCACTACACTATATAGCTGCATAGCCATTCACTTAAAAATAAAATATGAGACTTTTACTATACTGTACTTCTACTGAGATCTATACAGCAGAAGTCTCATATTTATTTATGTTTTTTGTGACAGGCTATGCAGCTATATAGTGTAGTGGTTAAAGTTCTGGTCTGTGATGCAGAAGCTGTGCGTTCAAATCCTGTCACAAACTTTTTCAGAAATAGAGGCTAAACTTGGATGAAAATCATTGAGCAGGCACCCTGGGACAATGCGCGGGGGCTTCCTGTGACCCCCCTTCCCCGTGTCGGCAATCGCAGCAAACCGCAGGTCAATTCAGACCTGCGGTTTGCTGAGTTTCTGGGTTATTCAGGTCTCTGGGAACCCGATAACCCGGTGATCGGTGGTGTGATAATACACCACCAATCACCATCCTGCGATCTTGAGAGGTGATAGTGGCATCACCTCTCAGGATCGCTTCTGATTGGCTGCAGGGGCGGGCGGACTGTTTAAATTATTGCATCGATCTCCATAGCCCATATCTGCCCAGCACCCCCCTTCTGACCCTCCACAGTGCCATCTGGCACTAAAAGGTATTTAGGGAAAGGTTAGGGAAAGGTTAGGTTAGGCAGGGATATTCAGGGAAAGTTTTGTGGAAAAAAACTAAAGTTTTTTTCTGCGTACACTGACTGTGGCTGGCACTCTTAGCGTCGCCCACCACACCGCTGATCAGCTTCGGACGGCTGATCAGCGAGTTTGAATTTTTGTATATTTTTTTAACATTTTTGGGCCTTTTTTTTAATTTAGTTAGTTTTTTTTTCTGTTAGTTTTAGGGATAAGTCGGTGAACAACCATGCCCCCACACATCCCCTTGCTCCAGTCCCTCGCCGCCAGATCCATGTCCGCTTGTGGGACCGTGCAGAAAAATTAACACGGCCTCCCTACCCACCCGCTCCAAGATAATCGGCAAAAAAAAAAAACTGACTCTTAGACTATGGAGATACTAAAATGTTTTTTTTTTGTTTATAAAAGGATAATATAGTGTAAAACATAATATTTTTTATAAAAAGTAGACATATTAGGTATCGCCGCGTCCATAAGAATCTTCTCTATAACAATACCCCATGACCTAACCCCTCAGATGAACATGGTCAAAAAAAAAAAAACGGTGGAAAAAAAGGTATTTTTTTGTCACCTTACATCACAAAAAGTGTAATAGCAAGCGATCAAAAAGTCATATGCCCCCCAAAATAGTGCCAATAACACCATCCTCTCTATGGACCATAGTCTAAGAGTCATTTTCTTAGCCGATTATCTTAGGTAGGGTTCATTTTTTGTTTATAAAAGGATAATATAGTGTAAAACATAAATAAATTTAAAAAAGTAGAAATATTAGGTATCGACGCGTCCGTAAGAATCTGCTCTATAAAAATACCCCATGACCTAACCCCTCAGACGAACACGGTCAAAAAAATAAAATAAAAACAGTGCCAAAACAGCTATTTTTGGGCAAATTTTCCATTTTAATCCGTTATTTTTTTCAGTAACAGAGCAAGGTTTAACAGCCAAAGAAAACTTAATATTTATTACCCTGATGCTGCAGTTTACAGAAACACCCCATATGTGGTCGTAAACTGCTGTATGTCAAAACGGCAGGGCGCAGAAGGAAAGGAAAGCCATATGGTTTCTGGAAGGCAGATTTTGATGGCCTTTTTTTTTTTTGTACCATGTCCCATTTGAAGACCCCCTGATGCACCCCTAGAGCACCCGTAGAAACTCCATAAAAGTGACCCCATCTACGAAACTATACCCCTCAAGGTATTGAAACTGATTTTACAAACTTTATTAACCCTTTAGGTGTTCCTCAACAGTATATGGCAAATGGAGATGAGATTTCAGAATTTCTATTTTTGGTAACCTTGCCTCACAAAAATGTAATATAGAGAAACCAAAAATCATATGTACCCTAAAATACTACCACAAAACTTCCACCTTATCCCGTAGTTTCCAAAATGGGGTCACTTTTATGGAGTTTCTACTCTAGGGGTGCATCAGGGGGGCTTCAAATGGGACATGGTGTAAATACACCAGTCCAGCAAAATCTGCCTTCCAAAAACCACACGACGCACCTTTCCCTCTATGCCCTACCGTGTGCCTGTACAGTAGTTTACGGCCACATATGGGGTGTTTCTGCAAACTATAGAATCAGGTCAATAAATATAGTATTTTGTTTGGCTGTCAACCCTTGCTTTGTTACTGGAAAAAATGGATTAAAATGGAAAATCTGCCCAAAAATTTAAATTCTCAAATTTCATCTCCATTTGCCAATAACTCTTGTGGAACACCTAAAGGGTTAAAAAAAATGTAAAATCAGTTTTGAATACCTTGAAGGGTGTAGTTTCCTATATGTTGTTACTTTTATGGAGTTTCTACTCTAGGGGGTGCATCAGGGGGGCTTCAAATGGGACATGGTGTAAATAAACCAGTCCAGCAAAATCTGCCTTCCAAAAACCACACGGCGCACCTTTCCCTCTACGCCCTACCGTGTGCCCGTACAGTAGTTTACGGCCACATATGGGGTGTTTCTGCAAACTACATAATCAGGGCAATAAATATAGCATTTTGTTTGGCTGTTAACCCTTGCTTTGTAACTGGAAAAAATTGATTAAAATGAAAGATTTGCCCAAAAAAATCGAAATTCTGAAACTTTATCTCCATTTGTGATTAACTCTTGTGGAACACCAAAAGTGTTAACGATGTTTGTAAAATCTGTTTTGAATACCTTGAGGGGTGTAGTTTCTAGAATGGGGTAATTTCTGGGTGGTTTCTATCATGTAAGCCTCACAAAGTGACTTGAGACCTGAACTGGTCCTTAAAAAGTGGGTTTTTACAAGATTTGCTTCTAAGCCTTGTAACATTCCCCAAAAAATAAAATGTCATTCCCAAAATGATCCAAACATAAAGTAGACATATGGGGAATGTAAAGTAATAACTATTTTTGTAGGTATTACTATGTATTATAGAAGTAGAGAAATTGAAACCGGGAAATTAGCAAATTTTTCCAAATTTTAGATAAATTTGGTATTTTTTTTATAAATAAAAATGTTTTTTTTTTACTCCATTTTACCAGTGTCATGAAGTACAATATGTCACGAAAATACAATCTCAGAATGGCCTGGATAAGTAAAAGCGTTTTAAAGTTATTCACACATAAAGTGACACTGGTCAGATTTGCAAAAAATGGCCTGGTCCCTAAGGTGAAATATTTCTTAAGGGAATAAGAAACTTGCTATGTAGCTATTATAGCCAGAGGCGGCTCTCCCATTAGGTCACTTAGGCCGCCACCTAAGGCCTCGCACTGGTGGGGGCCTCGCTCTCACTTCCACCTGCACCCGACACCGCCGCAACTGCAAGTACAATTTTATTGGCTTCCGCGGGTGGCCTGCTCTGATAAGAGCCACCGGGTCCCGACCGCTCTGAACCCCTCTCTGCCTCTTTAAGAGAGCAGTGGCTGCTGGGGCTCGAAGCGTGCCGCAGCACAGGCACTTCTTTTGACTGAACGCAACACCAGCCCCGCCCTCAGAGCGCTGCACAGCCACAAGTGGATAAGGAGCCAGGGCCCTGCCACACCTTACCCTGGGCCCACCCCCCCCCCCATCCCCGTGGCTGGCTATACTGTGAACCTTACCTTAGTGCCTGATGATAATAACTTACTGTTACTGGTGCCAGTCTCTGTGCCATCATGGAGAGGGTGTCGAGGGAGAAATGTACCGTGGGGGGGTAGATGTGCTGCTGCGCTGCCAGGCCCATGGAGGGGGAGAAATGTGCCATTGGGGGGGTAATATTTGCTACTGCCAGGCCTATGGAGGGGGAGAAATGTGCTATTGGGCGGGGGGAGTGCTGCCATGGGGGGGGGGGGGGGGGGAAATGTGACACGAAGGGGGTGATGTAAAAAGGAGGGGGTGATGTGACATGGAGGAGGAGAAATGTGGTTAAGTGCCTTCCCTCTAATGTAGAAGGTTGTGAGTTCAAATCCAGGCAGAAAATACAGGTTCAATTAGATTTAAATACACTGGGGTGTCCCCAAGCACTTACTCCATATATGGACATAGCTATATATGGAGTCAGAGAAGGGACTCCTAAGCAGAACTAGAGTCCCGACACCCTTGCCTGGGGTTCTCCCGTTGACTTCCATCGTGCTCGGGTGCTCAGTAGAACACCCGAGCATCGCAAAGTATTCTACACAAGCATTTTGGTGCTCGATCAACACAAAAAAAATTTCATTTATTTAAATAAAATGTTGCTTTAGCCCCAAATTTTTCATTTTCACAAGGGGTAAAAAGAGAAAAAGCACCTCTTAATTTGTTACCCATTTTCTACTGAATACAGCAACATCCCATATATAGATATAAACTGCTGTAGGGCCACACTGCAGGACTCAGAAAGGAAGGAGTGCATATGGGTTATGCAGCACAGCTTTTAGTGGATTGGTTTACAAGCTCCATGTTGGAATTGAACAATCTCTGGGGTACCAGTCAACTTATTTTCTGACAACCGTATATTTTAGGACTTATTTTTTGTGGGATGAGTTGCCATCATCTTTGGTTGTTTTGGGGTACATACATCTTTTTTTATCACTTTTTATTTCACTTTTTGGGAAGCAGGATAAAGAATTGTAGCAATCCTGCCATTGATTTTTAGGTTTTATTATTGCGGTGTACACTGTGCAGAAAAAATCTAATCTTATATGTATTCTGTAATAGGAAAATGAGCGAGCACTCATACACTTGGCAACCAAATTGAGATGTGCAGAAAATATTTATTAAATCCCCATAAAATACAAGTAATAAAATTTATAAGAACAATGTAGCAATAATATACATTACTGTCACGAGTTGGAGGTCACAGGAGAGACCACCGCGTCGTCAAGCAATAAACGGAAATCAGGTACAGACACATAAGAGTTTATTGCACAAACAAAAACATGAAAGGCAGCACAGAGAAAACATGAGCTCTATGTACCGTCAGCACAGTGGGAGAAAACCCCCACTGCGCCACTGTCTAGTAATATTCCAGAGGGGCGTAACTAAGCAACTCCTGGTTTTCACTAGAGCCCTAGATGGTAGGGTTAGACTTAGCCACAGGAAGTTGCCAGGGTCCACTCTGGAGCGTGAGCTAGACAGTGACAGCAGGAGCGAATGGACAACAGGTACCAGAAGGTACCAACGCCACATAGGCAAACATAACAGACAGGTAAATACAAAACAGGGCAAATAATAACACAAGCAGGAGTTCATGCAAGGGAGCAGGAGTGGCAATGAGCAGAGAAGGACTTGCTCCACCAGTAGTAAACTGCATGGCCTTGTCATGCCACTCTGCTGCAAAGGCTTGCTGAACACAGACATATGAATACAAAACAGGGGAACTAATAATACGAGCAGGAGTTCACGCAAGGGAGCAGGAGTGGCAATGAGCAGAGAGGGACTTGCTCCACCAGTAGTAAACTGCATGGCCTTGTCATGCCACTCTGCTACAAAGGCTTGCTGAACACAGACATCAGAATAAACACAAAGTAACTAAAACATAACTGGCAGAACAGAAAGACAGGAAAGAGGACAGGAAAAAGGACGCAAAAGAACAAGTAGGGAAACCCACAGAGCACAGGCAGACAGACACGGATCCCATGGGTCAGCAGCATGGGAGAGAGAGTACAAACCAGGAGCAGGACAGGACAGGACAACACACACCAGGAGAGCTGACCAGAACTGAGGAAACCTCAGCCTTAGGCCTATTGCACACGACCGTATGGCTTTTTCAGTGTTTTGCAGTCAGTTTTTCACGGATCCGATGTTCCGTTTTTTTGTTTCCGTTGTGGTTCCGTTTTTGTTCCATTTTTCCATTCCGTTTTTCCGTATGGCATATACAGTATACAGTAATTACATAGATAAAATTGGGCTGGGCATAACATTTTCAATAGATGGTTCAGCAAAAAACGGAACGGAAACGGAAGACATACGGATGCATTTCTGTATGTGTTCCGTTTTTTTTTGCGGACCCATTGACTTGAATGGAGCCACGGAACGTGATTTGCGGGCAATAATAGGACATGTTCTATGTTAAAACGGAACGGAAAAACGGAAATACAGAAACGGAATGCATACGGAGTACATTCAGTTTTTTTTGCGGAACCATTGAAATGAATGGTTTCGTATACGGACCGTATATGGAACGCAAAAAACGGCCAGTAAACGGGAAAAAAAACAGCCGTGTGCAGGAGGCCTTATATACAGGTTCCATGGGTGCAGCAGAGAGACCACACCCATGGAGCAGACAGAGGATTAACTCCTAATAGGCACACAGGGGAGTTAACCCATAAAAACCCACAAATGACACAGGAACAGAACTTCAGCGAGGAGCGCCGAACAAGCAATGACGGAAGGTCACAGCCAGAGATAGTGGCTGTGACAATTACAGTCACATATATTGTGGTAGATATGATCGACACTATATTCATATGACTCAATAGTGTCGATAAATTCAATAAAATATATCACACCAAAAAACTTCAAGTATATGCTGATATTTGGGAAGAGGGGGTATTATCTTCTAGCGCTCTGTCCCAATTTGGGAAACTGAATGTCACTGAAAATGTTGTAGGTGTAATCACTGGGAGCGCAACGTGTTCATAAAGTGTCCACAGGAATCCTGATAATGTAATTGAAGAAAATTACAGCTTTGAATTGAAGAAAACTTTAAATCGATATTTGGCTTACCGTCTAGCGTCTGCTGTCTCCCTATTGCTTCAATGGAGCTTTAAATATTTGCCGGCTTATTCAGTCGCTCCATACAGCAAGCTGGTTTAAATTTCGCGGGAGTTCCAAAGATCGCAGGAGTTGCCACTCTGTTCCGCAATTTCCTTTGGTGCAGCTTTCGACGATAAGAATAGTTAATCCTTTACTGTAGAGATTTTCTTCTGTATGGCCATACAGTATTATCGGAGGCTTTTCAATGCAGGTACATCACTTGTTTCACCATACGCGTTACGGGTAGATTCACTCTCCCTTCCTCAGTGGTCAAGTGTTTGCCTGCTCTGCCTCCATTTTTATCCATTCCTTTAATTGCTTCCCAAATCTCGGACACCTGTTGTTCATGCTACTCCCAGTTTGCCAGGGAATCCTCCCACATAATCAGGGGATAATTCTATACAGCCTTGATTTAAAAAAAAAATAAAAAATTATTTTTATTTTTTTCCCTCTTGCAGTTTCCATGCGTTTTTTATGCGTTTTTTTTGGGGACACATGCGTTTTTTGGCCCAGATGTCCCAATTGGTGTGATATATCATTGTATGAAATATAAACTTGATATCTGATTGCTAACACTTATAAAATAACTTTTTATAATAAAATATTATTAAACAAAATTTCAAGATTAAAATATCAATATAAGAATATAAAACAATAAATAATAAATGTGAGGAATCTTGAAAGTTTCATAGGAATCCTAGAGTTTGATACAATTATTCGAATTTGATAGAGAAAGAAGGGTGGGTATCTCGAATCCAAGGACACGTCGCAGCGCCGATAAACGGCCTAGCATGCGACGTGCCGTCGGCCACGAGACATCCAACCTACATAAATCCCAAAATTTCCAACTCCGAATTAAGGCCTTTCGGTTGTAGAGATCCAAATTCATAAATGCGTCTGGATTCTATCCTAGACATTTGTCTGATAAAATCACCGCCTCTCCAGTGTTTCTCCACCTTCTCCAGTGCCGTAAACACCAGACTTGATGGATCCTGATTATGCATCTCTTTATAATGTTTAGATAGGGAATGTTTATCGCACCCCTTCCTGATGTTGGCAATATGTTCGGCCACTCTTTTTTTGAATGGCCTCTTAGTACGTCCTATATATTGTCTGTTACAGGGGCACTGGAGAAGGTAGATAACTCCACTGGAGTCACATGTAAGACAATCTTCTATCTCCCAATTAAAATTGTTCTGAGTCGAGGGGACATTAGTCGTCAGGCAGGGTTTTTTATTCATTCTACAACCCATACACCTTCCACATCTATAAAAGCCCTTCAAACTCAGCCAAGTTCCTGAAAAACTCAACTTATTCTGTTTCCACGGTTTTACGGTAGGGGCCACCTTGATACCTAGATTGGGTTCCCTAGTGAAGGTAATCGTCGGAACAGTCGGGAGTAAATGTCCCACAATTTTGTCATTCAACACATGGTGCCAATGGGTTTTAATAATTTTCGGAATCTTCCTATAATTCTCATTAAATGGAAGAACAACTCTCATGGCTTCTTCTTTATTTTGTGTTTTATCTTTCCCTCTGTGCAGTTCCGTAGGATTAAGCGGAACTGCACAGAGGGACATACTTTTGAGATGGAAGCCATTGAGATGAAAAGACAATTTATTGAGAAGGAATATCCTGAAAAGTTAGTGGAGGAGTCACTCAACCAAATTAGGAAATTAGATAGAAGAGAGTTCTTTAATAAGGAGGACAATAAAGATAAAAATGAGATGGATAATGAGAAAGATAAAACACAAAATAAAGAAGAAGCCATGAGAGTTGTTCTTCCATTTAATGAGAATTATAGGAAGATTCAGAAAATTATTAAAATCCATTGGCACCATGTGTTGAATGACAAAATTGTGGGACACTTACTCCCGACTGTTCCGACGATTACCTTCACTAGGGCACCCAATCTAGGTATCAAGGTGACCCCTACCGTAAAACCGTGGAAACAGAATAAGTTGAGTTTTTCAGGAACTTGGCTGAGTTTGAAGGGCTTTTATAAATGTGGAAGGTGTATGGGTTGTAGAATGAATAAAAAACCCCGCCTGACGACTAATGTCCCCTCGACTCAGAACAATTTTAATTGGGAGATAGAAGATTGTCTTACATGTGACTCCAGTGGAGTTATCTACCTTCTCCAGCTCCCCTGTAACAGACAATATATAGGACGTACTAAGAGGCCATTCAAAAAAAGAGTGGCCGAACATATTGCCAACATCAGGAAGGGGTATGATAAACATTCCCTAGCTAAACATTATAAAGAGATGCATAATCAGGATCCATCAAGTCTGGTGTTTACGGCACTGGAGAAGGTGGAGAAACACTGGAGAGGCGGTGATTTTATCAGACAAATGTCTAGGATAGAATCCAGACGCATTTATGAATTTGAAACTCTACAACCGAAAGGCCTTAATTCGGAGTTGGAAATTTTTGGATTTATGTAGGTTGGATGTCTCGTGGCTGACGGCACGTCGCATGCTAGGCCGTTTATCGGCGCTGCGACGTGTCCTTGCCTCCGAGATACCCACCCTTCTTTCTCTATCAAATCCGAATAATTGTATCAAACTCTAGGATTCCTATGAAACTTTCAAGATTCCTCACATTTATTATTTATTGTTTTATATTCTTATATTGATATTTTAATCTTGAAAATTTGTTTAATAATATTTTATTATAAAAAGTTATTTTATAAGTGTTAGCAATCAGATATCAAGTTTATATTTCATACAATGATATATCACACCAATTGGGACATCTGGGCCAAAAAACGCATGTGTCCCCAAAAAAACGCATAAAAAACGCATGGAAACTGCAAGAGGGAAAAAAATAAAAAATAAATTTTTTTTTTTTTTTAAATCAAGACTGTATAGAATTATCCCCTGATTATGTGGGAGGATTCCCTGGCAAACTGGGAGTAGCATGAACAACAGGTGTCCGAGATTTGGGAAGCAATTAAAGGAATGGATAAAAATGGAGGCAGAGCAGGCAGACACTTGACCACTGAGGAAGGGAGAGTGAATCTACCCGTAACGCGTATGGTGAAACAAGTGATGTACCTGCATTGAAAAGCCTCCGATAATACTGTATGGCCATACAGAAGAAAATCTCTACAGTAAAGGATTAACTATTCTTATCGTCGAAAGCTGCACCAAAGGAAATTGCGGAACAGAGTGGCAACTCCTGCGATCTTTGGAACTCCCGCGAAATTTAAACCAGCTTGCTGTATGGAGCGACTGAATAAGCCGGCAAATATTTAAAGCTCCATTGAAGCAATAGGGAGACAGCAGACGCTAGACGGTAAGCCAAATATCGATTTAAAGTTTTCTTCAATTCAAAGCTCATATCGACCTTAAAAGGATATGCTATAAGAGACTTTTTACATTATCAGGATTCCTGTGGACACTTTATGAACATGTTGCGCTCCCAGTGAATACACCTACAACATTTTCAGTGACATTCAGTTTCCCAAATTGGGATAGAGCGCTAGAAGATAATACCCCCTCTTCCCAAATAACAGCATATACTTGAAGTTTTTTGGTGTGATATATATTATTGAATTTATCGACACTATTGAGTCATATGAATATAGTGTCGATCATATCTACCACAATATATGTGACTGTAATGTTGTATATTATTGCTACATTGTTCTTATAAATTTTATTACTTGTATTTTATGGGGATTTAATAAATATTTTCTGCACATGTCAATTTGGTTGCCAAGTGTATGAGTGCTCGCTCATTACTCTATTACTACATTTGCCTTTAAGAGAGGGTGGGGTGATTCCCTCTATATGAGCTTGCAGCACCATACCTTAACTACTTGCTAGTGAGCCACCACAACCTACCACTATTTATATGTATTCTGCTGGTCAGGACAGACTACATCATATCATGTTATATAGCTGCCATCCTCAAAAAGTCTAGGAAATTTCAGGTATATATTTCTATAATTAAGTGTTCAGACTTGAAAAATTGGCCTTCCAACTGTGTGCATTCATAAGTAGGTAACTTCCTTATTTTCTTGTCTAACTTGAGCATGTTTGTATGAAACACTTTACGCTATGTCCTATCTGTGCTATGAAAGGTTAAAGAACGTTAACACTATGCCTGAGAAGAGTCATTATGTGTTATATCTTACAGTATGTTTTATGTATATTCATCCTTCACAGTGCATTAATGTCTGTCTGGGGAATGCATTTTACATGTTGTTTACTAGCATGCCTCTTATGTATTTTACACATTTTTCTAAAAGATTAACTGAAGCCAGTCTGGATAAAGTCAGTTACATGTAATATTTTCTGTAATGCAAATGTTCATACAAAAAATATATATATATATTTTAATAAAAGATGAAGTTGATATGAAGTACAAGACTACTTTTAGAATTTTAAAATACACATTGGAATTTAGTGATGGCAAAACGAAAAAAAAAACTAACATTTTTTGCAGCTGCTCATGAGCAAAATTAAAATGTATGCACATACTCACCTTTTAAATCCCTCGGCTCAAGTGAAGACAATTCAATTTTCCTCATCAGACTCTGTTTATATTACTACACCATTGGCCATAACATTACTGAAAATTCAGGATTGCTCTCTCTTCCATTGGTCTCTGTTCATCCAGCTCCAGAAATGAGTGTTGACACAATAAAGAACAGTGCTATTATCAGCCAAAATTATTCTAAAAGATATTTGGGGTCATTTACCAAACTGGTGTAAAGTAGAACTGGCTTAATTGCCCATAGCAACCAATCAGATTCCACCTTTCATTTTTGTCAGCTCCTTTGGAAAATGAAAGGTGCAGTCTGATTGGTTGCTATGGGCAACTAGGCCAGTTCTACATTAAACCAGTTTGATAAATGACTCCAATTGTGCCTTGATATATACAGACAGCGTGTTGAAACAAACCTGAGTAATAAAGTACATATAGTGTATTGAAAAACCGACTTAGTTGTCCATAACAACCAATTAGTAGTGATGGATGAACATCGGCCGGGACGGTTCGCTAACGCGCGTTCACGATTGAATGTTCGCGAACAGCAGGTTCGCATCGCGCCCATTGACTTTAATAGCAGGCGAACTTGAAAAGCCTTCAGGTCATATTTGTAGCCACCAAATACAAACTATGAGTGCACAAATAGTCCCACAATATGGACAGTGACTTACCAGAGGGGGATCATTGGCAAAAATTCCCACAAAAAAAAAAGTATTTTAATCAGGGGCCATTTTTATGTGTCTTAAAGGGAAACTCTCAAAAATGTGCCCTACTGAAGCCTAGAAAAATGTCATTTTAGGCCACAGGAGTACAGGCCCCAAAAATAAGGCATTCACCTGACAGAAAAGAACTTGTGATGATGTGGCTGAGGTACATTAGATGGTCACTGGATAAAATTTTTACTGTAGGCCACTGGAGTACAGGCCCCAAAAATTAGGCATTTCACCTGGCAGAAAAGAACTTGTGATTATGTGGCTGGAGGTACATTAGACGGTCACTGGATAAAAATTTTACTGTAGGCCACTGAAGTACAGGCCCCAAAAATTAGGCATTCACCTGACAGAAAAGAACTTGTGATTATGTGGTTGGAGGTAGAGATGTTGCAAACATAAAATTTTCCTTTTGCGAACGGCAAACGCAAATTTCCTCAAATGTTTGTGAACGGGCGAACCACCATAGACTTCAATAGGCAGGCGAATTTCTGGCCACAATAGTGATGGAAAAGTTGTTTCAAGGGGACTAACACCTGGACTGTGGCATGCCAGAGGGGGATCTATGGCAAAACTCCCATGGAAAATTACATAGTTGACGCAGAGTCTGCTTTTAATCCATAAAGGGCATAAATCACCTAACATTCCTAAATTGTTTGGAATAACGTGCTTTAAAACATCAGGTATGATGTTGTATCGATCAGGTAGTGTAAGGGTTACGCCCGCTTCACAGTGACAGACCAAACTCCCCGTTTAACACACCGCAAACAGTCCATTTGCACAACCGCAAACTCCCCATTTGCACAAGGTTGGATACCAAGCTAGCCATGTCCCGTTCCTTGTCCTCACTGATGTCATTGAAGGTCTCTTCCTCCACCCAGCCACGTACAACACCAAGGGTCCCCAAAAGGTGACAACAAGCCCCCTGGGACGCCTGCTGTGTTTGGTCTTCCACCTCCTCAAAGCCACCTTCCTCCTCTGACTCCTCTTCTTCAGACTCCTCTCTCTGCGTTGCCTCTCTCTGCGTTATTATAAGGTGTGTTAAGTAGTACTATTCCTATCAGTTTAATCCCTGTTACGTCCACTAGTATTATTATTATTATTATTATTATTATTATTATTATTATTATGATGTCATATTCTCCATAATTAATCTTAAATTAAATTCAAACACACGCCATAATTTTTGAACAAATTTCATTTTATTGAATAATGTGAACAAATAAACTGTTGGGATATATAGGCCGCAATGCTTATTATGTTATAATATTGATTAATTTATTAATTCTCCAATTTCCATTATAATAATTCCAATATTATATACATCAACCAAATAATCAAAAAGTCCACTCAACGGAGTGACTTAACCCTTTCATCAATAAGCAAAGCGACAGATTTTTTTCTTTTAATTACAATTTTTTAAGGGAGGGAGGGAAGGGAATTTGTGCAATATACTTACGTGAATGCGCATTTACTGTTGATCCTTTCCTTTTATAGGTTCAGAAAAGCCGTTGAATCGCTTCCACCAATCAAGCTGCTATAAATTACCACCTGCCAAGTTATGCAGTTACCCTGGAGCAGACCATCTCATCCTTTGAACAGGTAAGTGTATATAAATTAATAAATGTTTAATATACAATGATAGGTGTCATGACATCATGGCTCCCCTCATTGTACATACAATATGTCTCGCTCCATGATGTCATATTCTCCATAATTAATCTTAAATTAAATTCAAACACACGCCATAATTTTTGAACAAATTTCATTTTATTGAATAATGTGAACAAATAAACTGTTGGGATATATAGGCCGCAATGCTTATTATGTTATAATATTGATTAATTTATTAATTCTCCAATTTCCATTATAATAATTCCAATATTATATACATCAACCAAATAATCAAAAAGTCCACTCAACGGAGTGACTTAACCCCACCGCCACATCGCGAAGCGACATGGCCCAAGCCATTGCAGCCTAAATCCATATTAATTAAATATTTTTTCAATCATATTCTGAATATCCACAATAAATATATCAATACCAATATCAGATAACTGTTCTTCCCGTGGGTGATAAAGACCTCTGGTAAAATCATTTAATTCCCAATGCCTGTAAGAAATTTCTCCAATTTTCTCCATAAATTTTTCCATCTGTTTATTTATTCTTCTTCTTATTTTTTCTTTTAATGCCATATCCTTATAAGACCAAGTAATTTTTCGAATAATTTCTGAAAATATTACTTTAGGGTTTCCAAGTATGTTTCGAATTTGAAATATATTATCTTTCAATTCACTTATTAACTCGTGTTTTTATTTTCCCAGTGAAATCCCCACCAAACTGTAAAATGACTAGATTCGGTTTCGGCCATTTATCTAACAGGCCTTTACATTCATGTACTATATTGTTATACTTTCCATCTTTAAACGACTTCCAAAATAAATAATAGTTCTCTGGAAATCCTAAATTATTGGACGAATTTCTGACATTTGTTCGTCTTTGAGCCACTGCAATAGTGTCATTTCCCAGTATCCAAATTATTCTCAATTTTCCTAAAATTAATAAACAATTAAATTAGGACGAATATATAACTTAAAACAATTGGAATTCCATCTACCTATTTTTCTTATAACATTATCATTCATTCCTATATGTGCAGCATAAGTGGCAGCTCCAATTCTAAACGAGTGAGCAGTTATTTTGTGTTTATCTAAACCAATATTTTTTAAACACAATTTGAGAATATAATTAAATTGGTAGATTGTCAAAGGAGTCCCATCCAAATGAATAAATAAATAATCTTTAGTATTCTTCCTAAACTTTAACCATTTTTTCATGTTTTCTACTGGACAAACTGAATTAATATAGAAATTATTAAGATGAATACTTGTTCCTTTACCAATCTGATCTGTTTTTGACTTTTTTATATTAATTTTCAATGAACTGTTATTACAAATTACATCGGAAATTAATAAAGGGGATTCTGCTTGTTTATTTTTTCCAGCTACTTCACTAATTCTAAGTGCTGCAAAGAATGCTAATGAATAAGCTGAAGAAAAGAGGTAAGTTTCATAGGTACAGTTACAAACAATGGGTAACTGAGTTATTATTTTTTGTAATATTAGTAACGAAATAGGCCTAGTTCTTACTCCAATAACTGAATTCTTTTTTATACCTTTTAAAAAAAAAATATTTTAAAATTACTAAGTAAAGAATTGAAGCCTTCCAATTTCAGAAAAAATGATATACCGGATAATTTTTTCGAAATGGCACCAGCTTTTAAACCTTTTTTGTAGAGATGTAAAATAAAAGATATGACATTCTCAGTATGCAGAATTGAATTGTTTATATTTAGCAATTTGCAATATGAACTCCACTCTAGCCATGCGGCTGCATATGCAGCCCATGTATTTGTAGCTATCGAATTTTTTATTAATTCATTCGTTAATCCTCTGTCATATTCCAAAGTTGAATCGGACAAGGAATTCCTATTCTTGTAGCTTGTGGTACCATCTCGAAGAAATCCCTGAAACGCTGTCGAGATAAAGCATCAGCGAGTATATTATTTTTTCCTTGAATATGTTTTGCCTTAATCCATATGTTGTTTTTTAAACAATTTAATACTAATTTTCGTAACAGTAAGTTTACTATTTCTGATTTTGAAGAAAGACAATTAATGGCATAAACAACACCGGTGTTATCAGCGTGTAAAAGAATTCTTCTATTCTGAAATTCAATAGACCAAATTACTAGTGACACTAAAACTGGAAATAATTCAATAAAAACCAGATTTTTTGTATAATTATTTAAAACCCATTCCATAGGCCATTTTTCTGCTGACCAATTTAAATTGAAGAAGGCTCCATAACCTACCACTCCTGCAGCATCCGTATATAAAGATAGAGTGTCTGAATCTATGAAATCTTTTTGCCATATTGTATGACCATTAAATTCACTTAAAAATTTTAACCATATAACAATATCATTTTTTATTTGTTTTGTAACACGAATATGAGAATTTGGAAATTTTTTACCTGCTGTTGCTGCGTACATTCTTTTAGAAAAAACTCTTCCCATAGGGATCACTCTTGAAATAAAATTTAATGAACCTAAAAGTGATTAAAGTTTCCTAAGTGAAGTTTTTTCCTTTTTTATTAAATCTGATAACAAACTAATAGTCTGACTAATTTTTTCCTCTGGAATGCTGAATTCCATTTTTAAAGTGTTTATTTGAATACCTAAAAATTTTAACTGATTAGTCGGACAAACTTTCTTATCCATGGCCAATGGAATATTAAAATAATTTGCTAGCTTAAAAAATGTATCTAGCAATACTGAGCAATCATTAGAATCACTACTCCCAATTAATAAAAAGTCGTCCAAGTAGTGTAGTGTAAAACCATCTTTAGAATGTATATCCAACATCCAATGTAGAAATGATGAGAATGCCTCAAAGTATTGGCAAGAAAGAGTGAAACCCATGGGGAGTGCCATATCATAAAAGAATTTATCTAAAAAAGTAAATCCTAAAGAATTGTATCCAATAGGGTTAATTGGTAAAAGTCTAAATGCTGACTTAATGTCAGCTTTAGCTAATAAAGCATTTTTTCCCGCTTTTTGAAGATAAGACAAAGCTTGGTCAAAAGAAGCATATTTTACACTAGCTTTTTTCTTATCAATTGAGTCATTTAACGAATCATTTTTAGGGTAAGATAAATTGTGAATTAATCTAAACGAATTTTGTTCTTTTTTCGGCACTAAACCTAAAGGTGAAATCCTAAAATTGGGCCAGCAACAATGGGCCAGCAATACGACCTGTAACAATTTCTGATTGAATTTTCTCCCTTACAATATCCAAATTATTTTTTACAGAAAGAAGATTATCAACTATTTTACATCCCGGACCATTAAATTCAGGTATAAAGAAACCGTAAGTAAACCCTTCAGTTAGTAGAATGGACATCTGTTTGTTTGGATACATTTTTAGCCAATGGATTAATTTTGTTGTATTCAGAGGAGTCACTTTGTTTATTTGCATGGTGATGTGTGAAATTAATGCCTTGTTTTTTGAAACATTTTGATACTGGATGTGTTCCGGAACAGAATGAACATTCATGTCTGTATTTGCAATTGTTCTGCCATTTACAAAAATTCTCGTTAAATGCAAAACTGATTCCTTTTCTATATGTGTTAAAATTGGCTGTTTGCTGACGAAAATGACTCCGCTGAGGCAACATTAGGTTTAACCATAAACCTACGTCTTTGCTACCCCAATTAATATTTTTGTAAATTGCTAATTTTTGTCTGAAAGATTCATCATAAAGGAACCATCCATAACCTCCAAAATTTTTATATGCTTCAAGAATTGAGTCTAAATGAAAAAACAAACCAGAACAAAGATCGGGATGTTTTTCCCCTAATACTGCAGCATAAATGCAAAATGCTTGCATCCAATTAAATATAGACCTTTGATGTTTCTTTTTATCCTCATCCGACCTTTTCTCTTTTTCAGATTCTAATTTCAAGTTGTCTCTAGCTGAAGGTAAAAGATTAAAAATATCTATGTATTCTTTTTTTCCATATTTTTTCTTTTAAATTTTGCGTTAAATGGAATCCAAGTGGTGAAATTTGGCAAGATAGAGCCTCCTTGACTGAGGTTTCTTTTATTACTGTACCAAATTCCAGCATTGGGATAGGACTACTCTCATTAACTATTTTTTCCTGTGTCACATTTAATAAGGGAAATTTTTGGTTAGCAATTTCAGAATTAAAACTATTGGCGATTTTTGAACTATATTCCATATCAGAAGGATCTTGCCATACAAAACCTGTATGATCAGAAACTTCTTTTCTGGATAAAAATTTTTAAAATTCATTGAATAACAAGTCTTTGTCTAATGAAGAATATTCATTAACAATTGTAGGATTTCTTGTACTAGTGCACTGTTGTGAACAGTCACTTTGTTTTATTATATTAGATGTCTCACCTATATCTGAAGTCAGCGATGCTGTAGTGACAGTTGAAGGCTGTGATGACACCTTTTTTGATGAGAGTCTGTTTGACCGTTGAACTGACCTGACATCCTTGTCAGTAAAAATTGCCGGATTTCTTCTGCCTCTCTTATTCAATTGAGCTGTATTAAAATAAGATGGAGAATAAGCTCTTTTGTTTTTTCTTTTTCTTTTCATAGGTTGAATTTCTTCGCTATCACCGCACAAGCCTGTGCCAGTGACGGATCGGGAATCGATGTTATCTGAGCTCGCGCATGGTACTGCGCATAGGACTGGATTAGCTGCTTGCCGATTTACTCCTTCATCTTCGGTATCCTGTCCGATTTGAAGACATCTGCGCAGCCATGCTTCACCTCCTTGTGATTCCGCCTTGAAGATCAGCTGTTTCAGGAGTTCTTCCATCGTGAAGGTAAGTATAAGACTGTATTTGTGCAATATACTTACGTGAATGCGCATTTACTGTTGATCCTTTCCTTTTATAGGTTCAGAAAAGCCGTTGAATCGCTTCCACCAATCAAGCTGCTATAAATTACCACCTGCCAAGTTATGCAGTTACCCTGGAGCAGACCATCTCATCCTTTGAACAGGTAAGTGTATATAAATTAATAAATGTTTAATATACAATGATAGGTGTCATGACATCATGGCTCCCCTCATTGTACATACAATATGTCTCGCTCCATTATTATTATTATAATAAGGTGTGTTAAGTAGTACTATTCTTATCAGTTTAATCCCTGTTACGTCCCCTATCAGGTAACGTGTATATAGAATCGATTTTAGGAACCGGGAGATGGAAAAAGATGCTTGGTCGGTCCTCCTACTTCAAATTTGGGGCACTGCGCGTGCAATCTAATGTGCCACCAGATAGGAGTGGTGTGTTAAGTAGTACTATTCTTGTCAGTTTAATCCCTGTTACGCATGCGTTTCAGGGCCTGCCAGGGCACAGTGTCACACCAGTGCAACTCCTATCTGGTGTAACAGTAGTGTACATTAAAAAATATATATAATTTGACTGTGAAATAATAGCAGTCAGTTTCCTTCACGCGTGTGCGTTTCAGGGCCTGCCAAGGCACAGTTTAACACCAGTGCAACTCATATCTGGTGTACATAAAAAAAAATAATACAATTTTGACTGTGAAATAATAGCAGTCAGTTTCCTTCACACGTGTGCGTTTCAGGGCCTGCCAGGGCACAGTGTCACACCAGTGCAACTCATATCTGGTGTAACAGTAGTGTACATTTAAACAAAATATACAATTTTGACTGTGAAATAATAGCAGTCAGTTTCCTTCACACGTGTGCGTTTCAGGGCCTGCCAGGGCACAGTGTCACACCAGTGCAACTCATATCTGGTGTAACAGTAGTGTACATTTAAACAAAATATACAATTTTGACTGTGAAATAATAGCAGTCAGTTTCCTTCAAACGTGTGCATTTCAGGGCCTGCCAGGTCACAGTGTCACACCAGTGCAACTCATATCTGGTGTAACAGTAGTGTACATTTAAAAAAAAAAATACAATTTTGACTGTGAAAAATTAGCAGTCAGTTTCCTTCACACGTGTGCATTTCAGGGCCTGCCAGGGCCAGAATTTAGCAGAAAAGGAAACTTTATTTATTTATTTTTTTCCTCAGAAAGTGTCATTTTCCGCTAACTTGTGAAAAAAAATTAAATCATACATAAACTCACCATGCCCCTCCGCGAATACTTTGGGGTGTCTTCTTTCTAAAATGGGGTCATTTGGGGGGTATTTATACTATCCTGGCATTCTAGCACCTCAAGAAACATGACAGGTGCTCAGAAAGTCAGAGCTGCTTCAAAATGCGGAAATTCACATTTTTGTACCATAGTTTGTAAACGCTATAACTTTTGCGCAAACCAATAAATATACACTTATTGGATTTTTTTTTTTATCAAAGACGTAGCACAATAAATTCTGACACAAACTTGTATAGAAATGTAATTATATTTGAACAATTTAACCAGAGAAAGTTAAAAATACACTTTTTTTGAGAAAATTGCGGTCTATTTTGATTAATATCAGAAAAAAGAAAAATGTCAGCAGCAATAAAATACCACCAAAAGAAAGCTGTATTGGTGAGAAGAAAAGGAGGTAAAATTCATTTGGGTGCCAAGTTGCATGACCGAGCAATAAACCGTTAAAGTTGTGAAGTGACGATTTGTAAAAAAGGGCCTGGACACTAGGGGGGTATAAACCTGTGGTCCTTAAGTGGTTAACAGTATTCTTCACAGTGCCCGCCCCTTTAACAGTGACTTCCACAGTGGCCGCCCCTTTAACAGTGACTTCCACAGTGGCCGCCCCTTTAACATTGACCTCCACAGTGCCCACACCTTTAACAGTGACCGCTTTCTTTAACAGTGACCTGCACAGTGCCTGACCCTTTAACAGTGACATCCACAGTGCCTGCCCCTTTAAGGCTACTTTCACACTAGCGTTCAGAGCGGATCCGTCTGATGTTTCATCAGACGGATCCGCTCCTATAATGCAGACGTTTGCATCCGTTCAGAACGGATCCGTCTGCATTATAACTAAGAAAAATTTCTAAGTGTGAAAGTAGCTTCAGACTGATCCGTCCAGACTTTACATTGAAAGTCAATGGGGGACGAATCCGCTTGAAGATTGAGCCATATGGTGTCATCTTCAAGCGGATCCGTCCCCATTGACTTCCATTGTAAGTCTGGACGGATCCGCTCGCCTCCGCACGGCCAGGCAGACACCCGAACGCTGCAAGCAGCGTTCAGGTGTCCGCTCACTGAGCGGAGCGGAGGCTGAACGCTGCCAGACTGATGCATTCTGAGCGGATCCGCCTCTACTGAGAATGCATTAGGGCAGTACGGCTGCGTTCGGGGCCGCTTGTGAGAGCCTTCAAACGGAGCTCACGAGCGGACACCCGAACGCTAGTGTGAAAGTAGCCTAATAATGACCACCCTTTTAACAGTGACCTCCACAGTGTCCGCCCCTTTAACAGTGACCCCCACAGTGTTCCCCCCTTTAACAGTGACTTCCACAGTGCCGCCCTTTTAACATTGACCACCCCTTTAACAGTGACCTTCATAGTGGCTGCCCCTTTAACAGTGACTTTCACGGTGCCCGCCCATTTAATAGTGACTTCCACAGTGCCCGCCACTTTAACAGTGACCTCCACTATGCCCGCCCTTTTAACATTGACCACCCCTTTAACAGTAACCTTCATAGTGGCTGCCCCTTTAACAGTGACCTTCACAGTGCCCGCCCATTTAATATTGACTTCCACAGTGCCTGCCCCTTTAACAGTGACCTCCACTATGCCCGCCCTTTTAACATTGACCACCCCTTTAACAGTAACCTTCATAGTGGCTGCCCCTTTAACAGTGACCTTCACAGTGCCCGCCCATTTAATATTGACTTCCACAGTGCCTGCCCCTTTAACAGTGACCTCCACTATGCCCGCCCTTTTAACATTGACCACCCCTTTAACAGTAACCTTCATAATGGCTGCCCCTTTAACAGTGACCTTTACAGCGTCCGCCCATTTAACAGTGACCTCCACAGGACCCACCCCTTTAACAGCGACTTCCACAGTGCTCGCCCCTTTAAATGTGACCTCCGCAGTGCCTGCCCCTTTAACAGTGACCTCCACATTGCCCGTCCCTTTAACAGTGACCTTCACAATGCCCGCCCCTTTAACAGTGACCGTCCCTTTAAAAGTGACCTCCACAGTGCCTGCCCCTTTAATAGTGACCTCCACAGTGTCCACCCCTTTAACAGTGACCTCCACAATGCCCGCTATTTTAAGTGATCGCCCCTTTAACAGTGACCTCCACAGTGCCCGCCCCTTTCACAGTGACCTTTACATTGCCTGTCCCTTTAATAGTGCCCGCCCCTTTAACAGTGACCTCCACAATGCCCTCCCCTTTAAAAGTGACCTCCACAGTGCCCACCCCTTTAACAGTGACCTCCACAGTGCCCGCCCCTTTAACAGTGACCTCCACAATACTTGTCCCTTTAACAGTGACCTCCACAGTGTCCGCCCCTTTAACATTGATCACCTCTTTAACCCCTCAACGCAAAACGCTGTGCATGTACGGTGGGGGATGTATTGCCAGAATGCAATCCTCCGTACATGCACGGCGGGCAGGCTAATCGGGCGGGCATCGGAGCAGTGCGCGCCCAAACACTGCAGGGGTCCAGCAGTCCTTGGTAGCTGGGCCCCTGCTGTATCCGCCAACATCGCTGTTTACAGCGATGCCGGAGGATTTACCCCTTCTATGCCGCGGTCCGCACTGACCGCAACATAGAAGTTGTTTCCGGCGGGTGAGTGAGCGCATCGAGTCCCCGCGCTGCTGTGGCGGGGACTCGATGCATCACAAGGCAGCCCGACGCCGTGCAGAGGCTGCCCAATGCCTTGCACGGCATCGGGACCTGCTTTCTACTGGTGCCGAGGAGAGCCAGCCTCAAGCTGGGTCTCCTAGGCGACCTGTTAGTGTATGACTCAGTGTCCTACACTAAAAAGCAATGCATTACAATACAGATGTATTGTAATGCATTGTAGAGGGGATCAGACCCCCAAAAGTTAAAGTCCCAGAGTGGGACAGAAGTAAAAAAAAAATGCAAAAAAAAGTGTTTTTTTGACCTCCACAGTGCCCACCCCTTTAACAGTGACCTCCACAGTGCCCGCCCCTTTAACAGTGACCTCCACAATACTTGTCCCTTTAACAGTGACCTCCACAGTGTCCGCCCCTTTAACATTGATCACCTCTTTAACCCCTCAACGCAAAACGCTGTGCATGTACGGTGGGGGATGTATTGCCAGAATGCAATCCTCCGTACATGCACGGCGGGCAGGCTAATCGGGCGGGCATCGGAGCAGTGCGCGCCCAAACACTGCAGGGGTCCAGCAGTCCTTGGTAGCTGGGCCCCTGCTGTATCCGCCAACATCGCTGTTTACAGCGATGCCGGAGGATTTACCCCTTCTATGCCGCGGTCCGCACTGACCGCAACATAGAAGTTGTTTCCGGCGGGTGAGTGAGCGCATCGAGTCCCCGCGCTGCTGTGGCGGGGACTCGATGCATCACAAGGCAGCCCGACGCCGTGCAGAGGCTGCCCAATGCCTTGCACGGCATCGGGACCTGCTTTCTACTGGTGCCGAGGAGAGCCAGCCTCAAGCTGGGTCTCCTAGGCGACCTGTTAGTGTATGACTCAGTGTCCTACACTAAAAAGCAATGCATTACAATACAGATGTATTGTAATGCATTGTAGAGGGGATCAGACCCCCAAAAGTTAAAGTCCCAGAGTGGGACAGAAGTAAAAAAAAAATGCAAAAAAAAGTGTTTAGAATTAAAAAAAAAGCTAAAAAAAGAAAAAACGCCCCTTTCCCCCGATTTTATAATAAAAAATAGAAAAAAAAACAAAAAACGCACATATTAGGTATCGCCACGTCCGTAACGACTGGCTCTATTAATATATCACATGATCCACCCCGTCCGATAGACACCATAAAAAATAAAAACTTTGTCAAGAAAAGCAATTTTTGTCACCTAACATCACAAAAAGTGCAACACCAAGCGATCAAAAAGGCGTATGCCCCCAAAAATAGTACCAATCTAACCATGACCTTATCCCAAAAAAAATGAGCCCCTATATAGGACAATCGCCCATGACCTTATCCCGCAAAAAATGAGCCCCTATATAGGACAATCGCCCAAAAAATAAAAATAAATAAAATAAAAATAAATAAAATAAAAATAAAAATAAATTTGGCTCAGACTATGGAGACACTAAAACATGATTTTTTTTGTTTCAAAAATGTTTTATTGTGTTAAATGTTAAAAAAAATTAAAAAGAATACATATTAGGTATCGCCACGTCCGTAACAACAACCTGCTCTATAAAAATACCACATGACCTAACACCTCAGATAAACATTGTAAAAAAAAAAAAAAAAATTGTCAAAAAAGCCATTTTTTTTGTCACCTTACATCACAAAAAGTGTAATAGCAAGCAATCAAAAAGTCATATACACCCCAAAATTGTACCAATCACACCGTCATCTCATCCCGAAAAAATTATACCCTACCTAAGAGAATCGCCCCAAAAATAAAAAAATTATGGCTCTCAGACTATGGTGACACTTAAACATGATTTTTTTTTGTTTCACAAATGATATTAGTGTATAAAACTGTGTCCGTAACAACCTTCTCTATAAGAATATAAGAATATCACATGGTTTAACCCCTCAGGTGAACACCGTAAAAAATAATAATAATAAAAATGGTGTCTAAAAGAAATTTTGTTACCTTACATCACAAAAAAAAATCTTTTTCAAAAATGCTTTATTATGTAAAACTGAAACAAACAAATATGAAAGTTGTCATATTTGGTATTTTTGCATCCATAACATAAAAATAGCTCATGATATAACCTGTCAGATGAACGTTGTAAATAACAAAACTTAAAAACAGTGCCAAAACAGCTATTTTTAAAAAAAAATAGTACCAATAAAACTGCCACCTTATCCCATAGTTTCCAAAATGGGGTAACTTTTTTGTAGTTTCTACTCTAGGGGTGCCTCAGGGGGTCTTCAAATGTGACATGGCAAGTTAAAATTATCCCTGGGAAATCTGCCCTTCAAAAACCATATGGCGTTCCTTTCCTTCTGCTCCCTGCCGTGTTCCCATACAGTAGTTTACAACCACATATGGGGTGTTTCTTTAAAATAAAGAATCAGAGCAATAAATATTGAGTTTAGTTTGGTTGTTAATCCTTGCTTTGTTAGCGGAAAAAAATTATTAAAATGGAAAATCTGCCAAAAAAAGTGGAATTCTGAAATTTCATATCCATTTTCCATTAATTCTTGTGGAACACCTAAAGGGTTAATAAAGTTTGTAGAAATCAGTTTTGAATACCTTGAAGGGTGTAGTTTCTAAAATGGGGTCACTTTTTTTTTTTTTTTTACTCTAGGGGTGCATCAGGGTGGCTTCAAATGGAACATGGTGTCAAAAAACCAGTCCATCAAAATCTGCTTTCCAAAAACCATATGGCATTCCTTTGCTTCTGTGCCCTGCTGTGTGGCCATACAGCAGTTTACGACCACATGTGGGGTGTTTCTGTAAATTTCAGAATCTGGGCAATAAATATTGAGTTTTGTTTGGCTGTTAACCTTTGCTTTGTTAGCGGGAAAAAAATGATTAAAATGGAAAATCTGCCAAAAAAGTGAAATTCTGAAATTTGATCTTCATTTTTCATTAATTCTTGTGGAACGCCTAATGGGTTAACAATGTTTGTAAAATCAGTTTTGAATACCTTGAGGGGTGTAGTTTCTAAAATGGGGTCCTTTTATGGGTGTTTTCTATTATGTAAGCCTCACAAAGTGACTTCAGACCTGAACTGGTCCTTAAAAAGTGGGTTTTGGAAATTTTCTGAAAAATTTCAAGATTTGCGTCTAAATTTGTAAGCCTTCTAATGTCCCCAAAAAATAAAATGTCATTCACAAAATAATCCAAACATGAAGTAGACATAGGGGATATGTAAAGTAATAACTATTATATGAGGTATCACTATCTGATTTAAAAGCAGAGAAATTTAAATTTGGAAAGTTGTGAATTTTCAAAATTTTTGGTAAATTTGGTATTTTTTTTATAAATAAAAATTAAATGTTTTGATTTTAATTTACCACTGTCATGAAGTACAATATGTGACAAGAAAACAATCTCAGAATGGCTTGGATAAGTAAAAGCGTTTTAAAGTTATCACCACATAAAGTGACACATGTCAGATTTGCAATTATCAGTCTGATCCTTACGGTGAAAAATGGCCCGCTCCTTAAGGGGTTAACATTGACCTCCACAGTTCCCTCTCCTTTAAAAGTGACCTCCACAGTGCCCGCCCCTTTAACAGTGACCTTCACAGTGCCCGCCCTTTACCAGTGATCTCCACAGTGCCTGCCCCTTTAACAGTGACCTCCACAGTGGCTGCCCCTTTAACATTGATCTCCACAGTGCCCGCCCCTTTAACAGTGACCTTGACAGTGCCTGCCCTTTAACAGAGATCTCCACAGTGCCTGCCCCTTTAACAGTGACCTCCACAGTGGCCGCCCCTTTTACATTGACCACCCCTTTAACAGTGACCATCATAGTGGCCGCCCGTTTAACAGTGACTTCCACATTGCCCGCCCCCTTACCAGTGACCTCCACATTGCCCATCCTTTTAATAGTGCCCGCCCTTTTAACAGTGACTTCCACAGTGGCCGTCCCGTTAAAAGTGACCTCCGCAGTTCCCGCCCCTTTAACAGTGACCTCCACAGTGGCCGCTCCTTTAACATTGACCAGCCCTTTCACAGTGACCTTTATAGTGGCCGCCTCTTTAACAGTGATCTCCACAGTACCCGCCCCTTTAACATTTACCACCCCTTTAACAGTGACCTTCATAGTGGCCGCCCCATTTACAGTGACCTCCTCATTGCCTATCATTTTAATAGTGACCACTCCTTTAACAGTGACCTGCATGGTGCCTGCCCCGTTAACAGTGACCTCTTCAGTGCCTGCCCCTTTAACAGTGACCTCCACAGTTGCAGTGACCAGGAACGGATACTCTGACGCCACTTATGCAGTGGGCAGGATACGGGTGGATAATAGTCTGTATTTGTTTGTGACGCCAATTGCAGCGTGCGCAGGGAACTACCCCAGGGCCCTTCCAAGGTGTTATAACGCACGTCCCAGATTAGGAATGCCAGAGTGGTGTGACGGCCTATAATGCCTCTACAGGGTGGTGATAATGGTGTCAACGGTGTCTCCTACCTGGGTAAGGCTGGAGTCCTGGCTCACTTGTAATAATTCTGATTGTAGTGATAGTAGAAGTAATAGAGGAATTTTGCAGCTGAAATTATGTCGACACCTGTCTGTGAAATTCAAACGTTTCTTTACTGAAGATAGCTTGTATCCAAGCAGTATACAGCTTTGGTCTCTGGTCCCAGCAGGTTTTGGTAATCATTGGCAGAAATAAATGCTTCTGCTTGATATGTAGGAAGCTTGCAGGATAGGACGTCTGCTTGGAAGCTCTGTAACTGTGGCAGGAATTAATCTTCTGCACTTTTCTGTAACTTCTGCTTTGTGGGGACAGACTAGCTTAGGAGGGAATGGCTTCTCCTAAGTCTCTGGACTTAACTCACAGATGATTCTCAGGGGATGTTATCCTTCTGGATCTCTGGAGGTTGTAGTTAGTTTTCTGCTTCTTCATCCAGCTGAGGCTGAAGGAGCTCAGCTGGGTATGTGATCAAGTCTCAGCCGAGACAAGATCCTTGCTGCCTTCCGTATGCAGGGGATCTCCTGAACGCTATTACACAGCCTTCCACTAGTAGAGGGGAGGCTACACTGACTCTAACTTCCTTCTCCACCCATGCTGCAGGATGTGGGAACAGTCCACACCTTCACAGAGGGGGAGCTAAGCTGGAATAATCCATTCCAGCCTAGATATACTAAACTAGGACTAGTACCTGGCCAATGCATTGCTACCACCTGCTGGTAAACCTGGAAAATTACAGAACAATTGTGTTTAACATGGTTTTATATGTACATTTGTGAAGACATAATATAAATTACATCAGATGACAATATAAAAGCTCTTAGAAGATAGTAGCGGGGTAGAGGAGTGTAGTAACACAACTCTGGGGTGTTACACAGTGCCCGCCCCTTTAACATTGACTACCCCTTTAACAGTGAACTCCAAAGTGCCCGCCCTTTTAACAATGTCTGCAACTTTAACAGAAAACTGTACAGTGCCTGCCCCTTTAACAGTGACCTCCACAGTGCTCGCCCCTTTAACAGTGACAGCCCCTTTAACAGTGACCTCCACAGTGTCCGCCCCTTTAACATTGACCTCCACAGTGTTTGCCCCTTCAACAGTGAACTCTAGAGTTCCCACCCCTTTAACAGCAACCTACATATTGCCCATCCCTTTAATAGTGCCCACCCCTTTAACAGCGACCTCCACAGAGCCCACCCCTTTAACATTGACCTCCACAGTGCTCGCCCCTTTAACAGTGACCTGCACTGTGCCTGCCCCTTTAACTGTGAACTCCACACCGCCTGCTCCTTTAACAGTGACCTCCACAGTGCCCGCCCCATTAACAATGACTGCATCTTTAAAAGTGACCTGCACAGTACCCTTTAACAGTGAAGACCACAGTGGCCGCCCCTTTAACAGTGACCTCCACAGTGTTCGCCCCTTTAACAGCGACCTCTATAGGTCCGACCCCTTTAACTGTGACCGCACCTTTAACAGTGACCTCCACAGTGCTCACCCCTTTAACATTGACCACCACTTTAGCAGTGACCTTCATAGTGACTAACCCTTTTAACATTGACCTTCACAGTGCCCGACCCGTTAACAGTGACTTCCACAGTGCCCGCCCCTTTATCAGTGACCTCCACAGTGCCTGTCCCTTTAACAGTGACTTCACAGTGCCCACCCATTTAACAGTGACCTCCAAAATGCTCGCCCCTTTAACAGTGACCTCCACAGTGCCCGCCCCTTTAACAGTGACCTCTACAGTGGCCGCCCCTTTAACAGTGAAGTTCACAGTGCCTGCCCCTTTTAACAGTGACATCCACATTGCCGGCCCTTTTACCAATGATCTCAATGTTGCCCGCCTCTTTATCAGTGACCTCCACAGTGCCTGCCCCTTTAACATTGACCAACCCTTTAACAGTGACTTCCACAGTGCCCGCCCATTTAACAGTGACCTCTACAATGCTCGCCCCTTTAACAGTGACCTCCACAGTGCCCGCCCCTTTAACAGTGACCTCTACAGTGTCCACCCCTTTAACATTGAAGTTAAAAGTGCCTGCCCATTTAACAGTGACCTCTACAGTGCCTGCCCTTTTAACAGTGACATCCACAGTGCCCGCCACTTTAACAGTGATCTCAATGGTGCCCGCCCCTTTAACAGTAATCTCCACAGTGGCTTACCCTTTAACAGTGACCTCCACAGTGCCAGCACTTTTAGCAGTGACCTCAACAGTGCCTGCCCCTTTAAAAGTAATCTCCACAGTGCCCGCCCCTTTAACAGTGACCTCTACAATGCCAGCACTTTTAGCAATGACCTCAACAGTGCCTGCTCCTTTAAAAGTGACCTCCACGGTGCGTGCCCCTTTAACAGTGACCTCCACAGTTCCCGCCCCTTTAATATTGTCCACCCCTTTAACATTGAACTTTGCAGTGCCCGTCCATTTAGCAGTGACTTCCACAATGCCCACCCCTTTAACAGTGACATCCACAGTGCCCACCCGTTTAACAGTGAATTCCACAGTTCCCGCCCTTTTAACAGTGCCCACCCTTTTAACATTGACTACCCCTTTAACAGTGACCTCCACAGTACCCACCCCTTTAACAATGACTGCAACTTTAACAGTGACCTGCACAGTACCTGCCCCTTTAACAGTGACCTCCACAGTGTTCACCCCTTTAACAGTGACCTCCACAGTTTCCACCCCTTTAACAGCAACCTACATATTTACCATCCCTTTATTAGTGCCCACCCCTTTAACAGTGACCTCCACAGTGCTCGCCCCTTTAACCGTGACCTTCACAGTGCCCGCCCCTTTAACATTGACCACACCTTTAACAGTGACCTCCACAGTGCTCGCCCCTTTAACATTGACTACCCCTTTAACTTTGACCTCCACAGTGCCCACCCCATTAAAAATGACTGCATCTTTAACATTGAACACCACAGTGCCCGCCCCTTTTACAGCGTCAGCCCCTTTTAACATTGACCTCCACAGTGTTCGCCCCTTTAACAGCGACCTCCATAGTGCCCGCCCCTTTAAGAGTGACCGCACATTTAACAGTGACCTCCACAGTGCTCGCCCCTTTAACATTGACCACCCCTTTAGCAGTGACCTTCATAGTGGCTACCCCTTTTAACAGTGACCTTCACAGTTCCCGCCCCGTTAACAATGACTTCCACAGTGCCCGCCCCTTTAACATTGACCTCCACAGTGCCCCCCCTTTAACATTGACCACCCCTTTAACAGTGACTTCCACAGTGCCCGCCCATTTAACAGTGACCTCCACAATGCTCGGCCTTTTAACAACCACACAACCACACAAGGTATTGTGTGACAACCACACAAGGTATTGAAGCGCAGATCACACAATTCAAGGAATACACCGTTGACAGCAAATATGTGGATAGATTATGGGAGAAAAATTGTTTTCTGTATTTTTTTATTTTTCCATATGTCTGGGCCTGACAACCACACAAGGTATTGAAGCACAGATCACACAATTCACGGATTACACCGTTGACAGCAAAAATGTGGACAAATTATGGGAGAAAAATAGTTTTCTGTATTTTTATTTTTTTCCCTAAATTAGGCCTGACAACCACACAAGGTATTAAAGCACAGATCACACAATTGACGGATTACACCGTTGACAGCAAAAATGTGGATTATGGGGAAATTTTTTTTCTTTTCACTAATATTTTTCCTATCTCTGCCCCTGACACACAGAAGGTATTGCTGCACAGATGTCACAAGTCACTGTAGACACCTTCTATATAGCAAAATAAATGATATTTCGAAAGTCCAAAAAAAAAATTTCAAGTACAACTTCATAGTAACATAGTAACATAGTACATAAGGCCGAAAAAAGACATTTGTCCATCCAGTTCGGCCTGTCATCCTACAAGTTGATCCAGAGGAAGGCAAAAAAAACCCTGTGAGGTAGAAGCCAATTTTCCTCACTTTAGGGGAATAAAAAATTCCTTCCCGACTCCAATCAGGCAATCAGAATAACTCCCTGGATCAACGACCCCTCTCTAGTAGCTATAGCCTGTAATATTATTACACTCCAGAAATACATCCAGGCCCCTCTTGAATTCCTTTATTGTACTCACCATCACCACCTCCTCAGGCAGAGAGTTCCATAGTCTCACTGCTCTTACCGTAAAGAACCCTTTTCTATGTTTGTGTACAAACCTTCTTTCCTCCAAACGCAGAGGATGTCCCCTCGTCACAGTCACAGTCCTGGGGATAAATAGATGATGGGATAGATCTCTGTACTGCCCCCTGATATATTTATACATAGTAATTAGATCTCCCCTCAGTCGTCTTTTTTCTAACGTGAATAACCCTAATTTTGATAATCTTTCAGGGTACTGTAGTTGCCCCATTCCAGTTATTACTTTAGTTGCCCTCCTCTGGACCCTCTCGCACAATTAAATTGCTGCCAGCACACAATAGTTCTTAAAAGGACTTTTGGGTCTTTGAGTTTGCGATCACAAACTCCCTACACTATGTGTCCATTCCTAAGTGCAGCTCTCCCTGACTTGCTGTGAGCCGAACCCGCGTCATCGGGTGCTATATATCACCCGATGACGCGTTCTGGCCAGCCAATCACTGTAATGCCAGCAGCCAACATGGCTACTGGCATTACAGTGATGGCAGTATTTACCTGCACGTTTATGGGATGCTTAGCAGCCGCAAAACATGCGGGGAGGAGACTCGGTCGAGTACAGTCATGTGCCGAGCATAGCGATGCTCGAGCCAAAAAGGTATTCGGCCAAGCATGCTTACTCATCACTAATATCGAACAACTTAATCAGTATTTTGTGGAGGCAGGAATCTCGCAGCCCTCAATCAATATTTTGTGTAAGATGGTATATCAAACCCCTTAATCAGTATTTTGTGGAAGCAGGTATATCGCAGGCCTCAATCCATATTTGGTGGAAACAGGTATATCGAACCCCATAATCAATATTTTGTGGAAGCAGGTATATCGCAGGCCTCAATCAATTTTTTCGTGGAAACACGTATATCGAACCCCTTAATCAGTATTTTGTGGAAGCAGATATATTGTAGCCCTCAGGGTGGGCCATTTATATGGATACACCTTAATAAAATGGGAATGGTTGGTGATATTAACTTCCTGTTTGTGGCACATTAGTATATGTGAGGGGGGGAACTTTTCAAGATGGGTGGTGACCATGGCGGCCATTTTGAATCCAACTTTTGTTTTTTCAATAGGAAGAGGGTCATGTGACACATCAAACTTATTGGGAATTTCACAAGAAAAACAATGGTGTGCTTGGTTTTAACGTACCTTTATTCTTTCATGAGTTATTTACAAGTTTCTCTTTGTTTACAGCCATTGACATGTCGCCGAGGTTAACACGTGAGGAGCGGATGGAAATTGTGTTGATGTCTGGGGAACGCAGTAACCGGGTCATTGCAGCAGATTTAAATGCAAGACACCCTACGAGACCACCCATCTCCCATGCTACAGTTAGCAAACTGCTTGCTATGTTTCGTGAAACTGGTTCAGTGTTGGATTTGCCAAAATGTGGACGCATGAAATCTGTCTCTAATGAAGAAACATCAGTGGCTGTCCTAGCTTCATTCAGCAAGAGCCCACAGAGTAGCACTCGCCGCATGTCACTGGAGAGTGGCATTAGTCGAACATCCCTTCGGCGGATATTAGCTACTCACAAATGGCACCCTTACAAACTCCAGCTACTGCAGCATCTCAATGAGGATGACCCAGATCGGTGCACTGAATTTGCAGAATGGGCAAAACAAAAATTGGAACAGGACCTTCAGTTTACGCAGAAGAATTTGTTCAGTGATGAGGCAAACTTTTATGTGAATGGTGAAGTTAACAAACAAAACCACCGCTATTGGTCTGACACTAACCCACATTGATAGGAAAAGGATGAGGAGATCCGCTCACTTCTGCTCTCCCACGGTAGGTGCTCCAAACTCAGGTTTGAAACACCCCTCAAAGCAGAATAAAGTATGTGTAAAATTGTGAGTTGGGCACTCGTGTATGTATGATAAAAACAATAAAAAATAGTAAAAAATACATATAAAACTAATAAATATATAAACTCAATGCAGATTTCTACAAGTTCTGTATGGAAGGGATATGTTTCCTCCAGTAGCAAAACTCCCAAAAACTCATTTCAATTAAAAAACGCATCTGCGATTTCAGCTGTGTTTGCATATGGATGCGTTATTTCTCTCACATCCACAGTATTGCGTTTTTTGGACTAATCACAAAGGATTTTTGTGTATAATCCTTCTTTCTTGTATTGGGCAAGACACATTTATTGAAATCATGTGTGTTTGTAATTTTCAATGTATTCGTGGGGCTGTGGTGGTGTAGAAGGGAGGGGGGGCTGTGTGGGGTAGATGGAGAGTTGCAGTGCTGGAAAAACAGCCTGACATGCAACTCTGCATCGACACCCACACGGACCACCCAATTTTCATATAAAACCAAATATTTCCAATTCTGCATTTAAGCCCCTCGGCAGAAGACTGCCGAATTCATATATTTTTCTGGATTCTGCCCTTGATAGTCGCTCAATCTGATTTCCACCCCGCCAATGTTTCTCCACCTTCTCCAGTGCCATGAAAGAGAGACCCTTTGGGTCTTGATTGTGTACTTCCTTGAAATGTCTGGATAGCGAATGTTTTTCATAACCTTTGGTGATGTTATTCAGGTGTTCTGCTATCCTGACTTTCAATTCTCGCTTGGTTCTTCCTATATATTGTCTCAGACATGGACACTGGATTAGGTAGACAACATTGGCGGAGTTACATGTAAGGAAATGTTTAATAGTTATAGAATGGGAATTTTGCGTGGAGGTGACTGTTGTTGTTTCCTCGGGAACTTTGTTTTCCTACATCCAACGCATTTCCCGCATCTAAAAAAGCATTTTGGTTGAAGCCAATTCAGTATTGGACCTTTTTTTTGTTCTCTCTTTCACTAAAGGGGCTATTTGAATTCCCAAATTTGGGGCCTTTGAGTATGTAATTTTGGGGTTGGGAGGCAAAAGCATCCCTATTGTTTTATCCCTGTGTAGATGGTGCCAATGGGATTTTATAATGGATTCTATCTGCTTTGCCTGAGTATTGTATGGGAGGATAATTCTAAAATCCGAATTTTCTCCTTGTTTGGATTTTTGTGTTGGCTCGAAGAAGGTTTTCCTATCTAGATTTTTTACTTTAATGAGGGCCTCATTGATGATTGTTTCAGGATAGTTTTTTTCTTTAAATTGATTACTCATGGAGTTAGTCTCTTCCTCGAATTTATCATCTTCCGTGCAATTACGCTTAAGTCGGCGGAACTGTCCGAAAGGGATGTTTATTAACCACCTTGGCAGGTGGCAACTCGAGAAAGGGATATATCCATTTTTAGCTGTGGGCTTGTGGAATGTATTACACAGATATTTGTTGTCTTTTCGTGTAATTTCAATATCTAGGAACTCAACTTTTTCATTTCCAATATTGGAGGTAAACTTCAAATTATTCATGTTATCATTAATCTTGACAATGAATTTGTCAAGATTTTCTTGTGTTCCACTCCAAATAAAAATAATATTATCTATATATCGCCGCCATAGGACCAGGTCTGCCCCCAGTTCTGGGTCGATGTTATTGACTTTCCACTGTGGCAGAAATAAATTGGCATAACACTCGCCGCATGTCACTGGAGAGTGGCATTAGTCGAACATCCCTTCGGCAGATATTAGCTACTCACAAATGGCACCCTTACAAACTCCAGCTACTGCAGCATCTCAACGAGGATGACCCAGATCGGCGCACTGAATTTGCAGAATGGGCAAAACAAAAATTGGAACAGGACTCTCAGTTTATGCAGAAGATTTTGTTCAGTGATGAGGCAAACTTTTATGTGAATGGTGAAGTTAACAAACAAAACCACCGCTATTGTTCTGACACTAACCCACATTGGATAGATCCCTCCAAGACTGTTGGAACCAAAAAATTGATGGTATGGTGTGGTATATGGGGTACAAAGATAGTGGGGCCATTCTTCATCAATGGAAACCTCAAGGCCACTGGATATGCGAAATTGCTACATGATGATGTGTTTCCTTCTTTATGCACTGAAGCTGGCACGTTCCCTGAGTTTTTCCAGCAAGATGGTGCACCACCACATTATGGGTGTCAGGTCCGAGCATTCCTAGATGAACAGTTTCCTGGAAAGTGGATTGGTCGTCGTGGGCCAGTTGAATGGCCCCCAAGGTCTCCCGATCTAACCCCCTTAGACTTTTATCTTTGGGGTCATCTGAAGGCAATTGTCTATGCTGTGAAGATACGAGATGTGCAGCACCTGAAACTATGAATACTGGAAGCCTGTGCTAGCATTTCTCCTGCGGTGTTGCTATCAGTGTGTGAAGAGTGGGAGAAGAGGGTTGCATTGACAATCCAACACAATGGGCAACACAATGAACACATTTTATAAGTGGTCAGAAACTTGTAAATAACTCATGAAAGAATAAAGTTACGTTAAAACCAAGCACACCATTGTTTTTCTTGTGAAATTCCCAATAAGTTTGATGTGTCACATGACCCTCTTCCTATTGAAAAAACAAAAGTAGGATTCAAAATAGCCGACTTCAAAATGGCCGCCATGGTCACCACCCATCTTCAAAAGTTTCCCCCCTCACATATACTAATGTGCCACAAATAGGAAGTTAATATCACCAACCATTCCCATTTTATTAAGGTGTATCCATACAAATGGCCCACCCTGTACATTGAACCCCTTCATCAGTATTTTCTGGAAGCAGATATATCGCAGGCCTCAATCAATATTTTGTGGAAGCAGTCATATTCATCCTCTTAATCAGTATTATGTGGAAGCAGGAATATCGCAGGCCTCAATCAATATTTGGTGGAATCAGGTATATCAAACCCTTAAATGAGTATTTTGTGGAAGCAGGTATATCGTAGCCCTCAATCATTATTTTTGTGTTTGCAGGCATATCGAACCCCTTAATCTTTATTTTGTGAAAAGCAGGTATATCGCAGGCCTCAATCAATATTTGGTGGAAAGAGGTATATTGAACCTCTTAATCGGTATTTTGAAGAAGAAGGTATATCATAGGCCTCAATCAATATTTGCTGGAAGCAGGAATATCAAACACCTTAATCATTATTTTGTAGAAGCAGGTATATCACAGGCCTTAATCAATATTTGGTGAAAAAAGGTATATCGAACCCCTTAATCAGTATTTTGTGGAAGCAGGTATATCGAAGGCCTCAATCAATATTTGGTTGAAACAGGTATATCGAACTCCTTAATCAATATTTTGTGGAAACAGGTATATCGCACTCCTCAATCAATATTTGGTTGAAAAAGGTATATTGAACCCCATAATCAATATTTTGTGGAAGCAGGTATATCGTGGGCCTCAATGAATATTTAGTAGAAACAGGTATATTGAACCCCTTAGTAAGTATTTTGTTGAAGCAGATATATCGCAGCCCTCATTTAATATTTTGTGGAAGCAGGTATATCAAACCCCTTCATCAGTATTTTGTGGAAGCAGGTATTTAGCAGCCCTCAATCAGTATTTTTTGGAAATAGGTATATCAAATCCCTTAATCAGTATTCTGCAAAAGAAGGTATATCGTAGGCCTCTATCAATATTTGGTTAAAAAAGGTATATTGAACCACATCATCAGTATTTTGTGGAAACTGGTATATCAAACTCCTTAATCAGTATTTTGTGGAAGCAGATATATCGTAGGTCTCAATCAATATTTGTTGAAACAGGTATATCAAACCCCTTAATAAATATTTTAAGGAAGCAGATATATTGTAGCCCTCAATCAGTATTTTGTCAAAGCAGGTATTTCAAACCCGTTAATCGGTATTTTCTGGAAGCAGATATATTGCAGGCCTCAATCAATATTTTGTGGAAGCTGGCATATTCATCCCCTTAATCAGTATTATGTGGAAGCAGGAATATCGCAGGCCTCAATCAATATTTGGTGGAATCAGGTATATCAAACCCTTTAATGAGTATTTTGTGGAAGCAGGTATATCATAGCCCTCAATCATTATTTTGTGGTTGCAGGCATATCGAACCCCTTAATCTTTATTTTGTGAAAAGCAGGTATATAGCAGGCCTCAATCAAAATTTGGTGGAAAGAGGTATATTGAACCTCTTAATCAGGATTTTGTGGAAGAAGGTATATCATAGGCCTCAATCAATATTTGCTGGAAGCAGCAATATAAAACACCTTAATAAATATTTTGTTGAAGCAGGTATATCGCAGGCCTTAATCAATATTTGGTAAAAAAAGGTATATCGAACCCCTTAATCAGTATTTTGTGGAAGCAAGTATATCGAAGGCCTCAATCAATATTTGGTAGAAACAGGTATATCGAACTCCTTAGTCACTATTGTGTGGAAGCAGGTTTATCGCACCCCTCAATCAATATTTGGTTGAAAAAGGTATATTGAACCCCATAATCAATATTTTGTGGAAGTAGGTATATTGCGGGCCTCAATCAATATTAACTAGAAAAAGGTATATTAAACCCTTTAGTCAGAATTTTGTTGAAGCAGATATATCGCAGCCCTCAATCAATATTTTGTGGAAGCAGTTATATCAAACCCCTTCATCAGTATTTTGTGGAAGCAGGCATTTAGTAGCCCTCAATCAATATTTTGTGGAAGCAGGTATATCAAACCCCTTAATCAGAATTTTGTGAAAGCAGGTATCTCGTAGGCCTCACTCAATTTTTGGTTCAATCAGGTACAGTCAGGTCCATAAATATTGGGACATCGACACAATTCTAACATTTTTAGCTCTATACATCATTACAATGGATTTGAAATGAAACGAACAAGATGTGCTTTAACTGCAGACTGTCAGCTTTAATTTGAGGGTATTTACATCCAAATCAGGTGAACGGTGTAGGAATTACAACAGTTTGCATATGTGCCTCCCACTTGTTAAGAAACCAAAAGTAAAGGGACAGAATAATAATCATAAATCAAACTTTCACTTTTTAATACTTGGTTGCAAATCCTTTGCAGTCAATTACAGCCAGAAGTCTGGAATGCATAGACATCACCAGACGCTGAGTTTCATCCCTGGTGATGCTCTGCCAGGACTCTACTACAACTGTCTTCAGTTCCTGCTTGTTCTTGGGGCATTTTCCCTTCAGTTTTGTCTTCAGCAAGTGAAATGCATGCTCAATCAGATTCAGGTCAGGTGATTGACTTGGCCATTGCATAACATTCCACTTCTGTCCCTTAAAAAACTCTTTGGTTGCTTTTGCAGTATGCTTTGGGTTATTGTGCATCTGCACTGTGAAGCGCCGTCCAATGAGTTTTAAAGCATTTGGCTGAATATGAGCAGATAATATTGCCTGAAACACTTCAAAATTCATCAGCAGTCATTTCATCAATAAATACAAGAGAACCAGTTCCATTGGCAGCCATACATGCCCACGCCATGACACTACCACCACCATGCTTCACTGATGAAGTGGTATGCTTAGGATCATGAGCAGTTCCTCTCCTTCTCCATACTTTTCTCTTCCCATCACTACTAGTTGATCTTGGTCTCATCTGTCATAGGATGTTGTTCCAGAACTGTGAAGGCTTTTTTAGATGTCGTTTGACAAACTGTAATCTGGCCTTCCTGTTTTTGAGGCTCACCAGTGGCGGATTACAATAGGGACGTTCGAGTCGGCAGCCCCGGGCCCAGCACCGCTGGGGGGCCCAACGCTGACCCGAACGCATAGCTCCCTGTCCCGTCACCGATCACCGCCATAGGCTTCAGGCCTTGTAGGCCTGAGGCCTATGCGGTAGTGAAATCCCGGTGCAGGCGTGCGTTATGACGTCATCGCGCGCCTGTGCCGGGACGCAGCACTGTGACGCGCCTGACTCATAACGTCTTCCTCTGCGAGCAAGCACATGGCCCTGGACATAGGTGAGTATTTATCTTTTCATTTTTTGTTCATTTTTTTATTTTTTTATTTCATGTGCCTACTTTGGGGGACACACAGGAGGACATATTAGGGAAGATAAATCGAGTACATGGGGGGGAATGTGGGGGCTGTATGGGGTCAAATTATTATGGGAGGGAATACTATGTGGGGACAAATTACTATGTGGGGGCAAATTATTAGGAGAGGGACTACTATGAGGGGGCAAATTATTAGGAGAGGGACTACTATGTGGGGGCAAATTACTAGATGGGGCAGTGTGGGGGCAAATTGCTATGTGGGGGCAGTGTGGGGGCAAATTATTATGGGAGGGAACACTATGTGGGGACAAATTACTATGTGGGGGCAAATTATTATGAGAGGGACTACTATGTGGGGGCAAATTATTATGAGAGGGACTACTATGTGGGGGCAAATTACTAGATGGGGCAGTGTGGGGGCAAATTGCTATGTGGGGGCAGTGTGGGGGAAAATTGCTATGTGGGGGCAGTGTGGGGGAAAATTATTATGGGAGGGACTACTATGTGGGGGGCAAATTTCTATATATCGGGGCAGTTGGGGGAAACTATTGTGTGGGGGTAATTGCTATGTGGGGACAGTGTGGGGTAATTTCTATGTGGGGACAAATTATTATATGGGGCAGTGTGGGGGCGAATTACTATGTGGGGACAGTGTGGGGGAAAATGCCATGTGTGGACAGTGTGGGGTAATTTCTATGTGGGGACAAATTACTATGTGAGGACAAATTACTATGTGGGGGCAAATTACTATGTGGGGGCAGTGTGGGGAAATTGCTATGTGGGTGCAAATTACTATGTGGGGGCAGTGTGGGGGCAAATTACTATGTGGGGGCAGTGTGGTGGAAATTACTATGTGGGGGCAGTGTGGGGCAAATTACTGTGAGGGGGCAAACTACTATATGGGGGCAGTTTGACTTTGACACATATACACCTACCTCCTGGAGAGTGTTCTTGATCTGGCCAACTGTTGTGAAGGGTTTTTTCTTCACCAGGGAAAGAATTCTTCAGTCATCCACCACAGTTGTTTTCCGCTGTTTTCCGGGTCTTTTAGTGTCGCTGAGCTCACCGGTGCGTTCCTTCTTTTTAAGAATATTCCAAACAGTTGTTTTGGCCACGCCTAATGTTTTTGCTATCTCTCTGATGGGTTTGTTTTGTTTTCTCAGCCTAATGATGGCTTGCTTTACTGATAGTGACAGCTCTTTGGATCTCATCTTGAGAGTTGACAGCAACAGATTCCAAATGCAAATAGCACACTTGAAATTAACTCTGGACCTTTTATCTGCTCATTGTAATTGGGATAAGGAGGGAATAACACACACCTGGCCATGGAATTAATTTTGGTTCCTTAACAGGTGGGAGGCACATATGCAAACTGTTGTGATTCCTACTCCGTTCACCTGATTTGGATGTAAATACCCTTAAATTAAAGCTGACAGTCTGCAGTTAAAGCACATCTTGTTCGTTTCATTTCAAATCCATTGTGGTGGTGTATAGAGTCAAAAATGTTACAATTGTGTTGATGTCCCAATATTTATGGACCTGACTGTATATCGAAACCCTTAATCAATATTTTGGGTAAGCAGGTATATTGTAGCCCTCAATCAGTATTTTGTGAAAGCAGGTATATCAAACACCTTAATCTGAATTTTGTGGATTCAGGTATATCGCAGGCCTCAATCAATATTTGTTGAAACAGGTATATCGAACCCCATAATCAATATTTAGTGGAAGCAGATATATCTTAGCCCTCAATCAGTATTTTGTGGAAGCATGTATTTCAATCCCCTTAATCGTCAACTTTTCCCATTTTTGTTATACAAAGTTGTCATTTTAGAGAGATATTTCTCTCACCCAGCATGGGTATATGTAAAAATACACCCCAAAACACATTGTCCAACTTCTCCTAAGTACGGCGATACCACATGTGTGACACTTTTTTGCATCCTAGGTGCGCAAAGGGGCCCAAATTCGAAAGAGCACCTTTAGGATTTCACAGGGCATTTTTTACGCATTTGGATTCCAAATTACTTCTCACGCTTTAGGTCCCCTAAAATGCCAGGGCAGTATAAATACCCCACAAGTGACCCCATTTTGGAAAGAATACACCCCAAGGTATTCCGTGAGGGGCATGGCGAGTTTCTCGAATTATTTTTTTGGGCTCAAGTTAGCGGAAAATGATGATTTTTTTTATATATTTTTTTTCTTACAAAGTCTCATATTCCACTAACTTCTGACAAAAAATAAAATTTTACATGAACTCACCATGCCCCTCACGAAATACCTTGGGGTGTCTTCTTTCCAAAATGGGGTCACATGTGGGGTATTTATACTGCCCTGGCATTTTAGGGGCCCTAAAGCGTGAGAAGTAATTTGGAATCCAAATGCGTAAAAAATGCCCTGTGAAATCCTAAAGGTGCTCTTTAGAATTTGGGGCCCTTTGCGCACCTAGGATCCAAAAAAGTGCCACACTTGTGATATCGCCGTTCTTAGGAGAAGTTGGACAATGTGTTTTGGGGTGTCTTTTTACATATACCCATGCTGGGTGAGAACCCTAAAATGACAACTTATAAAAAAAATGGGAAAAGTTGACTTTTAGAGAGAGATGTCTAAAATTTTTTACGCATTTGGATTCCTTGAGGGGTATGGTGAGTTCATGTGAGATTTTATTTTTTGTCACGTTAGTGGAATATGAGACTGTAAGAAAAAAATATATATATAAAAAAAAAATCAATTTCCGCTAACTTGTGATAAAAAAAATAAAAAATCTTCTATGAACTCGCCATGCCCCTCAAAAGTGATCTTTTTATAGTGCCGCAGCGATTTTACGGTGTTTTTGCAGTGATCAGAAAAAAAAATTCTGTCACTGCGGTGGGGCGGACTGAACACGTGCGCACAAGATCAGGCCTGATCGGGCGAACACTGCATTTTTTGTAGAGCCTATAGAACATGTCTTATTCTTGTCCGCAATTGCGGACAAGAAAAGGCATTTTCTATATAGTTCTGGCAATGTGCGGATCCGCAAAATGCGGAAAGCACTTTGCCGGTGTCCGTGTTTTGCGGATCCGCGGTGTCCGTGTTTTGCGGATCCGTGGATCCGCGGATCCGCAAAACACATACGGGCGTCTGAATGGAGCCTTACAGGGGGGTGATCAATGACAGGGGGGTGATCATGGAGTTTATATGGGGTGATCACCCCCCTGTAAAGCTCCATTCAGACGTCCGTATGTGTTTTGCGGATCCGATCCGTGGATCCGCGGATCCGCAAAACACATACGGACGTCTGAATGGAGCCTTACAGGGGGGTGATCAATGACAGGGGGGTGATCAGGGAGTCTAATATGGGGTGATCAGGGGTTAATAAGGGGTTAATAAGTGACAGGCGGGGTGTAGTGTAGTGGTGTTTGGTGCTACTTCACAGAGCTGCCTGTGTCCTCTGGTGGTCGATCCAAGCAAAAAGGACCATCAGAGGACCAGGTAGCAGGTATATTAGACGCTGTTAACAAAACAGTGTCTAATATACCTTTCAGGGGTTAAAAAAATCGGATCTACAGCCTGCCAGCGAATGATCGCCGCTGGCAGGCTGTAGATAAGCTCGTTTACCTGCAGTTCCTGTGAACGCGCGCTCCTGTGTGCGCACGTTCACAGGAAATCTCATGTCTCGCGAGATGACGTGCCGGCGCATCAAGGAGGAATGAATCGACCGCCTCCGGAACGCAATCCTGCGTTAGGCGGTCCAGAGGCGGTTAATCAGCATTCTGTGGAAGCAGGTATATTGCAGGCCTCAATCAATGTGTGGTGAAAAAAGTTATATCGAACCCCTTAATCAGTGTTTTGTGGAAGCAGTTATATCGGAAGCCTGAGTCAATATTTGGTGGAAATAGTTATATCAAACCCCTTAATCACTATTTTGTGGAAGTAGGTATGTTGCACCCCTCAAGTATATCAAACCTCTTAATCAGTATTTTGTGGAAGCAGGTATATCGCAGGCCTCAATCAATATATAGTGAAAATAGGTATATCAAACACCTTAATCTGTATTTTGTGGAAGCAGGTATATCATAGTCCTCAATCAATATTTGGTAGAAGCAGGTAAATCAAACAGAAAATTGGCTTCTACCTCACAGGGTTTTTTTGCCTTCCTCTGGATCAACTTGTAGGATGACAGGCCGAACTGGATGGACAAATGTCTTTTTTCGGCCTTATGTACTATGTTACTATGTATAGCCCTCAATCAATATTTTGTGAAAGCTGTTAAATCGCAGGCCTCAATCAATATTTGGTGGAAACAGGTATATCAAAAGCCTTAATAAGAATTTTGTGGAAGTAAGTATATTGCAGCCCTCAATCAATATTTTGTGGAAGTAGGTATATCAAACCCCTTAATCAATATTTTGTGGAAGCAGGGATATCCCACCCTTCAATCAATATTTGGTTGAAACAGGTATATCAAACATCTTAATCATTATTTTGTGGAAGCAGGTATATCGTAGGCCTCAATCAATATTTGGTGGAAACAGGTATATCGAACGCCTTAATCAGATTTTTGTGGATGTAGGTATCTCAAAACCCTTAATCAGAATTTTGTGGAAGCAGGTATATCGAATGCCTCAATCAATATTTGTTGTAAACAGGTATATCGAACACCTTAATCATAATTTTGTATAAGCAGACATATTGTAGCCCTCAATCAGTATTTTGTGGAGGCAGGTATATCAAACCCCTTAATCAATATTCTGTGGAAGCAGGTATATCGTAGGCCTCAATCAATATTTGGTTAAAACAGGTATATCGAACCCCATCATCAGTATTTTGTGGAAATAGGTACATCGCAGCCCTCAATCAATATTTGGTGGAAGCAGGTATATCAAACTCCTTAAACAATATTTTGTGGAAGCATGTATATCGTAGTCCTCAGTCAATATTTGGTGGAAATAGGTATATCGAATCCCTTAATCAGTATTTTGTGGAATCAGGTTTATTGTAGCCCTCAATAACTATCTTGTGGAAGCAGGCTTTTCAAACCCCTTAATCAGTGTTTTGTGGAAGCAGGTATATCGCAGGCCTCAATCAATATTTGGTGTAAACAGGTATGACGAATTCCTTAATTAATATTTTGTGGAAGCAGGTATCTCACAGGCCTCTATCAATATTTGGTGAAACAAGTATATCGAAACCCTTAATCGATATTTTGTGGAAGCAGGTATATTGTACGCCTCAATCAATATTTATTGGAAGCAGGTATATCAAACACCTCAATCAGTATTTTGTCGAAGCAGGTATATTGCACCCCTCAATCAATATTTGTTTAAACAGGTATTTGGAACCCCTTAATCAGTATTTTGTGGAAGCAGGTATATTGTTGGCCTCAATCAATTTTTGGTAGAAACAGGTATATCGAACCCCTTGAACATTATTTTTTTGAAGCAGGTATATCATAGCCCTCAATCAATATTTTGTGAAAGCTGTTAAATCGCAGGCCTCAATCAATATTTGGTGGAAACAGGTATATCAAAAGCCTTAATAAGAATTTTGTGGAAGTAAGTATATTGCAGCCCTCAATCAATATTTTGTGGAAGTAGGTATATCAAACCCCTTAATCAATATTTTGTGGAAGCAGGGATATCCCACCCTTCAATCAATATTTGGTTGAAACAGGTATATCAAACATCTTAATCATTATTTTGTGGAAGCAGGTATATCGTAGGCCTCAATCAATATTTGGTGGAAACAGGTATATCGAACGCCTTAATCAGATTTTTGTGGATGTAGGTATCTCAAAACCCTTAATCAGAATTTTGTGGAAGCAGGTATATCGAATGCCTCAATCAATATTTGTTGTAAACAGGTATATCGAACACCTTAATCATAATTTTGTATAAGCAGACATATTGTAGCCCTCAATCAGTATTTTGTGGAGGCAGGTATATCAAACCCCTTAATCAATATTCTGTGGAAGCAGGTATATCGTAGGCCTCAATCAATATTTGGTTAAAACAGGTATATCGAACCCCATCATCAGTATTTTGTGGAAATAGGTACATCGCAGCCCTCAATCAATATTTGGTGGAAGCAGGTATATCAAACTCCTTAAACAATATTTTGTGGAAGCATGTATATCGTAGTCCTCAGTCAATATTTGGTGGAAATAGGTATATCGAATCCCTTAATCAGTATTTTGTGGAATCAGGTTTATTGTAGCCCTCAATAACTATCTTGTGGAAGCAGGCTTTTCAAACCCCTTAATCAGTGTTTTGTGGAAGCAGGTATATCGCAGGCCTCAATCAATATTTGGTGTAAACAGGTATGACGAATTCCTTAATTAATATTTTGTGGAAGCAGGTATCTCACAGGCCTCTATCAATATTTGGTGAAACAAGTATATCGAAACCCTTAATCGATATTTTGTGGAAGCAGGTATATTGTACGCCTCAATCAATATTTATTGGAAGCAGGTATATCAAACACCTCAATCAGTATTTTGTCGAAGCAGGTATATTGCACCCCTCAATCAATATTTGTTTAACCACCTCAGCCCCCAGTGCTTAAACACCCTGAAAGACCAGGCCACTTTTTACACTTCTGACCTACACTACTTTCACTGTTTATTGCTCGGTCATGCAACTTACCACCCAAATGAATTTTACCTCCTTTTCTTCTCACTAATAGAGCTTTCATTTGGTGGTATTTCATTGCTGCTGACATTTTTACTTTTTTTGTTATTAATCGAAATTTAACGATTTTTTTGCAAAAAAATGACATTTTTCACTTTCAGTAGTAAAATTTTGCAAAAAAAAACGACATCCATATAGAAATTTTGCTCTAAATTTATAGTTCTACATGTCTTTGATAAAAAAAAAATGTTTGGGTAAAAAAAAAATGGTTTGGGTAAAAGTTATAGCGTTTACAAACTATGGTACAAAAATGTGAATTTCCGCTTTTTGAAGCAGCTCTGACTTTCTGAGCACCTGTCATGTTTCCTGAGGTTCTACAATGCCCAGACAGTACAAACACCCCACAAATGACCCCATTTCTGAAAGTACACACCCTAAGGTATTCGCTGATGGGCATAGTGAGTTCATAGAACTTTTTATTTTTTGTCACAAGTTAGCGGAAAATTATGATTTTTTTTTTTTTCTTACAAAGTCTCATATTCCACTAACTTGTGACAAAAAATAAAAAGTTCTATGAACTCACTATGCCCATCAGCGAATACCTTGGGGTCTCTTCTTTCCAAAATGGGGTCACTTGTGGGGTAGTTATACTGCCCTGGCATTCTAGGGGCCCAAATGTGTGGTAAGGAGTTTGAAATCAAATTCTGTAAAAAATGACCTGTGAAATCCGAAAGGTGCTCTTTGGAATATGGGCCCCTTTGCCCACCTAGGCTGCAAAAAAGTGTCACACATCTGGTATCTCCGTACTCAGGAGAAGGTGGGGAATGTGTTTTGGGGTGTCATTTTATATATACCCATGCTGGGTGAGAGAAATATCTTGGCAAAAGACAACTTTTCCCATTTTTTTATACAAAGTTGTCATTTGACCAAGATATTTATCTCACCCAGCATGGGTATATGTAAAATGACACCCCAAAACACATTCCTCAACTTCTCCTGAGTACGGGGATACCAGATGTGTGACACTTTTTTGCAGCCTAGGTGGGCAAAGGGGCCCATATTCCAAAGAGCACCTTTCGGATTTCACTCCTCATTTTTTCCTGAATTTGATTTCAAACTCCTTACCACACATTTGGGCCCCTAGAATGCCAGGGCAGTATAACTACCCCACAAGTGACCCCATTTTGGAAAGAAGACACCCCAAGGTATTCCGTGAGGGGCATGGCGAGTTCCTAGAATTTTTTATTTTTTGTCACAAGTTAGTGGAAAATGATGATTTTTTTTTAAATTTTTTTTTTCATACAAAGTCTCATATTCCACAAACTTGTGACAAAAAATAAAAACTTCCATGAACTCACTATGCCCATCAGCGAATACCTTGGGGTCTCTTCTTTCCAAAATGGGGTCACTTGTGGGGTAGTTATACTGCCCTGGCATTCTAGGGGCCCAAATGTGTGGTAAGTAGGTAAATGACCTGTGAAATCCGAAAGGTGCTCTTTGGAATGTGGGCCCCTTTGCCCACCTAGGCTGCAAAAAAGTGTCACACATCTGGTATCTCTGTATTCAGGAGAAGTTGAGGAATGTGTTTTGGGGTGTATTTTTACATATACCCATGCTGGGTGAGATAAATATCTTGGTCAAATGCCAACTTTGTATAAAAAAATGGGAAAAGTTGTCTTTTGCCAAGATATTTCTCTCACCCAGCATGGGTATATGTAAAATGACACCCCAAAACACATTCCCCAACTTCTCCCGATTACGGAGATACCAGATGTGTGACACTTTTTTGCAGCCTAGGTGGGCAAAGGGGCCCATATTCAAAAGAGCACCTTTCGGATTTCACAGGTCATTTTTTACAGAATTTGATTTCAAACTCCTTACCACACATTTGGGCCCCTAGAATGCCAGGGCAGTATAACTACCCCACAAGTGACCCCATTTTGGAAAGAAGAGACCCCAAGGTATTCGCTGATGGGCATAGTGAGTTCATGGAACTTTTTATTTTTTGTCACAAGTTAGTGGAATATGAGACTTTGTATGAAAAAAAAAATAAAAAAAAAAATAAGCATTTTCCACTAACTTGTGACAAAAAATAAAAAATTCTAGGAACTCGCCATGCCCCTCACGGAATACCTTGGGGTGTCTTCTTTCCAAAATGGGGTCACTTGTGGGGTAGTTATACTGCCCTGGCATTTTCCAGGGGCCCTAATGTGTGGTAAGTAGGTAAATGACCTGTGAAATCCTAAAGGTGCTCTTTGGAATATGGGCCCCTTTGCCCACCTAGGCTGCAAAAAAGTGTCACACATGTGGTATCGCCGTATTCAGGAGAAGTTGGGGAATGTGTTTTGGGGTGTCATTTTACATATACCCATGCTGGGTGAGAGAAATATCTTGGCAAAAGACAACTTTTCCCATTTTTTTATACAAAGTTGGCATTTGACCAAGATATTTCTCTCACCCAGCATGGGTATATGTAAAATGACACCCCAAAACACATTCCCCAACTTCTCCTGAGTACGGCGATACCAGATGTGTGACACTTTTTTGCAGCCTAGATGCGCAAAGGTGCCCAAATTCCTTTTAGGAGGGCATTTTTAGACATTTGGATACCAGACTTCTTCTCACGCTTTGGGGCCCCTAGAATGCCAGAGCAGTATAAATACCCCACATGTGACCCCATTTTGGAAAGAAGACACCCCAAGGTATTCAATGAGGGGCATGGCGAGTTCATAGAAATCTTTTTTTTTTGGCACAAGTTAGCGGAAATTGATATTTTTAATTTTTTTCTCACAAAGTCTCCCGTTCCGCTAACTTGGGACAAAAAATTCAATCTTTCATGGACTCAATATGCCCCTCACGGAATACCTGGGGGTGTCTTCTTTCCGAAATGGGGTCACATGTGGGGTATTTATACTGCCCTGGCATTCTAGGGGCCCTAAAGCGTGAGAAGAAGTCTGGAATATAAATGTCTAAAAAATTTTACGCATTTGGATTCCGTGAGGGGTATGGTGAGTTCATGTGAGATTTTATTTTTTGACACAAGTTAGTGGAATATGAGACTTTGTAAGAAAAAAAAAAAAAAATTCTGCTAACTTGGGCCAAAAAAATATCTGAATGGAGCCTTACAGAGGGGGGGGGGGGGGATCAATGACAGGGGGGTGATCAATGACAGGGGGGGTGATCAATGACAGGGGGGTTGATCAATGACAGGGGGGTTGATCAATGACAGGGGGGTGATCAGGGAGTCTATATGGGGTGATCACCACAGTCATTGATCATGCCCCTGTAAGGCTTCATTCAGACGTCCGGATGCGTTTTGCGGATCGGATCCATCTATCAGTGCATCCGTAAAAATCATGCGGACATCTGAATGGAGCTTTACAGGGGGGTGATCAATGACAGGGGGGTGATCAGGGAGTCTATATGGGGTGATCACCACAGTCATTGATCATGCCCCTGTAAGGCTTCATTCAGACGTCCGGATGCGTTTTGCGGATCGGATCCATCTATCAGTGCATCCGTAAAAATCATGCGGACATCTGAATGGAGCTTTACAGGGGGGTGATCAATGACAGGGGGGTGATCAGGGAGTCTATATGGGGTGATCACCACAGTCATTGATCATGCCCCTGTAAGGCTTCATTCAGACGTCCGGATGCGTTTTGCGGATCGGATCCATCTATCAGTGCATCCGTAAAAATCATGCGGACATCTGAATGGAGCTTTACAGGGGGGTGATCAGGGAGTCTATATGGGGTGATCACCACAGTCATTGATCATGCCCCTGTAAGGCTTCATTCAGACGTCCGGATGCGTTTTGAGGATCGGATCCATCTATCAGTGCATCCGTAAAAATCATGCGGACATCTGAATGGAGCTTTACAGGGGGGTGATCAGGGAGTCTATATGGGGTGATCACCACAGTCATTGATCATGCCCCTGTAAGGCTTCATTCAGACGTCCGGATGCGTTTTGCGGATCGGATCCATCTATCAGTGCATCCGTAAAAATCATGCGGACATCTGAATGGAGCTTTACAGGGGGGTGATCAGGGAGTCTATATGGGGTGATCACCACAGTCATTGATCATGCCCCTGTAAGGCTTCATTCAGACGTCCGGATGCGTTTTGAGGATCGGATCCATCTATCAGTGCATCCGTAAAAATCATGCGGACGTCTGAATGGAGCTTTACAGGGGGTTGATCAATGACAGGGGTGTAATCAATGACAGGGGGGGTGATCAGGGAGTCTATATGGGGTGATAACCACAGTCATTGATCACGCCCCTGTAAGGCTTCATTCAGACGTCCGGATGCGTTTTGCGGATCTGATCCATCTATCAGTGGATCCGTAAAAATCATGCGGACATCTGAATGGAGCTTTACAGGGGGGTAATCAATGACAGGGGGGTGATCAATGACAGGGGGGTGATCAGGGAGTCTATATGGGGTGATCAGGGGCTAATAAGGGGTTAATAAGTGACGGGGGGGGTGTAGTGTAGTGTAGTGGTGCTTGGTGGGACTTTACTGAGCTACCTGTGTCCTCTGGTGGTCGATCCAAACAAATGGGACCACCAGAGGACCAGGTAGCAGGTATATTAGATGCTGTTATCAAAACAGCGTCTAATATACCTGTTAGGGGTTAAAAAAAACACATCTCCAGCCTGCCAGCGAACGATCGCCGCTGGCAGGCTGGAGATCAACTCTCTTACCTTCCGTTCCTGTGAGCGCGCGCGCCTGTGTGTGCGCGTTCACAGGAAATCTCGCCCATCGCGAGATGACGCATATATGCGTGACTCTGCGCAGGGCTGCCACCTCCGGAACGCGATCCTGCGTTAGGCTGTCCGGAGGTGGTTAAACAGGTATTTGGAACCCCTTAATCAGTATTTTGTGGAAGCAGGTATATTGTTGGCCTCAATCAATTTTTGGTAGAAACAGGTATATATAACCCCTTGAACATTATTTTTTTGAAGCAGGTATATCGTAGCCCTCAATCAATATTTTGTGAAAGCTGTTAAATCGCAGGCCTCAATCAATATTTGGTGGAAACAGGTATATCAAAAGCCTTAATAAGAATTTTGTGGAAGTAAGAATATTGCAGCCTTCAATCAATATTTTGTGGAAGTAGGTATATCAAACCCCTTAATCAGTATTTTGTGGAAGCAGGTATATCGTAGGCCTCAATCAATATTTGGAAGAAACAGGTATATCGAACCCCTTAATCATTATTTTGTGGAAGCAGGTATATCGTAGTCCTCAATCAATATTTGGTAGAAACAGGTATATCGAACACCTTAAGCAGTATTTTAAGGAAGCAGTTATATCGCAGCCCTCAATCAATATTTTGTGGAAGCAGGTGTATCATACCTCTTAATCAGTATTTTGTAGAAGCAGGTATATCGCAGCCCTCATTCAATATATAGTGGAAAGAGGTATATTAAACCCCTTAATCAGGATTTTGTAGAAGCAGGTATATCATAATCCTCAATCAATATTTGGTAGAAGTAGGTATATCGAACACCTCAATCAGTATTTTGTGGAAGCAGGTATAGCCCACCCTTCAATCAATATTTGGTTGAAACAGGTATATCAAACACCTTAATCGTTATTTTGTGGAAGCAGGTATATCGTAGGCCTCAATCAATATTTGGTGGAAACAGATATATCGAACTCCTTAATCAGAATTTTGTGGATGTAGGTATATCATAACCCTTAATCAGTGTTTTGTGGAAGCAGGTATATCGCATGCCTCAATCAATATTTGTTGTAAACAGGTATATCGAACCCCTTAATCATAATTTTGTATAAGCAGACATATTGTAGCCCTCAATCAGTATTTTGTGGAGGCAGGTATATCAAACCCCTTAATCAATATTCTGTGGAAGCAGGTATATCGTAGGCCTCAATCAATATTTGGTGGAAACAGGTATATCGAACGCCTTAATCAGAATTTAGTGGATGTAGGTATATTGCAGCCCTCAATCAAAATTTTGTGGAAGCATGTATATCAAAACCCTTATTTAGAATTTTGTGGAAGCAGGTATATCGCATGCCTCAATCAATATTTGTTGTAAACAGGTATATCGAACCCCTTAGGCCTCCTGCACACGACCGTTGTGTGCACCCGTGGCCGTTGTGCCGTTTTCCGCTTTTTTTAGCGGACCCATTGACTTTCAATGGGTCCGTGGAAAAATTGGAAAATGCACCGTTTTGCAGCCGCATCCGTGATCCGTGTTTCCTGGCCGTGAAAAAAATATGACCTGTCCTATTTTTTTCACGGCCAACGGTTCACGGACCCATTCAAGTCAATGGGTCCGTAAAAGAACACGGATGCACACAAAATTGGCATCCGTGTCCGTGATCGTGGCTGTAGGTTAGTTTTTATACAGACGGATCCGAAGATCCGTCTGTATAAAAGCTTTTTCAAAGCTGAGTTTTCACTTCGTGAAAACTCAGAACCGACAGTATATTCTAACACAGAAGCGTTCCCATGGTGATGGGGACGCTTCTAGTTAGAATACACTACAAACTTTGTACAAGACTGCCCCCTGCTGCCTGGCAGCACCCGATCTCTTACAGGGGGCCGTGATCAGCACAATTAACCCCTTCAGGTGCGGCACCTGAAGGGGTTAATTGTGCTGATCACGGCCCCCTGTAAGAGATCAGGGCTGCCAGGCAGCAGGGGGCAGACCCTCCCCCCCTCCCCAGTTTAAATATCATTAGTGGCCAGTGCGGCCCCCCCCCTCCCTCTATTGTAATTATTCGTTGGTGGCACAGTGTGCGCCCCCCCCCCCCCTCCCTCCCTCTATTGTAATAATTCGTTGGTGGCACAGTGTGCGCCCCCCATCGCCCCCCCCCTCCCTCTATAGCATTAACAACATTGGTGGCCAGTGTGCGGCCTCCCATCTCCCCCCCCCCATCATTGGTGGCAGCGGAGTTCCGATCGGAGTCCCAGTTTAATCGCTGGGGCTCCGATCGGTAACCATGGCAACCAGGACGCTGGTTGCCATGGTTACTTAGCAATAGTACAATAGTAGAAGATTCATACTTACCGGCTGCTGCGATGTTCGTGTCCGGCCGGGAGCTCCACCTACTGGTAAGTGTCATTGCTAAATGAACTGTCACTTACCAGTAGGAGGAGCTCCCGGCCGGAAGCAGACATCGCAGCTCCCAGGTAAGTATGAATCTTTTACTATTGTACTATTGCTAGTAACCCGCTGCCACCAATGATCGGGGGGGGGTGGGGGTAGATGGGAGGCCGCACACTGGCCACCAATGTTGTTAATGCTATAGAGGGAGGGGGGCCAATGGGGGGCGCACACCAACGATTACAATAGAGGGAGGAAGGGGGGGGGGGGCGCACACTGTGCCACCAACGATTTATTACAATAGAGGGAGGAAGGGGGGGGCGGGGGGGCGCACACTGTGCCACCAAGGAATTATTACAATAGAGGAAGGGGGGGGGCCGCACTGGCCACCAATGATATTCAAACTGGGGAGGGGGGGGGGGGTCTGCCCCCTGCTGCCTGGCAGCCCTGATCTCTTACAGGGGGATATGATAGTACAATTAACCCCTTCAGGTGCGGCACCTGAAGGGTTAATTGTGCTGATCACAGCCCCCTGTAAGAGATCGGATGCTGCTAGGCAGCAGGGGGCAGTCATGTACACAGTTTGTAGTATATTCTAACTAGAAGCGTCCCCATCACCATGGGAACGCCTCTCTGTTAGAATATACTGTCGTAAATGAGGTTTCACGATCTAACTCATATCCGACAGTATATTCTAACATAGAGGCGTTCCCATGGTGATGGGGACGCTTCAAGTTAAAATATACCATCGGATTGGAGAAAACTCCGATCCGATGGTATAAAAGGGACTCCAGACTTTACATTGAAAGTCAATGGGGACGGATCCGTTTGAAATGGCACCATATTGTGTAAACGTCAAACGGATCCGTCCCCATTGACTTGCATTGTAATTCAGGACGGATCCGTTTGGCTCCGCACGGCCAGGGGGACACCAAAACGACTTTTTTTTCATGTCCGTGGATCCTCCAAAAATCAAGGAAGACCCACGGACGAAAAAACGGTCACGGATCACGGAAAAACGGGACCCGTTTTTGCGGACCGCAAAAAAATACGTTCGTGTGCAGGAGGCCTTAATCATAATTTTGTATAATCAGACATATTGTAGCCCTCAATCAGTATTTTGTGGAGGCAGGTATATCAAACCCCTTAATCAATATTCTGTGGAAGCAGGTATATCGTAGGCCTCAATCAATATTTGGTTAAAGCAGGTATATCGAACCCCATCATCAGTATTTTGTGGAAATAGGTATATCGCAGCCCTTAATCAATATTTGGTGGAAGCAGGTATTTCAAACTCCTTAAACAATATTTTGTGGAAGCATGTATATCGTAGTCCTCAGTCAATATTTGGTGGAAATAGGTATATCGAATCCCTTAATCAGTATTTTGTGGAATCAGGTTTATTGTAGCCCTCAATAACTATCTCGTGGAAGCAGGCTTTTCAAACCCCTTAATCAGTATTTTGTGGAAGCAGGTATATCGCAGGCCTCAATCAATATTTGGTGTAAACAGGTATGACAAATTCCTTAATCAATATTTTGTGGAAGCAGGTATCTCACAGGCCTCTATCAATATTTGGTGAAACAAGTATATCGAAACCCTTAATCGATATTTTGTGGAAGCAGGTATATTGTACGCCTCAATCAATATTTATTGGAAGCAGGTATATCAAACACCTCAATCAGTATTTTGTCGAAGCAGGTATTATCACGAGGGTGTCAAGAACCACGCCTGACTCCGTTATACCCGGGGTCAGGAAGTCGCAGCGGTTGGCTGTGCGCTCTATGTAAGATAGGGCTGTTTCCTTATGGTAGCTTTCTGGGTTTGCTTTGCAAACCCTTTTGGCTCACTCAGGGATCCGTAGCTCCTTCTCCTCAGCTGTTCCTTGTCCAGCACTCCCAACCTCCTTATATTCCCCTCTCACACTTCTCTGGTTGCCAGATATAGAGCTCCCTGCCTGGACATCTATTCTGACCCTCTGGAGCTGTGTTGCTGCGTTCTCTGGTTGTTGGTCCAGAACGCTACCCTCCGGATCCCTGTTGGACCTTTGTGGTCTGCTGTGGTCGCCCACCTGGGTGTATGTGTTTGTCTGTATTGTCTGTCCTCTCCCTGGTGTTTCCCTCTTAGTGTCAGTGGTGCGGACTAGCGATCCCACCTGCCCGTTCACTATCTAGGGCTCATTTTAGGGAAAGCCAGGGTTTAGGCACGTGATCGCCGCACGGGTGAGGAACCCATCTAGGGACGTCAGGGCAGTCAGGTGCCAGCCGCAAGGTGAGTCAGGGGTCACCACCTTTCCCTCTCCCTTGGGCAGGGCTTTCCCTTTTCCCTCCCTGTGCGTGACGCCGGTCATTACAGGTATATTGCACCCCTCAATCAATATTTGTTTAAACAGGTATTTGGAACCCCTTAATCTGTATTTTGTGGAAACAGGTATATTGTTGGCCTCAATCAATTTTTGGTAGAAGCAGGTATATCAAACCCCTTGAACATTATTTTTTTTAAGCAGGTATATCGTAGCCCTCAATCAATATTTTGTGAAAGCTGTTAAATCGCAGGCCTCAATCAATATTTGGTGGAAACAGGTATATCAAAAGCCTTAATAAGAATTTTGTGGAAGTAAGTATATTGCAGCCCTCAATCAATATTTTGTGGAAGTAGGTATATCAAACCTCTTAATCAGTATTTTGTGGAAGCAGGTATATCGCAGGCCTCAATCAATATTTTGTGGAAGCAGACATATCGATCCCCTTAATCAGTATTATGTGGAAGCAGGTATATCGTAGGCCTCAATCAATATTTGGAAGAAACAGGTATATCGAACCCCTTAATCATTATTTTGTGGAAGCAGGTATATCGTAGGCCCAATCAATATTTGGTAGAAACAGGTATATCGAACACCTTAAGCAGTATTTTAAGGAAGCAGGTATATCGCAGCCCTCAATCAATATTTTGTGGAAGCAGATGTATCATACCTCTTAATCAGTATTTTGTAGAAGCAGGTACAGTGGGGGAAATAATTATTTGACCCCTCACTGATTTTGTAAGTTTGTCCAATGACAAAGAAATGAAAAGTCTCAGAACAGTATCATTTCAATGGTAGGTTTATTGTAACAGTGGCAGATAGCACATCAAAAGGAAAATCGAAAAAAAAACTTTAAATAAAAGATAGCAACTGATTTGCATTTCATTGAGTGAAATAAGTATTTGAACCCCTACCAACCATTAAGAGTTCTGGCTCCCACAGAGTGGTTAGACACTTCTACTCAATTAGTCACCCTCATTAAGGACACCTGTCTTAACTAGTCACCTGTATAAAAGACACCTGTCCACAGAATCAATCAATCAAGCAGACTCCAAACTCTCCAACATGGGAAAGACCAAAGAGCTGTCCAAGGATGTCAGAGACAAAATTGTAGACCTGCACAAGGCTGGAATGGGCTACAAAACCATTAGCAAGAAGCTGGGAGAGAAGGTGACAACTGTTGGTGCGATTGTTCGAAAATGGAAGGAGCACAAAATGACCATCAATCGACCTCGCTCTGGGGCTCCACGCAAGATCTCACCTCGTGGGGTGTCAATGGTTCTGAGAAAGGTGAAAAAGCATCCTAGAACTACACGGGAGGAGTTAGTTAATGACCTCAAATTAGCAGGGACCACAGTCACCAAGAAAACCATTGGAAACACATTACACCGCAATGGATTAAAATCCTGCAGGGCTCGCAAGGTCCCCCTGCTCAGGAAGGCACATGTGCAGGCCCATCTGAAGTTTGCCAATGAACACCTGAATGATTCAGAGAGTGACTGGGAGAAGGTGCTGTGGTCTGATGAGACCAAAATAGAGCTCTTTGGCATTAACTCAACTCGCTGTGTTTGGAGGAAGAAAAATGCTGCCTATGACCCCCAAAACACCGTCCCCACCGTCAAGCATGGGGGTGGAAACATTTTGCTTTGGGGGTGTTTTTCTGCTAAGGGCACAGGACAACTTATTCGCATAAACGGGAAAATGGACGGAGCCATGTATCGTGAAATCCTGAGCGACAACCTCCTTCCCTCTGCCAGGAAACTGAAAATGGGTCGTGGATGGGTGTTCCAGCACGACAATGACCCAAAACATACAGCAAAGGCAACAAAGGAGTGGCTCAAGAAGAAGCACATTAAGGTCATGGAGTGGCCTAGTCAGTCTCCGGACCTTAATCCAATCGAAAACCTATGGAGGGAGCTCAAGCTCAGAGTTGCACAGAGACAGCCTCGAAACCTTAGGGATTTAGAGATGATCTGCAAAGAGGAGTGGACCAACATTCCTCCTAAAATGTGCGCAAACTTGGTCATCAATTACAAGAAACGTTTGACCTCTGTGCTTGCAAACAAGGGTTTTTCCACCAAGTATTAAGTCTTTTTTTGTTAGAGGGTTCAAATACTTATTTCACTCAATGAAATGCAAATCAGTTGCTATCTTTTATTTAAAGTTATTTTTTCGATTTTCCTTTTGATGTGCTATCTGCCACTGTTACAATAAACCTACCATTGAAATGATACTGTTCTGAGACTTTTCATTTCTTTGTCATTGGACAAACTTACAAAATCAGTGAGGGGTCAAATAATTATTTCCCCCACTGTATATCGCTTTCCTCAATCAATATATAGTGGAAACAGGTATATTAAACCCCTTAATCAGGATTTTGTAGAACCAGGTATATCATAGTCCTCAATCAATATTTGGTAGAAGTAGGTATATCAAACACCTCAATCAGTATTTTGTGGAAGCAGGTATATCCCACCCTTCGATCAATATTTGGTTGAAACAGGTATATCAAACACCTTAATCGTTATTTTGTGGAAGCAGGTATATCGTAGGCCTCAATCAATATTTGGTGGAAACAGGTATATCGAACGCCTTAATCAGAATTTTGTGGATGTAGGTATATCAAAACCCTTAATCAGTGTTTTGTGGAAGCAGGTATATCGCATGCCTCAATCAATATTTGTTGTAAACAGTTATATATCGAACCCCTTAATCATAATTTTGTATAAGCAGACATATTGTAGCCCTCAATCAGTATTTTGTGGAGGCAGGTATATCAAACCCCTTAATCATTATTCTGTGGAAGCAGGTATATCGTAGGCCTCAATCAATATTTGGTGGAAACAGGTATATCGAACGCCTTAATCAGAATTTTGTGGATGTAGGCATATTGCAGCCCTCAATCAAAATTTTGTGGAAGCATGTATATCAAAACCCTTAATAAGAATTTTGTGGAAGCAGGTATATCGCATGCCTCAATCAATATTTGTTGTAAACAGGTATATCAAACACGTTAATCATAATTTTGTATAAGCAGACATATTGTAGCCCTCAATCAGTATTTTGTGGAGGCAGGTATATTAAACCCCTTAATCAATATTCTGTGGAAGCAGGTATATCGTAGGCCTCAATCAATATTTGGTTAAAACAGGTATATCGAACCCCATCATCAGTATTTTGTGGAAATAGGTATATCGCAGCCCTCAGTCAATATTTGGCGGAAATAGGTATATCGAATCCCTTAATCAGTATTTTGTGGAATCAGGTTTATTGTAGCCCTCAATAACTATCTTGTGGAAGCAGGCTTTTCAAACCCCTTAATCAGTATTTTGTGGAAGCAGGTATATCGCAGGCCTCAATCAATATTTGGTGTAAACAGGTATGACGAATTCCTTAATCGATATTTTGTGTTAGCAGGTATATTGTACGCCTCAATCAATATTTATTGGAAGCAGGTATATCAAACACGTCAATCAGTATTTTGTCGAAGCAGGTATATTGCACCCCTCAATCAATATTTGTTTAAACAGGTATTTGGAACCCCTTAATAGGTATTTTGTGGAAGCAGGTATATTGTTGGCCTCAATCAATTTTTGGTAGAAACAGGTATAACGAACCCCTTGAACATTATTTTTTTGAAGCAGGTATATCGTAGCCCTCAATCAATATTTTCTGAAAGCTGTTAAATTGCAGGCCTCAATCAATATTTGGTGGAAACAATTATATCAAAAGCCTTAATAAGAATTTTGTGGAAGTAAGTATATTGCAGCCCTCAAAAAATATTTTGTTGAAGTAGGTATATCAAACCCCTTAATCAGTGTTATGTGAAAGCAGGTATATCGTAGGCCTCAATCAATATTTGGAAGAAACAGGTATATCGAACTCCTTAATCATTATTTTGTGGAAGCAGGTATATTGAAGCCCTCAATAAGTATTTTGTGGAAGCAGCAATATCAAATCCCTTAATCTGTATTTTGTAGAAGCAGGTATATCACAGGCCTCAATCAATATTTGGTGGAAACAGGTATATCGAACCTCTAAATCGGAATTTTCTGGAAGAAGGTATATCATAGGCCTCAATCAATATTTTCTGGAAGCAGGAATATCAAACACCTTAATCAGTATTTTGTAGAAGCAGGTATATCGTAGTCCTTTATCAATATTTGGTGAAAAAAGGTATAATTAACCCATTAATCAGTATTTTGTGGAAGAAGATATATCGAAGGCCTCAATCAATATTTGGTGGAAAAATGTATATCGAACTCCTTAATAAAAATTTTGTGGAAGCAGGTATATCGCACCCCTCAATCAATATTTGGTTGAAACAGGTATTTTGAACCCTATAATCAATATTTTGTGGAAGCAGGTATATCGTGGGCCTTAAAATTTTGTAGAAACAGGTATATCGAACCCCTTAGTCAGTATTTTGTTAAAGCAGGTATATCGCAGCCCTCAATCAATATTTTGTGGAAGCAGGTATATCAAACCCCTTCTTCAGTATTTTGTGGAAGCAGGTATATTGCAGCCATCAATCAATATTTTGTGGAAGCTGTTATATCAAACCCTTTACTCAGAATTTTGTGGAAGTAGGTATATCGTAGGCCTCAATCAATATTTGGTTCAAACAGGTATATCGAAACCCCTTAATCAATATTTTGTGGAAGCAGGTATATTGAAGCCCTCAATAAGTATTTTGTGGAAGCATGTATATCAAACCACTTAATCGGAATTTTGTGGAATCAGGTATATCGCAGGCCTCAATCAATATTTTGTAGAAGCAGGTATATCAAACCCCTTAATCATAATTTTGTGGAAGCAGGTATCTCCTAGGCCTCAATCAATATTTGGATCAAACAGATATATCAAACCCCTTAATCAGTATATTGTTGAAGCAGGTATATCACAGCCCTCAATAAATATTTTGTGGAAGCAGGTATATCAAACCCCTTAATCAGCATTTTGTGGAAGCAGGTATATCGCAGGCCTCAATCAATATTTGGTGAAAAAAGTTATATCGAACCCCTTAGTTAGTATTTTGTGGAAGCAGTTATATCGGAAGCCTCATTCTGTCACGGATGATGTTGCAGATAGCTGGAAGTTATGGATAAACATCCGACTGGCTTGATCCCAAACTAAGGAGCATAAAGGTGACCCCTATAAAACCCTAAGAGCTCACCCTGACTGCTAAGCACATACAAGGGTCTCAGAGGTAGACGATTGCATGCCCTCGTACCTAGACTGTGTGACACCTGAAAACCCTATAATAGTGAGGGGACACGACCACCGGCTCCCTGCACTTAATACGGAGGGAGTCAGGGTCACCTAGAATCAAGCCAGCAAGGAAACACAATACATGAAAGGACTTATCTGAACAAGCAGCAACCGAAGTCTCCAGCAGTGAACAACACAATACAGGAAGTAGTATAAACCGCAAAGTGAGGCAGTATGGGAGGGAATATAAAGGAAAGAGGATTAGTCTAAATAGGTGACACCTGGGAGAAGGAAATGAGATGACAAAGTGAAACCAAAACAAAGAACATCATGCAAGAGGTAGAAAAGGACATCTGTCAGACCTTCTCACAGAAGTGGCGGTGACACATTCAATATTTGGTGGAAATAGGTATATCAAACCCCTTAGTCAGTATTTTGTGAAAGCAGGTATATCGCACCCCTCAATTAATATTTGGTTGAAACAGGTTTATCGAACCCCTTAATCGTTATTTTGTGGAAGCAGGTATATCGTAGGCCTCAATCAATATTTGGTAGAAACAGGTATATTGAACCCCTTAAAGGGGTATTCCCACTTTGCTTTTTCAATCTTACCAGCAGTAGATGTCCTGATAACTTCCTGGTTTGGCTCAGGCAGTTGAGTGAATGCCGGCCACGCCTCCTCATGACTCACCCTGAGAGCTCAGTCCTTTCATGCGCGTTCATGTGGATGAGTCATCATTCTGGGAGATGGGAAGTTTGGATCTTTTTCATGAATTGATTCATTTGAATCAGTTCATTCAAAAGAACCGATTCATGAATCGGATCTTGGGTTCACTTCCTGAGCCGGCAGAAGCAAGTGAACTGAAGATCAATGCGCATGCTCAGTTCATCGAATCTTTGGTACACTTGCTGAGTCGGCTCTCAAGTGAACCGAAGGTCAGGAGGGACTCGCTCCTGGCAAACACAGCTCTGCTGCAGTGAATGCAGTGGAGCAGACTGGGATGTAATTACACTGTATAGTTATTGCAGGTATTTAGATAATTGTCTAAGAGTTTATTAGTTAAAAGAATCCTGTCACCGAGTCCCTGCCAGGCTTCCTACTCTGCTCATTGCTGCAAGCACCCTATACACACACAGCTCTGCTACATGCAATACAATACCCCCCTATAGCACCCTATACACACACAGCTCTGCTACATGCAATACTATACCCCCCTATAGCACCCTATACACACACAGCTCTGCTACATGCAATATTATACCCCCCTATAGCACCCTATACACACACAGCTCTGCTACATGCAATACTATACCCCCCCTATAGCACCCTATACACACACAGCTCTTCTACATGCAATACTATACCCCCCTATAGCACCCTATACACACACAGCTCTGCTACATGCAATACTATACCCCCTATAGCACCCTATACACACACAGCTCTGCTACATGCAATACTATACCCCCTATACACACACAGCTCTGCTACATGCAATACTATACCCCCCTATAGCACCCTATACACACACAGCTCTGCTACATGCAATATTATACCCCCCTATAGCACCCTATACACACACAGCTCTGCTACATGCAATACTATACCCCCTATAGCACCCTATACACACACAGCTCTGCTACATGCAATATTATACCCCCCTATAGCACCCTTTACACACACAGCTCTGCTACATGTAATACTATACCCCCCCTATAGCACCCTATACACACACAGCTCTGCTACATGCAATACTATACCCCCTATAGCACCCTATACACACACAGCTCTGCTACATGCAATACTATACCCTCCTATACACACACAGCTCTGCTACATGCAATACTATACCCCCTTATGGCACCCTATACACACACAGCTCTGCTACATGCAATACTATACCCCCCTATAGCACCCTATACACACACAGCTCTGCTACATGCAATATTATACCCCCTATAACACCCTATACACACACAGCTCTGCTACATGTAATACTATACCCCCCCATAGCACCCTATACACACACAGCTCTGCTACATGCAATACTATACCCCCTATAGCACCCTATACACACACAGCTCTGCTACATGCAATACTATACCCCCCTATAGCACCCTATACACACACAGCTCTGCTACATGCAATATTATACCCCCCTATACACACACAGCTCTGCTACATGCAATACTATACCCCCCCTATAGCACCCACAGCTCTGCTACATGCAATATTATACCCCCCTATAGCACCCTATACACACACAGCTCTGCTACATGCAATACTATACAACCACCCCCCACCCACGGACTTGTCAGAAGACAGGGAGCCGCAGAGCAGGAAGCCTGGCAGGGACTCGGTGACAGTCTCTGACTCATTTGATTCTTTTAACTAATAAACTCAGACGATTCTCTGAGTCCCTGCGACTCCCCCTGTGCTGTGAGTCAGTGCTGGACTGCTGGTTGCCTCTGATTGGTTGGAAGGCGGGGAGGGGCGGGGCTAGCTTCCACTGTCGGCTCCTATTACACTGCCTGCTGCTGCCTCTATGCTAATCTGACTGAGCTGTTAACTCGTGTGCGCTCACAGTGTGAGTGAGAGGCCGGCTGCAGGATCGCAATAGAAACCAGTGCGCAAGTGCGGCATGGATGCGACCGGCGAGATGTGGCCGTATCCATGGGATACCAGCACAAACACAGGGGAGTGAAAGGAGCATTTTTAGGCTGAATGGTATGTTTTTTTTTAATTACATGTATTATAAGAAATGTTCAGTGGGGGGCAATGATTTAATGTAACCCTATTTAATGAAGTGGGAATACCCCTTTAAGCAGTATTTTAAGGAAGCAGGTATATCGCAGCCCTCAATCAACATTTTGTGGAAACAGGTATATCATACCTCTTAATCAGTATTTTGTAGAAGCAAATATATCGCAGGCCTCAATCAATATATAGTTGAAAAAGGTATATCAAACCCCTTAATCAGTATTTTGTGGAAGCAGGTATATGATAGTTCTCAATCAATATTTGGTAGAACCAGGTATATCAAACACCTCAATCAGTATTTTGTGGAAGCAGGTATATCAAACCCCTTAATCAGCATTTTGTGGAAGCAGGTATATCGCAGGCCTCAATCAATATTTGGTGAAAAAAGTTATATCGCACCCCTTAATCAGTATTTTGTGGAAGCAGTTATATCGGAAGACTCATTCAATATTTGGTGGAAATAGGTATATCAAACCCCTTAGTCAGTATTTTGTGAAAGCAGGTATATCGCACAGCTCAATTAATATTTGGTTGAAACAGGTTTATCGAACCCCTTAATCGTTATCTTGTGGAAGCAGGTATATCGAACGCCTTAATCAGAATTTTGTGGAAATAGGTATATTGCAGCCCTCAATCAAAATTTTGTGGAAGCAGGTATATCAAACCCCTTAATCAGTATTTTGTGGAAGCAGGTATATCGCAGGCCTCATTCAATATTTGTTGTAAACAGGTATATCGAACCCCTTATTCATAATTTTGTATAAGCAGACATATTGTAGCCCTCAATCAGTATTTTGTGGATGCAGGTATATCAAACCCCTTAATCAGTATTCTGTGGAAGCAGGTATATCGTAGGCCTCAATCAATATTTGGTTAAGACAAGTTAAGACAAGTATATTGAATCCCTTCATCAGTATTTGGTGGAAGCAGGTACATCAAACTCCTTAAACAATATTTTGTGGAAGCATGTATATTGTAGTCCTCAGTCAATATTTGGTGGAAGCAGGTATATCAAACTCCTTATACAATATTTTATGGAAGCATGTATATCGTAGTCCTCAGTCAATATTTGGTGGAAATAGGTATATCGAATCCCTAAATCAGTATTTTGTGGAATCAGGTTTATTGTAGCCCTCAATAACTATCTTGTGGAAGCAGGCTTTTCAAACCCCTTAATCAGTATTTTGTGGAAGCAGGTATATCGCAGGCCTCAATCAATATTTGGTGTAAACAGGTATGACAAATTCCTTAATCAATATTTTGTGGAAGCAGGTATCTCACAGGCCTCTATCAATATTTGGTGAAACAAGTATATTGAAAGCCTTAATCGATATTTTGTGGAAGCAGGTATATTGTACGCCTCAATCAATATTTATTGGAAGCAGTTATATCAAACACCTCAATCAGTATTTTGTCAAAGCAGGTATATTGCACCCCTCAATCAATATTTGTTTAAACAGGTATTTGGAACCCCTTAATCTGTATTTTGTGGAAGCAGGTATATTGTTGGCCTCAATAAATTTTTGGTAGAAACAGGTATATCGTACCCCTTGAACATTATTTTTTTGAAGCAGGTATATCGCAGGCCTCAATCAATATTTGGTGGAAACAGGTATATCAAAAGCCTTAATAAGAATTTTGTGGAAGTAAGTATATTGCAGCCCTCAATCAATATTTTGTGGAAGTAGGTATATCAAACCTCTTAATCAGTATTTTGTGGAAGCAGGTATATCGCAGGCCTCAATCAATATTTTGTGGAAGCAGACATATCGATCCCCTTAATCAGTATTATGTGGAAGCAGGTATATCGTAGGCCTCAATCAATATTTGGAAGAAACAGGTATATCGAACCCCTTAATCATTATTTTGTGGAAGCAGGTTTATCGCAGGCCTCAATCAATATTTTGTGGAAGCAGACATATCGATCCCCTTAATCAGTATTATGTGGAAGCAGGTATATCGTAGGCCTCAATCAATATTTGGAAGAAACAGGTATATCGAACACCTTAAGCAGTATTTTAAGGAAGCAGGTATATCGCAGCCCTCAATCAATATTTTGTGGAAGCAGGTGTATCATACCTCTTAAACAGTATTTTGTAGAAGCAGGTATATCGCAGTCCTCAATCAATATATAGGGGAAACAGATATATTAAACCCCTTAATCAGGATTTTGTAGAAGCAGGTATATCATAGTCCTCAATCAATATTTGGTAGAAGTAGGTATATCAAACACCTCAATCAGTATTTGGTGGAAGCAGGTATATCAAACTCCTTAAACAATATTTTGTGGAAGCATGTATATCGTAGTCCTCAGTCAATATTTGGTGGAAATAGGTATATTGAATCCCTAAATCAGTATTTTGTGGAATCAGGTTTATTGTAACCCTCAATAACTATCTTGTGGAAGCAGGCTTTTCAAACCCCTTAATCAGTATTTTGTGGAAGCAGGTATATCGCAGGCCTCAATCAATATTTGGTGTAAACAGGTATGACAAATTCCTTAATCAATATTTTGTGGAAGCAGGTATCTCACAGGCCTCTATCAATATTTGGTGAAACAAGTATATTGAAACCCTTAATCGATATTTTGTGGAAGCAGGTATATTGTACGCCTCAATCAATATTTATTGGAAGCAGTTATATCAAACACCTCAATCAGTATTTTGTCAAAGCAGGTATATTGCACCCCTCAATCAATATTTGTTTAAACAGGTATTTGGAACCCCTTAATCGGTATTTTGTGGAAGCAGGTATATTGTTGGCCTCAATAAATTTTTGGTAGAAACAGGTATATCGTACCCCTTGAACATTATTTTTTTGAAGCAGGTATATCGCAGGCCTCAATCAATATTTGGTGGAAACAGGTATATCAAAAGCCTTAATAAGAATTTTGTGGAAGTAAGTATATTGCAGCCCTCAATCAATATTTTGTGGAAGTAGGTATATCAAACCTCTTAATCAGTATTTTGTGGAAGCAGGTATATCGCAGGCCTCAATCAATATTTTGTGGAAGCAGACATATCGATCCCCTTAATCAGTATTATGTGGAAGCAGGTATATCGTAGGCCTCAATCAATATTTGGAAGAAACAGGTATATCGAACCCCTTAATCATTATTTTGTGGAAGCAGGTTTATCGCAGGCCTCAATCAATATTTTGTGGAAGCAGACATATCGATCCCCTTAATCAGTATTATGTGGAAGCAGGTATATCGTAGGCCTCAATCAATATTTGGAAGAAACAGGTATATCGAACACCTTAAGCAGTATTTTAAGGAAGCAGGTATATCGCAGCCCTCAATCAATATTTTGTGGAAGCAGGTGTATCATACCTCTTAAACAGTATTTTGTAGAAGCAGGTATATCGCAGTCCTCAATCAATATATAGGGGAAACAGATATATTAAACCCCTTAATCAGGATTTTGTAGAAGCAGGTATATCATAGTCCTCAATCAATATTTGGTAGAAGTAGGTATATCAAACACCTCAATCAGTATTTGGTGGAAGCAGGTATATCAAACTCCTTAAACAATATTTTGTGGAAGCATGTATATCGTAGTCCTCAGTCAATATTTGGTGGAAACAGGTATATCGAATCCCTTAATCAGTATTTTGTGGAATCAGGTTTATTGTAGCCCTTAATAACTATATTGTGGAAGCAGGCTTTTCAAATCCCTTAATCAGTATTTTTTGGAAGCAGGTATATCGCAGGCCTCAATCAATATTTGGTGTAAACAGGTATGACGAATTCCTTAATTAATATTTTGTGGAAGCAGGTATCTCGCAGGCCTCTATCAATATTTGGTAAAACAAGTATATCGAAACCCTTAATCGATATTTTGTGGAAGCAGGCATAACGCAGGCCTCAATCAATATTTGGTGGAAACAGGTATATCGAACCCCTTAATCGGTATTTCGTGGAAGCAGGTATATTGTACAACTCAATCAATATTTAGTGGAAGCAGGTATATCAAACACCTCAATCAGAATTTTGTCGAAGCAGATATATCGCACACCTCAATCAATATTTGTTTCAACAGGTATTTGGAACCCCTTAGGGACGCGTGACGTACCGGTACGGCATGTTTCCCGAGTCCTTAAGGACCCATGATGTACCAATACGTAATGGGTTTAAAACGCGATTGCGGCACGGCGGGGGTTAATCGGAACAGGATTCCCGCTGACATCATTCAGCAGGCATCCTGTCACAACGCCGGGGGGGTCATGTGACACCCCCGTATCAGCGATCGTCGCAAACCGCAGGTCAATTCAGACCTGGGGTTTGAGGCTTTACCTGCGGTTGCAGCGGTGCCATTTGGTCCCCATGCGGCTGTAGGGGGGACCCGATGGCGTGGAAGGCAGCGCGATGTCTAAGGAAGGAATCGCACTGCCTTCCGGTGAAGAGCCTGTGAGATCCAGCCCCCTGGATCTCACAGGCCCCGGAAGCTGTATGAGTAATACACACAGTATTACTCATACAGCCAATGCATTCCAATACAGAAGTATTGGAATGCATTGTAAAGGAATATACCCCCCAAAGCTCAAGTCCCAAAGTGGGACAAAAAATCAAGAAAAAAAAAAAGTTGAAAAAAGAAAGTTAAAAGTTTAAATTAAAAGTTTCAAGTAAAAATAAACAAAAACATCATTTTCCCCAAATAAAGTTAAAAAAAATTGGTAAAAAATAGGGGGGAAAAAAAAGTTATACATATTAGGTATCGCCGCGTCCGTATCGACCAGCTCTATAAACATATCACATGACCTAACCCCTCAGATGAACACCGTAAAAGATAAAAAATAAAAACTGTGCTAAATAAACAATTTTTTTTGTCACCTTACATCACAAAAAGTACAACAGCAAGCGATCAAAAAGGCGTTTGCCCACCAAAATAGTACAAATCTAACCATCACCTCATCCCGCAAAAAATGAGCCCCTACCTGAGACATATGCCCAAAAAATAAAAAAAACTATGGCTCAGAATATGGAGACACTAAAACATCTTTTTTTGTTTTAAAAAAGCTGTTATTGTGTAAAACATACATAAATAAATAAAAAGTATACATATTTGGTATTGCCGTGTTCGTATCGACCAGCTCTATAAAGTATCACATGACCTAACCTCTCAGATGAACACCGTAAAAAATAAAAACTGTGCTAAATAAACCATTTTTGTCACCTTACATCACAAAAAGTGTAATAGCAAGCGATCAAAAAGTCATATGCACCCCAAAATAGTGCCAATCAAATTGTCATCTCATCCCGCAAAAAATGAGACCCTACCTAAGATAATCGCCAAAAAACTGAAAAAACTATGACTCTTAGAATATGGAGACACTAAAACATGATTTTTTTTTGTTTCCAAAAATTTATTATTGTGTAAAACTTACATAAATAAAAAAAAAGTATACATATTAGGTATCTCCGCGTCCGTATCGACCGGCTCTATAAAAGTATCACATGACCTAACCCCTCAGATGAACACCGTAAAAAGTAAAAACTGTGCTAAATAAACCATTTTTTGTCACCTTACATCACAAAAAGTGTAATAGCAAGCGATCAAAAAGTCACACGCACCCCAAAATAGTGCCAAGAAAGCCGTCATCTCATCCCGGAAAAATCATACCCTACCCAAGGTAATCGCCCAAAAACTAAAAAAATTATGTCTCTCAGACTATGAAATCATTGTGTAAAACTTACATAAATAAATAAAAATATACATATTAGGTATCGCCGCATCCGTGACAACCTGGTCTATAAAAATATCACATGATCTAACCTGTCAGATGAATGTTGTAAATAACAAAAAATAAAAACGGTGCCAAAACAGCTATTTCTTGTTATCTTGCCTCACAAAAAGTGTAATATAGAGCAATCAAAAATCATATGTACCCTAAACTAGTACCAACAATACTGCCACCCTATCCCGTAGTTTCTAAAATGGGGCCACTTTTTTGGAGTTTCTACTCTAGGGGTGCATCAGGGGGGCTTCAAATGGGACATGGTGTCAAAAAAAACAGTCCAGCAAAATCTGCCTTCCAAAAACCGTATGGCATTCCTTTCCTTCTGCGCCCTGCCGTGTGCCCGTACAGATGTTTATGACCACATATAGGGTGTTTCTGTAAACTACAGAATCAGGGTCATAAATATTGAGTTTTGTTTGGCTGTTAACCCTTGCTTTGTTACTGGGAAAAATGGATTAAAATGGAAAATTTGCCAAAAAATATAAATTCAGAAATTTCATCTCCATTTGCCAATAACTCTTGTGGAACACCTAAAGGGTTAACAACGTTTGTAAAATCTGTGTTGAAAACTTTGAGGGGTGTAGTTTCTTAGATGGGGTCACTTTTATGGAGTTTCTACTCTAGGGTTGCATCAGGGGGCTTCAAATGGGACATGGTGTCAAAAAAAACAGTCCAGCAAAACCTGCCTTCCAAAAACCGTATGGCATTCCTTTCCTTCTGCGCCCTGCCGTGTGCCCGTACAGCAGTTTACGACCACATATGGGGTGTTTCTGTAAACTAAATATCAGGGCCATAAATATTGAGTTTGGTTTGGCTGTTAACCCTTGCTTTGTAACCAGAAAAAAATTATTAAAATGGAAAATCTGCCAAAAAAGTGAAATTTTGAAATTATATCTCTATTTTCCATTAATTCTTGTGGAACACCAAAGGGTTAACGACGTTTGTAAATTCAGTTTTGAATACCTTGAGGGGTGTAGTTTCTTAGATGGGGTCACTTTTATGGAGTTTCTACTCTAGAGGTGCATCAGGGGGCTTCAAATGGGACATGGGTGTCAAACAAAACAGTCCAGCAAAACCTGCCTTCCAAAAACCGTATGACATTCCTTTCCTTCTGCGCCCTGCCGTGTGCCCCTACAGCGGTTTACGACCACATATGGGGTGTTTCTGTAAACTACAGAATCAGGGCCATAAATATTGAGTTTGGTTTGGCTGTTAACCCTTGCTTTGTAACTGGAAAAAAATTATTAAAATAGAAAATCTGCCAAAAAAGTGAAATTTAGAAATTGTATCTCTATTTTCCATTAATTCTTGTGGAACACCTAAAGGGTTAGCAAAGTTTGTAAAATCAGTTTTGAATACCTTGAGGGGTGTAGTTTATAGAATGTGGTCATTTTTGGGTTGTTTCTATTATGTAAGCCTCGCAAAGTGACTTCAGACCTGAACTGGTTCCTAAAAATTGGTTTTTTGAAAATTTCTAAAAAATTTCAAGATTTGCTTCTAAACTTCTGAGCCTTGTAACATCCCCAAAAAATAAAATATCATTCCCAAAATGATCCAAACATGAAGTAGACATATGGGGAATGTAAAGTAATAACTTTTTTTGGAGGTATTACTATGTATTATAGAAGTAGAGAAATTAAAACTTGGAAATTTGCAATTTTTTTAAATTTTTGGGTAAATTTGGTATTTTTTTATAAATAAAAATTTTTTTTTTTTTACTTCATTTTACCAGTGTCATGAAGTAAAATATGTGACGAAAAAACAATCTCATAATGGCCTGGATAAGTCAAAGAGTTTTAAAATTATCAGCACTTAAAGTGACACTGGTCAGATTTGCAAAAAATGGCCTGGTCCTTAAGGTAAAATAGTGCTGAGTCCTTAAGGGGTTAATCGGTATTTTGTGGAAGCAGGTATATTGTTGGCCTCAATCAATATTTGGTAGAAACAGGTATATCGAACCCCTTAAACATTATTTTTTGGAAGCAGGTATATCGTAGCACTCAATCAGTATTTTGTGACAGCTGGTATATCGCAGGCCTCAATCAATATTTGGTGGAAACAGGTAGGTATATCGAAAGCCTTAATAAGTATTTTGTAGAAGTAAGTATATTGCAGCCCTCAATCAATATTTTGTTGAAGCTGGTATATCAATAGAGATGTCCCAAACTATTCGCCGGCGAACAGTTCCCGGCGAACATAGCTTGTTCGCGTTCGCCGCGGCGGGGGCGAACATATGCGATGTTCGGTCCGCCCCCTATACATCATCACTGAGCAAACTTTTACCCTGTACCTCACAGTCAGCAGACACATTCCAGCCAATCAGCATACCCTCCCTCCCAGACCCTCCCACCTCCTATCAAAAAGCAAGGACAGCATCCATCTTAGATTCATTCTGAAGCTGCAGTGTCACAAATTTGACTAAGTTGTAATCGCAATTAGAGTAATACAGGTTATATTAATCGCATTGCGAATTCAACTTAGAGCTGGGTTCCTAATAGTTGTATTGCTAGAATATAACGAAGATTGAGAATATAGTGCTATATTCGTTATATTCGTCAATTCTAGCAATACAACCATTAGGAACTCAGATCTAAGTTGTAATCGCAATGCGATTAATGCAGGTTATATTATTCGCATTGCGAATTCAACTTAGAGCTGTGTTCCTAATGGTTGTATTGCTAGAATATAACGAAGATTGAGAATATAGTGCTATATTCGTTATATTCGTCAATTCTAGCAATACAACCATTAGGAACTCAGATCTAAGTTGAATTCGCAATGCGATTAATGCAGGTTATATTAATCGCATTGCGAATTCAACTTACCACAATCTGCGTCAACTACGTAATTTTCCATGGGAGTTTTGCCATGGATCCCCCTCCGGCATGCCACAGTCCAGGTGTTAGTCCCCTTGAAACAACTTTTCCATCACTATTGTGGCCAGAAAGAGTCCCTGTGGGTTTTAAAATTCGCCTGTCTATTGAAGTCTATGGTGGTTCGCCCGGTTCGCCCGTTCGCGAACATTTGCGTAAATTCTCGTTCGCCGTTCGCGAACGGAAAATTTTATGTTCGCGACATCTCTCCCCAGCAATACAACAGAGGATTTTGAGAGATTAAGGCCCCTGTCAGCAATGCAGATCAGGAGTTCATTCACGGCAAAAGGGGGTTCATGTCAGCCAGTAATACAACAGAGGATTTTGAGAGATTTAGGTCCCTGTCACCCAGGCACAGGAGGGGTTTGTATATGCCAAAAATGGTATAATGTCACCCGACAATTGAAAATAAGAATTTTTTCAATTTAGGGCACTAAAATTGGCACCTTTTTTTATTAAAATGGCTCTAAAATAGTCCTTGACAAGGCTAGAGTAATGTAAAAGGCAGTAAAATGTGCTTAAGAGCATGGCAACTGCTCTGCAAACAAATGTGGATAGGGAAATAACTTAAAATGAAATAAAATAACTAAAAATTGCAAATTATTAACCCACCACTCAGAGAAGGAGGTGGATATGGAGTCGGAGGTTGAGGAGGCAATGAATGTGGTGTTGTGGGTGGAGGCAGCAATGGAGGAGGAACAGGTAGCCAACAATGTTTTTTTTTTATTTTTTTTGGGGTAGGTAGCCAGCAAAATATTGGGACAAATAAAAAAAAAGAAAACAAAGAATCATTGCACTTGACTTGAGTACAAGAATGTATGTTTGATGGTGGTTTAAATGTCTATTCTGCACAAGGTACAGACAAGTCTTGTGGGATCCAAGCCTGGTTCATTTTAATGAACGTGAGCTTGTCCACGTTGGCTGTAGACAGGCGGCTGCGTCTGTCTGTAATGACGCCTCCTGCCTTCCTAAATACACGTTCAGAGAGTACACTGGCGGCAGGCCAGCACCTCCAAGGCATACAGGGCAAGCTCTGGCCATGTGGACAATTTGGAGAAATTGAATGGGGCAGAACCATCAGTGAGTAAGTGTAGTCGTGTGCACAGGTACTGTTCCACCATGTTGTTCAAATGCTGCCTCCTCCTAACACGCTCTATATCAGCAGTTGGGGCCGGTTGTTGCAGCGAGGTGACAAAGCTTTTCCACATGTCGGCCAAGCTAATCCTGCCTTCTGAGGTGCTGGCGCTGACACAGCTGCGTTGGCGACCTCTTCCTCCTCCCCTGCCTTCGCCTTGTGCTTCCACTTGTCCCCCGGCGTCAGTCGGGAATGCTCTCAGGAGCGCGTCTACCAGCGTGCACCTGTAGTCTCGCATCTTCCGATCACGCTCCAGTGAGGGAATTAAGGACGGCACATTGTCTTTGTAACGGGGATCCAGCAAGGTGGCCACCCAGTAGTCAGCACACGCTAAAATGTGGGCAACTCTGCAGTCGTTGCGAAGGCACTGCAGCATGTAGTCGCTCATGTGTGCCAGGCTGCCCAGAGGTAAGGACAAGCTGTCCTCTGTGGTAGGCATATCGTCTGCGTCCTCCGTATCCTCCCAGCCACGCACCAGTGATGGGCCCGAGCTGCATTGGATGCCACTCCGCTGTGAACATGCTTCATCCTCATCCTCCTCCTCATCGTCCTCCAGTAGTGGGCCCTGGCTGGCCAAATTTGTACCTGGCCTCTGCTGTTGCAAAAATCCTCTTTCTGAGCCACTTCTAAAAGACTGGCCTGAAAGTGTTAGAGATGATCCCTCTTCCTCCTCCTCGTCCTGGGCCACATCCTCTTCCATCATCGCCCTAAGTGTTTTCTCAAGGAGACATAGAAGTGGTATTGCAATGCTGATAACGCGTCATCGCCACTGGCCATGTTGGTGGAGTACTCGAAACAGCGCAACAGGGCACTCAGGTCTCGCATGGAGGCCCATTCATTGGTGGTGAAGTGGTGCTTTTCCGCAGTGCGACTCACCCGTGCGCGCTGCAGCACTATGTCTCTCCAGCATGTGCAAGGTGGAGTTCCACCTGGTGGGCACGTCGCATATGAGACGGTGAGCGGGAAGGCCAAAGTTACGCTGTAGAGCAGACAGCCGAGCGGCGGCAGGATGAGAACGCCGGAAGCGCGCACAGACGGCCCGCACTTTATGCAGCAGCTCTGACATTTCGGGGTAGTTGTGAATGAATTTCTGCACCACCAAATTCAGCACATGCGCCAGGCAAGGGATGTGCGTCAAACCAGCTAGTCCCAGAGCTGCAATGAGATTTCGCCCATTATCGCACACCACCAGGCCGGGCTTGAGGCTCACTGGCAGCAACCACTCGTCGGTCTATTGTTCTATACCCCGCCACAACTCCTGCGCGGTGTGGGGCCTGTCCTCCAAACACATCAGTTTCAGAACGGCCTGCTGACGTTTACCCCTGGCTGTGCTGAAGTTGGTGGTGAGGGTCTGTCGCTGACCGGATGAGGAGGTGGTAGAAGAGGAGGATGAAGCCGAGTAGGAAGAGGAGGCAACAGGAGGCAAAGAATGATGCCCTGCGATCCTTGGCGGCGGAAGGACGTGCGCCAAACAGCTCTCCGCCTGGGGCCCAGCCGCCACTACATTTACCCAGTGTGCAGTTAGGGAGATATAGCGTCCCTGGCCGTGCTTACTGGTCCACGTATCTGTGGTTAGGTGGACCTTGCCACAGATGGCGTTGCGCAGTGCACACTTGATTTTATCTGATACTTGGTTGTGCAGGGAGGGCACGGCTCTCCTGGAGAAGTAGTGGCGGCTGGGAACGACGTACTGTGGGACAGCAAGCGACATGAGCTGTTTGAAGCTGTCCGTCTCCACCAGCCTGAATGACAGCATTTCAAATTCCAGTAGTTTAGAAATGCTGCCATTCAGGGCCAGGGATCGAGGGTGGCTAGGTGGGAATTTACGCTTTCTCTCAAAGGTTTGTGAGATGGAGAGCTGAACGCTTCCGTGTGACATGGTGGAGATGCTTGGTGACGGAGGTGGTGTTGTTGGTGGCACATCCTCTATTTGCTGGGCGGCAGGTGCCAACATTCCTCCAGAGGCGGAGGAAGAGGTCGAGGCAGCAGCAGAAGAGGGAGCAGGAGGGGCCTGAGCTCTTTCTTGGTTTTGAAGGTGCTTACTCCACTGCAGCCCGTGTCTCGCATGTAGATGCCTGGTCATGCAGGTTGTGCTAAGGTTCAGAACGCTAATGCCTCGCTTCAGGCTCTGATGGCACAGCGTGCAAAACACTCGGGTCTTGTCGTCAGCACATTGTGTGAAGAAATGCCATGCCAGGGAACTCCTTGAAGCTGCCTTTGGTGTGCTCGGTCCCTGTTGATGGTGGCCAGTAGCAGGCGAACTGTTTTGGCGACTGCTGCTCTGCTTTTGCACCCTGCTCCCGCTTTTGCTACGCTGTTGGCTCGGTCTCACCACTGCCTCTTCCTCCGAACTCTGAAAGTCAGTGGCACGACCTTCATTCCATGTGGGGTCTAGGACCTCATCGTCCCCTGCATCGTCTTCCACCCAGTCTTCCTCCCTGACCTCCTTTTCGGTCTGCACACTGCAGAAAGATGCAGCAGTTGGCACCTGTGTTTCGTCATCATCAGAGAAGTGCTGAGGTGGTATTCCCATGTCCTCATCAGGAAACATAAGTAGTTGTGCGTCAGTGCATTCTATGTCTTCCACCCCTGGGGAAGGGCTAGGTGGATGCACTTGGGAAACCCTGCCAGCAGAGTCTTCAAACAGCATAAGAGACTGCTGCCTGACTTGAGACTCACACAGGTTCCCCAATATGCACGGGGGTGATGTGACAGACTGATGGGCATGGGTTTCAGGTGCCACCTGTGCGCTTTCTGCAGAAGACTGGGTGGGAGATAATGTGAACGTGCTGGATCCACTGTCGGCCACCCAATTGACTAGCACCTGTACTTGCTCAGACCTTACCATCCTTAGAACGGCATTAGGCCCGATAAAATATCGCTGTAGATTCTGGCGGCTACTGGGACCTGAGGTAGTAGGTTCAGTAGGACATGTAGCTGTGGCAGAACGGCCACGTCCTCTCCCTGCACCAGAGGCTCTACCAACACCACCACCACGACCATGACCGAATCCCTTATTAGATGTTTGCCTCATAGTTAGCATTCACAAAGCAAAGTAAAAAGTGATTAAGAGTGTTAAAAATAATTAACCGCCAATATAAACCCTGATGTAGGGTATTGCACTCTATTTTTTTTTTTACCTCTATATGACAGCGGTATTTGTGGCCTAAATGTTACACTCACTTATGCATGTCTTATCCCAGATGTGCAGTATATCAGAGGGTTTTTTCACCCCAGTAACCAAAAAGCCGTATTTCTGGCCTAAATGTGACAGTCACTTATGCACGTGTAATCCCAGATGTGCAGTATATTAGAGGGTTTTTTCACCCTAACCAAAAAGCTGTATTTCTGTCCTAAATGTGACAGTCACTTATGCACGACTAATCCTAGATGTGCAGTATATCAGAGGCTTTTTTCACCCCAGTATGCCAAAGCTGTATTTATGGCCTAAATGTGACAGTCACTTATGCACGTGTAATCCCAGATGTGCAGTATATTAGAGAGTTTTTTCACCCTAACCAAAAAGCTGTATTTATGTCCTAAATGTGACAGTCACTTATGCACGTGTAATCCCAGATGTGCAGTATATGAGAGGCTTTTTTCCCCCCAGTATGCCAAAGCCGTATTTATGATCTAAATGTGACAGTCACTTTTGCATGTCTAATCCAAGATGTGCAGTATATTAGAGGTTTTTTTCACTCTAACCAAAAAGCTGTATTTCTGTCCTAAATGTGACAGTGACTTATGCATGTGTAATCCCAGATGTGCAGTATACTAGAGGGTTTTTTCACCCTAACCAAAAAGCTGTATTTCGGTCCTAAATGTGACAGTGACTTATGCATGTGTAATCACAGATGTGCAGTATATTAGAGGCTTTTTTCACCCCAGTATGCCAAAGCCGTATTTATGGCCTAAATGTGACAGTGACTTATGCACATGTAATCACAGATGTGCAGTATATTAGAGGCTTTATTCACCCTAACCAAAAAGCTGTATTTCTGTCCTAAATGTGACAGTGACTTATGCATGTGTAATCACAGATGTGCAGTATATTAGAGGGTTTTTTCACCCCAGTAACCAAAAAGCTGTATTTCTGTCCTAAATGTGACAGTGATTTATGCATGTGTAATCACAGATGTGCAGTATATTAGAGGCTTTTTTCACCCCAGTATGCCAAAGCCGTAATTTATGGCCTAAATGTGACAGTGACTTATGCATGTGTAATCTCAGATGTGCAGTATATTAGAGGGTTTTTTCACCCCAGTAACCAAAAAGCTGTATTTCTGTCCTAAATGTGACAGTGATTTATGCATGTGTAATCCCAGATGTGCAGTATATTAGAGGCTTTTTTCACCCCAGTATGCCAAAGCCGTATTTCTGTCCTAAATGTGACAGTGACTTATGCACGTGTAATCCCAGATGGGCAGTATATTAGAGGTTTTTTTCACCCTAACCAAAAAGCTGTATTTCTGTCCTAAATTTGACAGTGACTTATGCACGTGTAATCCCAGATGTGCAGTATATTAGAGGGTTTTTTCACCCCAGTATGCCAAAGCCGTATTTATGGCCTAAATGTGACAGTGACTTATGCATGTGTAATCCCAGATGTGCAGTATATTAGAGGGTTTTTTCACCCTAACCAAAAATCTGTATTTTTGTCCTAAATTTGACAGTGACTTATGCATATGTAATCACAGATGTGCAGTATATTAGAGGCTTTTTTCACCCCAGTATGCCAAAGCCATATTTATGGCCTAAATGTGACAGTGACTTATGCACGTGTAATCCCAGATATGCAGCATATGAGAGGCTTTTTTCACCCCAGTATGCCAAAGCCGTATTTATGACCTAAATGTGACAGTCACTTTTGCATGTCTAATTCCAGATGTGCAGTATATTAGAGGGTTTTTTCACCCTAACCAAAAAGATGTATTTCTGTCCTAAATGTGACAGTGATTTATGTACGTGTAATCCCAGATGTGCAGTATATTAGAGGGTTTTTTCATCCTAACCAAAAAGCTGTATTTCAGTCCTAAATGTGACAGTCACTTATGCTTGTCTAATCCCAGATGTGCAGTATATTAGAGGGTTTATTCACCCTAACCAAAAATATGTATTTCTGTCCTAAATTTGACAGTGATTTATGCACGTGTAATCCCAGATGTGCAGTATATTAGAGGGTTTTTTCACCCCAGTATGCCAAAGCCGTATTTATGTCCTAAATGTGACAGTGACTAATGCACGTGTAATCCCAGATGTGCAGTATATTAGAGGGTTTTTTCACCCAAGTAACCAAAAAGCTGTATTTCTGTCCTAAATGTGACAGTGACTTATGCACGTGTAATCCCAGATGTGCAGTATATTAGAGGGTTATTTCACCCTAACCAAAAAGCTTTATTTCTGTCCTAAATTTGACAGTGACTTATGCATGTGTAATCACAGATGTGCAGTATATTAGAGGCTTTTTTCACCCCAGTATGCCAAAGCCATATTTATGGCCTAAATGTGACAGTGACTTATGCACGTGTAATCACAGATCTTCAGTATATTAGAGGCTTTATTCACCCTAACCAAAAAGCTGTATTTCTGTCCTAAATGTGACAGTGACTTATGCATGTGTAATCACAGATGTGCAGTATATTAGAGGCTTTTTTCACCCCAGTATGCCAAAGCCATATTTATGGCCTAAATGTGACAGTGACTTATGCATGTGTAATCTCAGATGTGCAGTATATTAGAGGGTTTTTTCACCCCAGTAACCAAAAAGCTGTATTTCTGTCCTAAATGTGACAGTGACTTATGCATGTGTAATCCCAGATGTGCAGTATATTAGAGGCTTTTTTCACCCTAACCAAAAAACTGTATTTCTGTCCTAAATGTGACAGTGACTTATGCACATGTAATCCCAGATGTGCAGTATATTAGATGTTTTTTTCACCCAAGTAACCAAAAAGCTGTATTTCTGTCCTAAATGTGACAGTGACTTATGCACGTGTATTCCCAGATGTGCAGTATATTAGAGGGTTATTTCACCCTAACCAAAAAGCTTTATTTCTGTCCTAAATGTGACAGTCACTTTTGCTTGTCTAAACCCAGATGTGCAGTATATTAGAGGGTTTTTTCACCCCAGTATGCCAAAGCTGTATTTCTGGACTTGCAGATAGCCTATGCTGGTGCACTATCGTTGCATAAAATGGATGCCGATCATGTATTGATATTGACTAACTGAAGAAAAAAAGGTTCGTTTTCAGCAGTAGTTGGCTCAGGGCAGGCTTAAAAAAATTGTGCACTGCACCCACAAAACACTTTTTCTGTAGATCGCTGAGTACATAAACCAGTTCTTGAGAAGATTTCTCCCTGATCTCTCCCTCACAGCAGCTGTAGGCTCTCCCTACACTAATCTGTGCAGAATGACGGGCGGCGCTACGTGACTCCAGGCTGATGGCCTTTTGGGGCAAGTAGTACGACGCTTGTTGATTGGCTGCTGTGCAGTCTTTCAAAAAGCGCCATAAAAATCGCCGAAAACCGAAGCCGAACTTTTACGTAAATGTTCGGGTTCGGGTCCGGGTGCCGAAAACCCTAAAGTTCGGTACGAACCCGAACTTTACAGTTTGGTTCGCTCAACTCTAGTGGGGAGCAGAGAAGCCAGAGAACAGCATACTAAGGTGAGTACTCACAGCCAGGGCCGTCTTTACCGTGGGGCAAAAGGGGCAGCTGCCCCGGGCCCAGTTGCTCCTGGAGGGCCCAAGCAGCATTTTACTTGGAATTTACTTAAGCCCCCTATATTTTGTTGCCGCCGCCACCCGCCGGCCAACTAACAGCACAGAGTCACGGTCCGGACTATAGAAAGAGACTGAGTGAGGAGGGGGCGGGGCCCGCGGCCGGTCTGCGCTCCGCTCTGCATCCTGGCCTGCCTGTCTCTTTAACAGAGTAGACCAGTGGCTGCTGGAGTGTGACGCAGCTGTCGCACAGGCAGAGAGAAGAAGGAGGCGGAGCGAGCCTGAGCCTAAGCCAGCAGCCACAACAGACACAGCCTGAGCTAGCCAAGCAACTAAGCAAGTTCCAGTTCCACCATAACAAGTCAGAACAGAACTTACAGGTATTTGGTAGTACAAAGTACAATTTTGTACAAAGAAAACAACTGGATGGATCACATCTGCCACTGGCCCATGATGGAGTGGGAGAAATGTGCCATGGGGGGCTCATAGAGGACAGGGGGACAGTGTGTGCTTTCCTGCTACTACATCAACCCCCGCCCCCCAGGGATTTTGGGGGCCATTAAGGGTTGGACTTTAACTCCTTGCTGCTGATGTTGAGTGTGCCATTGCCACCAATCATATTCCCCTCCCCCAAGAACATCAGTTACCTTTAGGAGGGGGGGATATGATTGGTGGCTATGTGCACACATTCCGCATCATCCAACCCCTAATGCCCCCCAAAATGCCCGGTGGGGGTGGTATGACAGGCAGGAGGTTTGATGTCTATGCGGGCCCTTGCCCTGCACTCGCTCAGCTGTGCTCACATACATATCGTGCCCTGTGTCCACTGTCCTGTGCCCACTCTGCTAAAGCCTTTACCAAAGCAGACAGGCAGGAGCCGTGTGGTGATCATATTTATAGTATGTATGTGTGTGTGTCAGTCCCTGTGTGTGTGTGTGTGTGTGTCCGTCCCTGTGTGTGTGTGTCCGTCCCTTTGTGTGTGTGTGTGTTTGTGTCCGTCCCTGTGTGTGTGTGTCCGTCCCTGTGTGTGTGTATCCCTGTGTGTGTGTGTCCGTCACTGTGTGTGTGTGTGTGACTGTCCGTCCCTGTGTGTGTGTGACTGTCCTGCCCTGTGTGTGTGTGACTGTCTGTCCCTGTGTGTGTGTGTCCCTGTGTGTGTGTGTCCATCCCTGTGTGTGTGTGTGTGTCCCTGTGTGTGTCTGTGTGTCTGTCCCTGTGTGTGACTGTCCGTCCCTGTGTGTGTGTGACTGTCCGTCCCTGTGTGTGTGTGACTGTCCGTCCTTGTGTGTGTGTGCCTCTCCCTGTGTGTATCACCATGCCCACAGTGTTCCTATGTCTTGACGCAGCTGCTTCAGAACGTTCTGTGCGGGGCAAGAAGAAGAAGATGGAAGAGGAGGCAGCGCCAGCATGGAGTCCGTGCGATAGACACAGGGAGGCACACTAAAGACGAAGGTAACACTTCCACATGATCTACACTAGTGTTATCTGTGGTTTTACATAGGACTGCAGGTAACACTACCACAAGGTTAGCTTGCACAGGGCGCCTGAACACCTAAGGCCGGCCCTGGCTGCACAACCCAGCGCCACCCCTTCCCCCCTCACATCCGGCGTTTTCCCTCAATATGACTGCAGGAGCCCAGGAGCGCGACCAAAAGTCACGTGACTGTCAGAGCTTCTGGTGTGCAGAGCAACGGCTCTCAGCTAGAAGAGACGAAAGATGGCGTCAGCGGCTGCCAAGCAGATAGCAGCGAAGAAGGTGCCTCATCCCTTGTACATATAGATATATATACTGTATGGAGACCAACCCCGCCGCCCGCTCATCTCCCAGTGCTCCGCCCTCTAAACAGTTTGTGTGTGTCAGGCACATGTCTGATGTCTCACCCTGCAGCTTTATAATCTCCTGTGTCATACAATAGAACAAACTGTAATCTGTAACGTCATATAGAGGGATGATGTCACTGATGTAATATGCCTCTTATATGTGGAGAGCGGTGATGTCACAGATATAATATATCACCTATATGTGGACAGCGGTGATGTCACTGATGTAATATATTACTTATAAGTGACATCACCACTCTCCACATATAAGTAATATATTACATCAGTGACATCACCACTCTCCACATATAAGTAATATATTACATCAGTGACATCACCACTCTCCACACATAAGTAATATATTACATCAGTGACATCACCGCTGTCCACATATACCGATAAGTAATATATTACATCAGTGACATCACCGCTCTCCACATATATGTGGAGAGCAGTGATGTCACTGATGTAATATATCGCCTATATGTGGACAGCGGTGATGTCACTGATGTAATATATCACTTATATGTGGAGAGCCGTGATGTCGCTGATGTAAAATATCACTTATATGTGGAGAGCGGTGATGTCACTGATGTAATATAACATTATATGTGGAAAGCAGTGATGTCACTGATGTACTATATATTATATGTGGAGAGTGTTCATGTCACTGATGCAATACAGCGCTCCAGATGGCGACAAAAATGGTCGCCAATGCACCTTAAAATTTGCAGATGGCGACAAGACTTGTCATAGGCTACAGGCCTGAGGTCTATTTAGTAGTGAAATCCTAGCGCAGGCGTGATGATGTCATCACGCCCGCCTGTGCCAGGACGCGGTGAGTTGTGTGCGTCTGCGTTGCACCATCCAGGACACAGGTGAGTATAAGATTTTCGCTTTTTTTTTAGGGTGTGGGAAGGCGGGATCCAGGGGGCCCAAGTAAATTCTTGCCCAGGGTCCAATCAATATTAAAGACGGCCCTGCTCACAGCTTGCTATTTTTGACTTCTCCTACCCCATTTTATTTTGAAATGACCACACTGAAATACCCCTATAACCCCTTTGTGCATTTTCAGGAACATGTACGTGGGGGAAATGTGGTGTTTTGCAACAGGGATCAGGGAAGCAGGGATCAAATTCTGAAAAGTTGAAGTCCCTCAGTGAGACAAAAATAAAAAGTAAAAAAGCTGGAAAATTGTTATTTAATAATCCAAAAATTAAAGCTTAAAGTGAAAAAAAACACCCTTTCACCTCATAAAATCATGTTCAATAATAAAAAATTAAAATAAAAAACAGATATATTATGTATTGCTGCATCCAACTGGCTCTATAAAAATGTCATATGATCTACCCTATCAGGTGAACGCCATTTAAAAAATAATTTAATCTGTGACAAAATAACTTTTTTTTGGTTACCTTGCCCCATGGAAAGCATAATAGCGAGCGATCAAAAAATCATATGCACCCCAATCACCACATCCTGCAAAAAATGAGCGCCATATAAGACAATTGCAATTAAAAAATGGTTTCAGAAAATGTCAAATAAAGAACAGTATTTTTCTTTTCAAAAATGCTTTTACTGTGTAAAATTTAACAAAAAATAAATAAATACACATATTAGGTATCGCTGACTCTGTATTGACTGGCTCTATAAAAATGTCATTGACCTACCATGAACACTGTAAAAAAATAAAAACTGGGCCAAAATGCCCATTTTGTGGTCATCTTGCCCCAAAAAGGTGTTATATTGAATGATCAAAAAATCATATGTTCCAATAAAAATCATGGTACCAATAAAAATGTCAGCTCTTCCTGCAAAAAACGTGCCCCTACACAAAACAGAAAGATAGCAGAAAAATAAAAGAAATGTAGCTTTCAGAATATGATGACACAAAAACATGATTTTTGTTTTCAAAAATGCTTTATTATGTAAAACTGAAATAAAAAACACACATATTTGGTATTGTCACGTCCATATCAACCTGATCTATATAGACAACACATGATCTATCTGGTCAGGAGAACTCCGTAAAAAACAATAAATAAAAACTGTGCCGTAACTGCCATTTTGTGGTTACCTTGCCTCACAAAAAGTGTAATATCGAGCAATCAAAAATAATATGTACCTCAAAATAGTATCAATAAAACTGTCAACTTATCCCGTAGTTTGAAAAATGGTGTCACTTTTTGGCAGTTTCTACTGTAAGGCTGCATCAGGGGGTCTTCAAATCCGACATGGCAAATTAAAACTATCCCAGTGAAATCTGCCAGCCAAAATCCATAATGCCCTCCTTCCTTTCTGTGCCCTGCCATGTGCCCATACAGAAGATTACGACCACATATGTGGTGTTTCCGTAAACTGCAGAATCAGAGAAATAAATATTGAGTTTTGTTTGCCTGTTAACCCTTGCTATGTTACAGGGAAATATGTCCAAAAATGGAAAATCTACAAAAATTATGAAATTTTGAAATTTCACCTCCACTTTCTTTTAATTCTTATGGAACACTTAAAGGGTTAAAAAAAATAGTAAAATCAGTTTTGAATAATTTGAAAGGAGTAGGTTCTAAAATGTAGTAATTTATGGGTGATTTCTATTATGTAAGCCCCACAAAACTTCATAACTGAATTAGTACTTCAAAAAATGGGTTTGGAAATTTTCTTTAAAAATTAAAAAATTGCTTCTAAAATTCAAAGCCTTCTAATGTCCTAAATGAATGTCTACATAAAGTGGACATATGGGGAATGTTAAGTAATAACTATTTTATGAGGTGTCACTATCCGTCAAAAAGAAGAGAAAGAGAAATCCTAATTGAGAAAATAGTGCATTTTTCAATTTTTTCCATAAATTTTGAATTTTTGTTATAAATAAAAGTAAAATATATTGACTCAAATTTACCACTAGCATGAAGTACAATATGTCAGGAGAAAACACTTGCAGAATGGCTTGGTCAAGTAAAAGCATTCCAGAGTTATTATTACCACATAAATTGAAACATGTCAGATTTGCAAAATATAGCTTGGTCCTTATGGTGAAAACTGGCTTGGTCTTGAAGGGGTTAATGATTTTTATTTTTTCAATTTTACATGTTTCTGCTGCTAACCTGGGAAATGGTAATATTTTTGCCCAAAAACATTTGTGAGATCTCTACATAAATCAGCCTATGCTAACTCTTTAGGTTTTTGCTGCTTTTTAGCTCTTAATTTAGTCAATACAAGATTGTACCCATGTTGTTTTTTATTTCACCTATCCTTGCAGCAGTAATGCCTAAACTACTTAGAATCATAGATGTGAATGCACATCTCTCATCACATCTCCCTATTGTTCAGCACTTACAATGCATATAAATTAGTTCTCTAGGCAATATCAATGTAATGTCAGATTCGCCAGATTTTGTTCTTTCATAAACACGTCAAGAAAATCATGCAGAAAACAGATATATTATATTTTTATTATATATTTGATATATTTTAAATGCAGAATTGTTGGTTTGATCTTAGAAGGCAAGAAAGAAAGAAAACCCATTGAGCTCCAATCAGCAAATGTGTCAACAACATGTCATCACTCAGAGGTTAAGAAAATGAAGCCTTTGTTCACCATAGCAACTAAAAGGCTTTTTATCAGAAATCCATATATTTTCAGATAATATGTGGTTTTCATAATTATCCTTTCAGCAGTCCTTAAATGCCTTTGAAGCCATTACCAATTAAATATTCATCTTTGGTAAGTATATATTTGAGATACTATAAAACATGATTAATTTATCATCCAGAGATATTAAATCATGGTTCACTGGCTCTAACAATACAATTGGTCTCCCTGACCCATCAATTCACTATGGCAATAATTAGATTTGAATATGAACTGACTATTGTGGAAGGCGCTATAAAATTTCTAGGACCAAATTTTGACACATGTAAGAAAACATGTTAGGCTTTTTACTGCTTCAGTATAGCTATCAATGCTCAATGCTGAAGCATGCTCAATTACACCTGGAATTTTTTTTTCTTACTAGTATTTACTGAGGGTTCTGATTTGAGACAGACAATACAATTACTTAAGATTTTTCTACCAATACTTAGATTATTAACAGTGTTATGTCACCTTAAAAAATGACTAAGTATCACCCTAAATAAAATGAAGCCCTCTTTTGTTGAAGTGGTAGTGGGGCTCCAGCAAGCATTGCGTTTGCTTCAAAATTACCTGCACGTTGTCTCGCTTGTAGAGGCAGCAGAGTGTAATTGCAACTTCTCACCCCATTCAAGTCAATGTGACAAGCAATTGTAATTACACTGTGCGGTCGCTGCAAATGAGACAGTGCGCAGGTAATTTTAAAGCAGAAGGAGCTGCTGCTTCAGTTTATCGGTGCTAGTTCCGGGTGTTGGACGCCCGCTGATCTGATATTGATGTCCTATCCAGTGTATAAAAATATGAAACCGCGGCACTCGAGTTAGGTAGTTAATTGTTTATTTATCCATCCACAAAAATAGGACTTAAGGCCAACGTTTCGGTCTCATCCCGAGACCTTGTTCACGGCCTGAAAGAAAGAAACGTCTGGTGTGGAGGATGGCTTGTAGCTACAAGCCATCCTCCACACCAGATGTTTCTTTTGCTATCCAGTGTATAAATCATCAGTATTTTAGCAATGTACAACATCTTTAAAATTAGATGAACTAATGTTTAATGAATTTTTTGTGGGTATCTTGTCATTAATTACAGGCTATTATTTATTTGTAACTCATTTCCTTCCTATAACTTCATAAGTAAGAATCCAGTAATTGAGGAAACAGGTAATTGGTTAATATATAAGCACATTTAAAAGCTACAGTGGGATGCGAAAGTTTGGGCAACCTTGTTATCGGTCATGATTTTCCTGTATAAATCGTTGGTTGTTACGATAAAAAATGTCAGTTAAATATATCATATAGGGGACACACACAGTGATATTTGAGAAGTGAAATGAAGTTTATTGGATTTACAGAAAGTGTGCTATAATTGTTTAAACAAAATTAGGCAGGTGCATAAATTTGGGCACTGTTGTCATTTTATTGATTCCAAAACCTTTAGAACTAATTATTGGAACTCAAATTGGCTTGGTAAGCTCAGTGACCCCTGACCTACATACACAGGTGAATCCAATTATGAGAAAGAGTATTTAAGGGGGTCAATTGTAAGTTTCCCTCCTCTTTTAATTTTCTCTGAAGAGTAGCAACATGGGGGTCTCAAAACAACTCTCAAATGACCTGAAGACAAAGATTGTTCACCATCATGGTTTAGGGGAAGGATACAGAAAGTTGTTTCAGAGATTTCAGCTGTCTGTGTCCACAGTTAGGAACATATTGAGGAAATTGAAGACCACAGGCTCAGTTCAAGTTAAGGCTCGAAGTGGCAGACCAAGAAAAATCTCGGATAGACAGAAGTAATGAATGGTGAGAACAGTCAGAGTCAACCCACAGACCAGCACCAAAGACCTACAACATCATCTTGCTGCAGATGGAGTCACTGTGCATCGTTCAACCATTCGGCGCACTTTACACAAGGAAATGCTGTATGCGAGAGTGATGCAGAAGAAGCTTTTTATCCGCCCACAGCACAAAAAGTGCCGCTTGAGGTGGGCTAAAGCACATTTGGACAAGCCAGCTTCATTTTGGAATAAGGTGCTGTGGAATGATGAAACTAAAATTGAGTTATTTGGCCATAACAAGGGGCATTATGCATGGAGGAAAAAGAACACAGCATTCCAAGAAAAACACCTGCTACCTACAGTGAAATATGGTGGTGGTTCCATCATGCTGTGGGGCTGTGGGGCTGTGGGGCCAGTGCAGGGACTGGGAATCTTGTCAAAGTTGAGGGACGCATGGATTCCACTCAGTATCAGCAGATTCTGGAGACCAATGTCCAGGAATCAGTGACAAAGCTGAAGCTGCGTCGGGGCTGGATCTTTCAACAAGACAACGACCCTAAACACTGCTCAAAATCCACTAAGGCATTTATGCAGAGGAACAAGTACAATGTTCTGGAATGGCCATCTTAGTCCCCAGACCTGAATATAATTGAAAATCTGTGGTGTGACCTTAAAGAGAGCTGTCCATGCTCAGAAGCCATCAAACCTGAATGAACTAAAGATGTTTTGTAAAGAGGAATGGTCCAAAATACCTTCAACCAGAATCCAGACTCTCATTGGAACCTACAGGAAGCGTTTAGAGGCTGTAATTTCTGCAAAAGGAGGATCTACTAAATATTGATTTCATTTCTTTTTTGTGGTGCCCAAATTTATGCACCTGCCTAATTTTGTTTAAACAATTATAGCACACTCTCTGTAAATCCAATAAACTTCATTTCACTTCTCAAATATCACTGTGTGTGTCTCCTATATGATATATTTAACTGACATTTTTTATCGTAACAACCAACGATTTATACAGGAAAATCATGACAATTAACAAGGTTGCCCAAACTTTCGCATCCCACTGTATGTACACCTTTGGGGGTATTTTTAATTATTATTGCGTTGTACTCATTTTGATCTAAAAATTATTTTTTCATTTGTTCTTTATTAAAATGTTGGGCTGCTTTCTCTGTGCAGCCTTGAGATTCTCTAGCAGCAGGCTCTGAATTTTTACTTTGTTCCATCAGGCAGCTCAGCTGATGGCTCCTTATAGCTGAATTATTATCTTACTGATAAGAATGTGGCTTAAATACATGTTTATGACCTTTTATTTATTTAAAAATAAGGTTTTTAGATTACCCAGCATAATGTGAAAGTGAAAATATGAGCCACACAGCTAGACAATCAGTTAACCCTTTATGACAGGAAAGTTCAATATTTTTAATAAAAAACAATTGAAGAAATTATTTTTAGCCCAAAATGAGTAAAATGTCATATAAAAGGCATCTATAGCAACTATGCAGTACATACAGTATTCCATTTGCAAGACAGTTCCATGAGGAGCCTGTCATGTCCTGATGAATACACAAAATAATCTATATCCACATCTACATCCTCAATTCCTCACATGGAAATATATGATAAAACAAATAGCATAGCACATTTATGTCTTAAGATTAGTGTTGATCGAGCATGTTTTTTGGGGGCTCGGCTCGAGCATCTTGATGCTCAGCACATGGCGGTATTCGGCCGAATACCGCATGTGCTCGAGCGCAATGCTCGAGTCTCCTCCCCGCACGTTTGTTGGCTGCTACGCAGCCAATAAACGTGCAGATAAGTACTGCCCTTCACTGTAATGCTGTAGCCATATTGGTTACTGGCATTACAGTGATTGGCTGGCCGGAACGCTTCATCGGGTTCTATAAAGCACCTGATGACACATGGTTCAGCCAGTCTTAGTCAGGGAGAACTGTGCTGTAGAAGGGACAGATAGTGTAGGGAATTTAATTAGATTTTTTTGTTAGGCAGGGTTGATGTTAGAGACCCAAAAGTACAGGGTGGGCCATTTATATGGATACACCTTAATAAAATGGGAATAGTTGGTGATATTAGCTTCCTGTTTGTGGCACATTAGTATATGTGAGGGGGGAAACTTTTCAAGATGGGTGGTGACCATGGCGGCCATTTTGAAGTCGGCCATTTTGAATCCAACTTTTGTTTTTTCAATAGGAAGAGGGTCATTTGACACATCAAACTTATTGGGAATTTCACAAGAAAAACAATGGTGTGCTTGGTTTTAACGTAACTTTATTCTTTCATGAGTTATTTACAAGTTTCTGACCACTTATAAAATGTGTTCAATGTGCTGCCCATTTTGTTGGATTGTCAATGCAACCCTCTTCTCCCACTCTTCACACACTGATAGCAACACTGCAGGAGAAATGCTATCACAGGCTTCCAGTATCCGTAGTTTCAGGTGCTGCAAATCTCGTATCTTCACAGCATAGACGATTGCCTTCAGATGATACGAGATGTGCAGCACCTGAAACTACGGATACTGGAAGCCTGTGCTAGCATTTCTCCTGCGGTGTTGCTATCAGTGTGTGAAGAGTGGGAGAAAAGGGTTGCATTGACAATCCAACACAATGGGCAGCACATTGAACACATTTTGTAAGTGGTCAGAAACTTGTAAATAACTCATGAAAGAATAAAGTTACATTAAAACCAAGCACACCATTGTTTTTCTTGTGAAATTCCCAATAAGTTTGATGTGTCAAATGATCCTCTTCCTATTGAAAAAACAAAAGTTGGATTCAAAATGGCCAACTTCAAAATGGCCGCCATGGTCACCACCCATCTTGAAAAGTTTCCCCCCTCACATATACTAATGTGCCACAAACAGGAAGTTAATATCACCAACCATTCCCATTTTATTAAGGTGTATCCATATAAATGGCCCACCCTGTACTTTTAAGGACTATTGTTGTGTGTGGCAGCTGCAATATATATTTTTAGCGCAACCTGCGCTAAATTGCTAAAAATTTACATTCAGTGTACTTTTTCCGTAGACAGTGTCCGCTGCGGACAGTTACATTACCTGGGGTACATCTCCTGAGTAACGTTTCCACATCCCAAATACCTGTGGCATTCCATGTAATTTTTTATTAGCCGCTGGTGACAGCATTGACATTATCTGCGGTATATCTCCTGTGTGACGTTTCCACATCCCAAATACCTGTGACATTCCCTGTAATTTTGTATTAGCCGCTGGTGACATCAGCGAAATTATCTGCGGTATATCTCCTGTGTGACTTTTCCACATCCTAAATACCCTTTTTAACATTAGCGCATCCGAAATATCAGTGACATTCAGTGTAATTTTTTCACTGCTGGTGACAGCAACATTACCTGTGCTACATCTCCTGCATAACGTTTGCCCATCCGAAGAAGGCGAGCAGTAGGGGACAGGGAAGTGGCCGTGATGCTGATGGTGCACGCAGAGGCCGTGGCCCTGGGCGCGTTGAAACTGTGCCTGCTGCCAGAGCACAAGAAAAACAATCATCCACGATACCTAGCTTCAAGTACCAGTGTGCAGGGCGGCGCAGGACAATGCTCTCGGTGCGACTAGGTGGTCGGTTGGATTGCAGCAAATTTCCTGTCGGTTAAGCACCACCCTGTCTTCCACAAAGTCCAGTCTCAGTAGCCAAGAGTCTGATCAACACAATCCTCACCCTGATCCTCCTTCCTCCCACCATAAAGAGTCTTGCCAAACAAGCGTTCCCACACTCGGATATTCCAAGGAGCTCTTTTCAGCGCAATTCCTTCATTTGGGCCTCTCAACAAGCCCGCTTGAAGAGGGACTTGAGATCTTGTGCCCTGATTCCCAAACTCACTAGATTTCCCATACCTATCCTGGTTCGGGAGGAAAAATATCCTCATGTTCCTGGTAATACCGAGACTCACATACCTGATGCAGGTGCTTCCCATTTAGATCCCCAAATCTTACTTTACCTCCCTCAACAAACATATTTGCGAATTTATTTGGCAGGGGAAAAAATCACGTATCTCCTTTGATACACTAACCAAGCCTAGAACTAAAGGAGGCATTGGGCTACCTGATCCCGAGATGTATATGAAAGCTATTCAGGTAGACTGGATCAGAAACCCATCTTACAAATCATGGCTCATATTGGAAAACGCCTTCTTACCGTCCCCTATCCGGGCCTTACTGCTGGCTGACAGACCACCTCTTTTACCCAACTCTATACCAAACCCCTTGATCCGAAACACTCTGAAGGTCTGGAGGTGGTTCTCAGCCAACTCTGGGGCCTTAACACTCCCCTCCCCCCTTATACTTATAAAAGACGTAGTTGCCTTAGCCCCCAAAGAGCTGAAAGAGAGCTGTCCAATCCCCCTAAGGTCGTCTGAGCTCGCCATTTCAAAGCTACTAAATCAAGACGGATGTATCCTTTCTGATCTCGAAATCTGCGAACTACTTAAAACACGTATTCAGAACCCTATTCTCATGCGCTTCCTTAGAACAGAATCGCTCCTTCTTGCAAAAAAGACTCCTCCTTCTCATGAATCTCAAACTCGCGGCCCTCCAGCTGTTGCAAAACTACAACTCCCAGCATGCCCGGACAGCCTACAGGTATCAGCCTACAGCAGGGCATTGTGGGAGTTGTACAGGGTGGGCCATTTATATGGATACACCTTAATAAAATGGGAATGGTTGGTGATATTAACTTCCTGTTTGTGGCACATTAGTATATGTGAGGGGGGAAACTTTTCAAGATGGGTGGTGACCATGGCGGCCATTTTGAAGTCGGCCATTTTGAATCCAACTTTTGTTTTTTCAATAGGAAGCGGATCATGTGACACATCAAACTTATTGCGAATTTCACAAGAAAAACAATGGTGTGCTTGGTTTTAACGTAACTTTATTCTTTCATGAGTTATTTACAAGTTTCTGACCACTTATAAAATGTGTTCAATGTGCTGCCCATTGTGTTGGATTGTCAATGCAACTCTCTTCTCCCACTCTTCACACACTGATAGCAACACCGCAGGAGAAATGCTAGCACAGGCTTCCAGTATCCGTAGTTTCAGGTGCTGCACATCTCGTATCATCTGAAGGCAATCGTCTATGCTGTGAAGATACGAGATGTGCAGCACCTGAAACTACGGATACTGGAAGCCTGTGATAGCATTTCTCCTGCGGTGTTTCTATCAGTGTGTGAAGAGTGGGAGAAGAGGGTTGCATTGACAATCCAACACAATGGGCAGCACATTGAACACATTTTATAAGTGGTCATAAACTTGTAAATAACTCATGAAAGAATAAAGTTACATTAAAACCAAGCACACCATTGTTTTTCTTGTGAAATTCCCAATAAGTTTGATGTGTCACATGACCCTCTTCCTATTGAAAAAACAAAAGTTGGATTCAAAATGGCCGACTTCAAAATGGCCGCCATGGTCACCACCCATCTTGAAAAGTTTCCCCCCTCACATATACTAATGTGCCACAAACAGGAAGTTAATATCACCAACCATTCCCATTTTATTAAGGTGTATCCATATAAATGGCCCACCCTGTAGTTTTACAACAGCTGGAGGGCCGCGAGTTTGAGATGCCTGCCCTAGAACCATATCCACGATATACTAACAATTAAAATCTCCTCCCTCTTTGGCAAAGCCTGCTGTAATCAGCCTCTGGGAGAAGGACCTACAGCGAAATCTGACACCCTCTGAGACTTCAAGAATACTGATTACCCCAGACAAAATTTCCAGATGCATCCGAATCCAGGAAAATAGCTACAAAATTTTATCACGTTGGTACAGAACTCCAGATAAAACCAGTTTCTATAAATCCAGCGCCTCTGATACCTGCTGGAGATGTTGTAAAGAAAGGGGCTCATTTATCCACATATGGTGGTCTTGCGAATTAATCAAACCCTGGTGGTCTAACATAGTCAAACTCAGTAACCAGATTTGCCAGACCTCCTTCCCCTGCACCCCTGAATTAACTCTGCTCTCCTTGGGGGTTTGGGGAGTGAGCCCTCATAAATCAGCACTCTTTTTCCTCATGCTAGCAGCTGCCAGATTACTAATACCAAAACACTGGCTCTCATCTGAGATCCCCAGCTTGGATCATTGGGTTAACAGGGTGGTAGACCAGATCTATAGACTAGAAGAAATTTCCCATTGGGAACTACGTTTTAGATCCACTTTTCTCCAGATCTGGTCACCCTGGAGGACTTACAGGAGTTTCTCTTAACCCCTGAACTGTCCCTCAACTCACAAGATAACACTAAAGTGATTAAGCATTAGAAGTTGCTTAACTCAATACACACTTTATGTTCCTAGGTACCCAAGTCATACTGTTGATTCGTAACTGTACTGTTGTTCAAAACTATGTACTGCCTGTCTCGATTGGCTCATGCCGGTCACTTTATGTTTATATTATTATGTTTTTATTATGTTTATACTATTACTTTTATCTTTATCTGATTCATTACAAAATTATGCCTGTAGTGTAATTTTACACTGTACATGGCTAATTACATTTATTTGAAAAAATAAAATAAAAGAACATGTGAAATACTTTAAGAAAGTCTTCTTTCATACTAATGCCCAAGTATTCATCTTACTCAGCCCTAGTTGGAAAGGGCATTTAAGGTGACCTCCTAGAAGATAATAAGGGATATTATATTAAAGCAGGAACAGTGAAAATGTATTTCAGGTTACTGCCTCATTAATAAAATAGTTTCATGACTGTGGCTGAATCACTGATCCACTTCTATGTATTGTACAAATATCATTCAAGCCATGCCAACATTAATTGTTGTACAGATATAGACTTTCTTAAAACAAAGTTTTAAATAAGCAGACAGTATACAAAAATGCATTTCTTGAGCAATGGGTTTTGTGGTTATGCAATAGAAATATATGTTGGCTTTATAAGATAGAGGTTTCAAGGTGGGATGAAATATCTGTTTTATTCTTGCATCCTGTATGGCCTTAAAGGACTTGTGCCACAAACAATATGCTGCTTTTTCAAACCAGCATCTGGATCCGAATACTTTTGTAATTGCATGTAATTAAAAATTTTGTATAGCCACGGAGCCATTCAATAAAATGTATTTGTATAGCGAAAAAAACAAAACAAAAAAAAAACATGCTTATTAGTCTGCCCTCGCTCCTAATGTTGTAGAGATCACCTTACCTGCAGGCCCTTGCATATAATGTTTTAGAGGGTCAGCTCACCAGCAGGCCCTCACCTACAATCTTTTAGATGGCCAGCTCACCTGCAGGCCCTCGCATGTAATGTTTTAGAGGTTCAGCTCACCAGCAGGCCCTCACCTACAATCTTTTAGAGCGTCAGCTCACCTGTAGGCCCTCGTATATAATGTTTTAGAAGGTCAGCTCACCAGCAGGTCCTCACCTACAAACTGTTAGAGGTTCAGCTCACCTGCAGGCCCTCGCATATAATGTTTTAGAGGGTCAGCTCACTAGTAGGCCCTCACCTACAATGTTTTAGAGGGTCAGCTCACCTGTAGGCCCTCGCATATAATATTTTAGAGAGTCAGCTCACCAGCAAGCCCTCACCTACAATGTTTTAGAGGGTCAGCTCACCTGCAGGTCCTCGCATATAATGTTTTAAAGGGTCAGCTCACCAGCAAGCCCTCGCATATAATGTTTTTGAGGGTCAGCTCACCAGCAGGCACTCAACCATAATGTTTTACAGGGTCAGCTCACCAGCAGGCCCTCACCCATAATTTTTTCAATGATTAGCTAAGCAGCAGGCACTCGCCCATAATTTTTTCAATGGTCAGCTCAGCAGCAGGCACTCGCCCATAATTTTTTCGATGCTCAGATCAGTAGTAGGCACTCACCCCTAATGTTTTAGAGAGTCAGCTCTGCAGCAGACCCTCATCCCTAATGTTTTAGATGGTCATCTCAGCAGCAGGCCCTCGCCACTAATGTTTTAGAGGGTCACCAGCAGGCCCTTGCTTCTAATGTTTTTGAGGGTCACCAGCAGGCCAACAATCATACATTTTCAAGGGTGTATGATGCCCTTCTTTATGTGTAATAAAGGGTGTATTGGAGTGCCGGTACCTTGTAATTTTTGGAAGTCCTTTCACTTAGTGCATAGGCTTTATAAGTGTAGGAGTCCCACTACCTGAACAATTGTACCACAATGTGAATAAGGCCCTCCATTATGTGATATACAGGTTGTGTCGGAGTGCCTCTTCCTTGTAATTTTTGGCAGCACTTGCACTTTATATACAAGTAAATATACAGGAAAGAATGTTTCCTAACAATTTTTCCTCTAAAATTTATTTTATCTTCGGTTTTGTGCGTATTATTGTCAGTCTGTAAAAGTGGCGTACTACTCTGACAACATTGTTCCCAGCAGCGACCTGGAAGTCCAAGATGCATCCAGACATTCTCCCCATGCTGTTCCCGAACCATTTCGGTGTGTTTCCATCAATTTCTGACCTTTTCCTATGAACCAGACACCCTCCCCTCTTCAGAGCAGGGGGTGCCTGGTTTAATGCTCGGGTTCTCCCATTGACTTCCATTGTGCTCGGGTGCTTGGTAAAGCACCCGAGCATCCCGTGGTGTTCAACCTGAGCACCCGAACACCCGAGCACTTTGGTGCTCGATCAACACTACTTAAGATATGAGTGATAGAAACATAATTTCTGTTTTCAAGACCACTGTATACATAAGTATGTAGACTACTGTGAATGTAGTCTACAATGGAAGAACTCAATATACAGAGAATACAGGCTTGATCTCTAGCTGGATACAAAGTCATTTAGCTTCTATTTGAAACTAAGATTGTGTTATGTATTCTAAGTATGGTAAATCACTTGAAATAATTTTTTTTTAAAGATTGCTGGAGCCAATGGGGTAAATGTTTTTTTTATTCAGAAGCACCTATTTCACCCATCGTCTCCTATCTGTCCCACAAACTCATGGGTAAATATAATGTAACATGCAATTCAAATTACTCAAATTTCTCACAGTCTCATTCCGCTGCCAGGGAGCCATCCGTAACAGCAGCCACAGCAGCTACTCTCCCCTTTTTGGTTATAGTTATGCCTTTTTTTAGAGCTCCACTTGAAACTCTTTCTCCTAGTTCACTAGTCCTCCTAACCTATGTTAATTACCGTATATGCCGGCGTATAAGACGACTGGGCGTATAAGACGACCCCCAACTTTTACACTGAAAATATAGAGTTTGGGATATACTCGCCGTATAAGACTACCCCTTTTTCAACACACACCGAAGAAAAATTTAAAAAGCATTAGATCTGATTTCAATATGGTAATTTTAATTCAAATAAGTATGACATGCTGTTTGCATGCCATCCCTGCATCCCACCACCATCCCTAGGTACCACCGCCATCCCATGGTATCACCACCATCCCTGCATCCCACCACCTTCCTTGTCCTCCCTCCCCGCCTCCCAGACCCTAAACATGTGCCACCTATACCCTGAACATGTTTTTGTTCTGTTTTTCTTCATATTCACATTCACATATGCACATCTGCGCCGCACTTAGATACGCCGCACGGAGATCTCGCACATGCGCAGGAGCGAGATGCGAGCGGCCGGGAGGATGGCGGTACAAGGAGCATACAAGGTACAGAGCAGGGGGGAGGAATACAAGGTACAGAGCAGGGGGCGGTATACAAGGTACAGCGCAGGGGGGGCATATGCCGTGGGTTACATCACAGCTCTCAGCTGCTGGGGATACAAGGCAATAGCCCGGGCTCTCTCTGTTGATAATTCGGGCGTCCCGGCACTGCAGCGCCCGCCATACCCGGCGTATAAGACGGCCCCTCACTCTAGAAAATATTTTCTAGGGCTCAAAAGTCGTCTTATACGCCGGTATATACGGTACTCCTACATTTGCAAAGTGAACCGCTTTCTTTCTTGCAAATAAAAATCACGTAATTCTTTTGCAAGCAGTTAACCCTGGCAGTATGTCCTACATAGGGAGAAACACAAAAACATGTCAATACATTTTAACCCATTAAATATGTGAAAAAATAATTTTACATTGTAACCCTTACACATCCACTACATCGCCTGCAATTCTGCTTTTCAGCATTGGGACAAATCCTCTCTCCTCATGCCGAGTTGCCCATATGACCCTTGGCTAAGGCAAATATAAGTACACCTAATCCAGGTGTTGTACTCTCATGGCCACTGATATAGTCACACTGACAGGGGCATGTAAATAGTAGTTCAATAAAACACAGTCCCCCACACAATGCTTTGGGTCAGCACTAAAAATGTCACCTGTCCTCGTGGGTGCCTCAGAGTTATCATCCCTTGCGCATCATAGTTGCCCCCTTCGGGTTCCTCGGAATCCATCTTCCATAGTTGACTAGAAGGGAAGGTTGACCTCCATTCTGTGCAGCAGTCTGTGGGTTAGATAAATCTCTCGGCTGTGGAGGCCTGGTCACTCTGGCCACCCAGGCTCCATAAACCCCTTCCACTAGAGTGAACTCCACTCAACCCCCCTTGCACACAATCTACAGTCAGGCTGGTATCTGGCTCCACTTCATTGAAGATCAGTGGGCATGCCGTATATCTCTTTCTTGTACATCTCATAAAGTAAACAGGTTCTTGGCAATAACCAAAGACAATTACCTTTCCCAACTGGTTCAGGACCCGACTAGAGGGACGGCCACACTGGACTAAGTATTAACCAGTAGACCTGACAGAACAACAGATGTGCAGGTTGGGGAACACCTGGGAAATAGTGACCATAAAGTAATAACCTTCGAATTGTCATTCAAAAGAGTTTCTTCAGGGAGGAACAAAAATACCAAACTTCAAAATAGCTAAATTTTAGCCAACTAAGAGAAGCCATAGGCCTAACTAACTGGGACAAAGTCCTCAAAAATAAAACATACAGCCACAAAATGGGGTATTTTTAAAACCATCCTAAAATCTAATTGTGAGAGGTACACACCTTATGGGAATAAAAGGTTAAGGAACAAGAAAAAGAACAATGTGGATAAATAGAATTGTAAAGAAAGCAATAAATGACAAAAAGAAAGGAAAAAATAAAATATGCAAAAGACAAATAAAAGCAGCCAAACTAGATACCGAGAGATTACATGCCAAAGAGAGTAAAACTAACCCTAAAATGTTCTTCAATTATATAAATGGTAAAAAGTATAAATCTGAAGGTGTCGGCCCTTTAATGAGGGGGGAGTTGCAGACATCAATGAAGAGAAAGCAAAGCTATTAAATATTTTTTTCTCCACTGTATTCACTGAAGAAAATATACTGTCAAATGAAATGCACAATGTAAAAGTAAATTCCCCATTAAAAGTGTCCTGTCTGACCCTGGAAGAAGTACAGTGGCGTCTTAAAAAGATTAAAATAGACAAATCACCAGGACCAGATGGCATACACCCCCGTATCCTAAGAGAATTAAGTAATGGCGCATAGCAAATGTGGTGCCAATATTCAAAAAGGGTCCAAAAACAGAGCCTCGAAACTATAGGTCGGGAAGTTTAACGTCTGTCGTGGGTAAACAGTTTGAAGGCATTTTAAGAGATGCTATCTTGGAGTACCTCAATGAAAATAAGCAAATAACGCAATATCAGCATGGCTTCATGAGGAATCGATCACGTCAGACTAATTTAATCAGTTTCTATGATAAAAGTTTAGTATATAAATGAGATTGTTTGGACTAGTGTAAAATGTTTGTATGTGGGTAAGTAACTGGCTCAGTGATAGAAAAAAGAAGGTGGTTATTAACGGTACACATTCAGATTGGGCACTGTCATTAGTGGGGTACCACAGGGGTCAGTATTGGGCCCTATTCTCTTCAATATATTTATTAATGATCTTGTAGAAGGCTTGCACAGTAAAACATAAATTTTTGCAGATGACATTAAACTGTGTGAAGTAATTAACATGGAAGAGGACAGTATACGGCTGCAGATCTATCTGGATAGATTGGAGGCTTGGGCAGAGAAGTGGCAGATGAGGTTTAACACTGACAAATGTAAGGTTATGCACATTGGAAGGAATAGTGCAAGTCACCAGTACATATTAAATAGTAAAACACTGGGTAACACTGACATGGAAAAATACCTAGGAATTTTGGTGAACCGCAAACTAAGCTGTAGGGTGGACTACAGTACCCTGAAACATTATCAAAATTAGGGTTATTCACTTTAGAAAAAAGACGACTGAGGGGAGATCTAATAACTATGTATAAATATATCAGGGGTCAGTACAGAGATCTCTCCCATCATCTATTCATCCCCAGGACTGTAACTGTGATGAGGGGACATCCTCTGCGTCTGGAGGAAAGAAGGTTTGTACACAAACATAGAAGAGAATTCTTTATGGTAAGAGCAGTGAGACTATGGAACTCTCTGCCTGAGGAGGTGGTGATGGTGATTTCACTAAAAAGAGTTCAAGAGGGGCCTGGATATATTTCTGGAGTGTAATAATATTACAGGCTATAGCTACTAGAGATAGGTTATTGATCCAGGAAGTTATTCTGATTGCCTGATTGGAATCAGGAAGAATTTTTTTCCCCTAAAGTGAGAAAAATTGCCTTCCTCAGGATCAACTTGCAGGATAACAGGCTGAACTGGATGGACCGATGTATTTTTTTCAGCCTTATAAACTATGTTACTATGGTTCTGTCTATATTGATGAAGCCATAGCCCTTTCTACAGTTGAAGCACTCCACCATTCCAATCTTTCATGTCTCACACTGCTCGGCCAAAAGTCCAACCAGGTTATTATGACCTCTCAAAGATAGCACTCTTTCATCCTCCTATTTTTCTCTGTCAACTTCTTTAAGTCATGAAGGTCCACTCCTGAGTTATCTGATCTGCAGCTTTGGCACTGTTGATTTTAAAATCATCGGCTGAATTTTCCAGGCCATCAAGTTCCTTATTAGCAGGAGTTCATGCTTAGCCAAACAGCATTTTTGCAACCTTGGTAGCCGCATCAGGGCTGTTGTAACAGCAGCTGCTCTGCGCCTCTGTTCCCCTGCTTACCACCGAGGTCACAGGCGCCGTGCTCAGCGGTGATCTGTGGCCAGAGCTTCCCTTCACCGTTGCAGCTCTGGGCTCTGTTTGTGTAGGTGCTGTGGTTCTGAGGATCCGCTCCACAGTTTCATCTCAGCCCTAGCCACAGCATGCTTGCTGCTGTTTTTTTGCAGCACTTCCTTAAGGGCCGGCACGCGTCACTTCCTGGGTTTTATGGGTTAGGTCATGTGATCTCGTTGACCAATCCTAGCCCTCATGCACATATATAAGTGGCTCAGCCCCCTTCCCAGATGCCTCAGTGTCAAGGTCCTTGTGTTTTGCTAAAAATCCTGATACTCATGTGTATTCCTGACTTGTACTTCGTTTCTGGATTCTGCTAACCGTCTGATCCCTGCCTGTTTGCCTTGACTCTCCTGTTGCCCACCTAAATTGCCTGACCTGTACCTGTGCCGCCTGCCCTGACCATTTTCCTGTCTGACTATGCCTCTGCCTCATCTTTCGGTTCTGCACTGTTGCTCCTGGTAACGACTTCGCCTGCCTGACTACGCTTGTACTTCTGGTACCTTTCTCAGGTACCTTCTGGTCCGCCTGGACCAGCTGCCTCGTGTGCCTACCCTCCTCAAGAGGTAGCGACCTGGTGTTCCCCTCAGGAAAGTCTATTCCCACCATCAGGGGTACTGTGAAAAATCGAAGGGTTCACTTAGACAACGCCCTTAAGGGAGGCAGGACACGTGACACAGTGGGTTCACACCCGCTGGTTCGTGACAGTACACTGAGGCCATGGACCACACTGGTCACTCCAAGCCTTTCGTTCAGGAATTATTACATGAAGTGAGGTGCCAGAGTGGATGTCATGATGCAGTTTGAGCAAAATGTTGCTGCTCATCTGGATGCCATCTCTTCTCCAGCTATTGCAGGATTGCCAGTCGCTGCTACTCCTGCAATTCCCACACTAGTGAATCTGGATTTGTGTGCCACCGGTGTGCAACTCCCACTGCCATCATGCTATGGTGGAGATCCAAAAACCTGTCATGGATACCTGAACCAGTGCCTGATCCACTTTGAGTTGCATGGGCAGAAGTTTCCTACTGAGCGGTCCATTGCCTTCTTTGTGTCCCTGATGTCTGATAAGGCACTTGCGTGGGCAAATCCTATTTGGGAACATGGAGGTCCAGAGACCACTAATCTGCAGTCTTTCCTGGCTACCTTCCGGCTGGTCTTTGAAGAGCCCGGCCGCAATTCCTCCACTGCATCAGCTCTGCTGCGTCTATGACAGGGTTCCTCGTCTGTGGTTCAGTACGCCATCCAGTTTCGTACCCTGGCTGCCGAACTTCCTCCCATCCTGGAACATTGAGGCTCAACTGGTGGTGTTCTGGGAGGGTCCGTCTACTCTGAATGACCTGATCACCTTGGCCACAAGGATAGATATGCATTTCAGGGAACCGTCTAAGGAGGTTGCATGCACCAGACCACCTCATTTGGCTCCATCCTTCCAGAGGCCGGTCCTTCCTCTACTGTCCACCTCACCTGAAGAGCCCATGCAAATAGTGCGCCTTCACCCCTATGGAGAAACCCTAAACTACCAGAATTAGTTTCTCTGCCGGACTTTGAGTTCTGGCTGCAGAGGGGCATTAAATACCTCACCCAACTGTACGATGAGGTTTTTTTAAGACCTTCTCTGCTCTCCAGGCTGAATACAATATACCACGCTCATCCCTCTTTAGGTTTTACCAATTGAGGCATGCATGTGTGACCCAATTTGGGGTTGGCCCTCTGCGGCTAGAATATGGGGAAGTGGAGAAAGTCGCCAGATGCGCAGATCATGGTAAAATGGTTTCCTCCTTTTATGGGATACTAATATTCTATCAATCTTCACCTTTAGCTAAGGCTTTTACTAAATGGAAAGGTGACATTACGGCCCTAGACTTGCAGCATGAGAGGGAATTGGCCTCCTCATGGAAGTCAATGGTGATTTGTGCACGGGATCAGCTGATTCAGGCTAAGTGGATACATAGAGTATATTTAACTCCAGTACATCTGGCACGTATGCATAAACTTTCATCAGATATCTGTACCAGATGTGGTAGTGGCAGAGGGACATTGATGCACATGGTTTGGGAATGTCCAGTTATTGCAGACTTTTGGTAAGAAGTCCACAGATACCTAAGCTCCAGATTGGGTCTTCCGGCAGTTATAGCTCCAGAAGTTAGTCCTTCTCAATGACATCATTCCTACTAAGTATACTAGAATCCTTTACAGGTTATTACTATTCTACGCTAGGAAGTCTATCCTGCTAAATTGGAAGCCTCCAAAGAGCCCTTCCTTGTCCCACTGGATTCATCTTATTAATGCAACACTACCCATGTATAAATTGACCTTTGAAGCCAGGAGTACACCAGATAGGTTTGAAAAGATTTGGGGTCTCTGGTTGAGTGCCAGTTTGGTGTCATAATACAGTAGTTCACAGAAATGACTGTGAAATGGTGTCTGCAGGTTGCTGCCCGGGTGAATGTGGTGTGTGAATGTTGGACAGCCACTGATGAAGATCAGCTATGTACATGAATACTAAGGTTACAGGATGTTGGTGAAATCTACTGAGAACAATATGACAATGCTACGTAACTCCATTTTCTTGACTGTCAGTTAAGGTATTTGAATGTAATGTGTTTTTTGTTTGGAACCTTATTGAGAGGTTTTGTTTTTCTCTTTTTTCTGTAACCTTGAAAAAGAAAAAGAAAGTCTATTAAAAAAAAATAGAGCGCCTTTGATTGTCTGACCAGGAATGTTCACGCCGCAAAGCAGAGAACCTGTGTCTGTATTGTGGAAGCAAGGCTCACTTTGTGCGTAATTGTCCACAGAAGCCGGGAAACGCCAATGTCTAGGATCAGTTGGGGAGGTGGTCCTAGACAAGGAGAAGTCCTCTCCGAAACAAGGGAGTCACACTGTCTGTTCTTGGACTCTGGGTCAGCAGGTAACTTCATTCAGCAAGCTCTGGTCCATCAGTACCAGCTTCCTACCATCCATCTAGAAAGGCAGTAAATGGACTGCAACTCCCTGAACCTGTGCTCTCTGTTACTATGCCCCTTTACTTGCAAATAGGGGTTCTGCACTCAGAGATGATCTCATGTGCTGCCAGCGTCTGTGAATCCGGTTATCCTTGGTCTTCTCTGGCTGCTTCTGCATACTCCAGTTCTGGACTGGCACTCCGGTCAGATTCTGCGTTTGGGATCTTCCTGCCAGTCTACCTGCTTATCAGAGGTCCTGCCTGCTTCCTCGCCTACTGTACCTGAAAATCTGCCTGGACTTCCGCAGCAGTATGCCAGTTTTGCGGATGTCTTCAGTAAGAAAGAGGCTGAGACCCTGCCTCCACATCGTCCAAATGATTATCTGATTAACCTGCCTGGTGCCACTCCTCCTCGCGGTTGAGTCTACACACTCTGACTTACTGAGACCCAAGCGATGTCTGATTACCTCAAGGATAATCTCGAGAGGGGGTTTATCCAGAAGTCTATTTCACCAGCCGTTGCCGGGTTCTTCTTTGTGCAGAAGAAAGATGGTTCCTTATGGCCCTGTAACGACTATCAGTGTCTGAATAAGGCAACAGTCAAGAATCGATACCCTCTTCCGCTAATCTTCAAAATCTTTGACAGGATCCGGGGAGCTAAGGTCTTCACAAAATTCGACCTGCGCGGCACATTCGAGAGGGCGATGAGTGTAAGACTGCTTTCAACACTCGTGATGGACACTACGAGTATCTCGCCATGCCCTTCGGTCTGTGCAATGCTCCCACGGTATTCCAAGAGTTGGTAAACAATATCTTTCGGGACCTGCTCTATGTCTGCGTGATAGTGTACCTGGACGACATACTAATCTATTCTCCAGATATGACCACTCACTGGAAGCATGTACGATTAGTTTTACAGTGGTTGAGAGATAATCGACTTTATGCTAAACTAGAGAAATACATCTTTGAAAAATCTCGGATGCCGGGTTGCAGATGGATCCTGAGAAATTGAATGCAGTGATAGACTGGCCCCGCCAACAGGGTCTTCGTGCTATACAGCGCTTCCTTGGATTTGCTAATTTATATCGTCAGTTCATCCCGAATTTTTCATCTCTTACATCTCCGCTCTTACCGGAAAAGGGGTGAATGCCAGAGACTGGACTCCTGAGGCGGAGGCCGCCTTCATACAATTAAAAAGTTTTTTGCTTCTGCATATGTTCTGCATCATCCCGATGTCTCCCAACAATTCTTTTTAGAAGTGGACGCCTCATCCATAGGAGCCGGTGATGTTTTACTACAAAAAGGTTCCAAGGGCAAGATGTTTACATGTGGATTTTCCTCCAAGCTCTTCTCCACTGCTGAGAGGAATTACTGTATAGGAGACAGGGAGCTTCTGGCCATAAAACTTGCCTTGGAGGAGTGGCGTTATCTATTGGAGGGGGCCCAGCATCCAGGAATAATCTTCACCGACCACAAGAACTTTACATATCTGCAGACAGCCCAGCGTCTGAACCCCGCCAAGCCAGGTGGGCACTCTTCTTCTCCCGTTTTGATTTTTAGCCGCACTTTCGCCCGGCTGAGAAGAACATCAAGGTGGATGCTTGGTCATTTGACTTCTCCGACCAGCAGGAGGAGCCCCAGTACATTGTAGATCCTGCTCGCTTGATCACAGTAGCTCCTGTCCTGGTAAAAGACATCACTCCCGGGAAGACATTTGTGCCATCTGCCAAGAGAAAACATATTCTAGCTTGGGGGCACAACTCCAAACTGTCTGATCACCCATGGATCCACAAGACCACAGAACTTTTGTCTCGCCACTACTGGTGGCCCACACTGTCTAAGAATGTACGTGATTATGTGCTCAGATTAAAGTCTCCAAGACCAAACCACCCGGGCTGTTGTTACGCCTTCCTGTTCCTGATGTCCCATGGCAACACATTGCCATGGACTTTGTTAAAGATCTGCCCTCTTCTGCCGGATATACAGCCATTCGGGTGGTCATGGACCGCTTCTCCAAGATGGCGCACTTCGTTCCTTTAGCTGGACTGCCCTCAGCTGCTGAACTTGCTTAACTGTTTGTGAAACACATATTCCGCTTGCATGGTTTGCCTTAGCATATTGTTTCCAATCAAGGAGTCAGTTTACTTCTAAGCTCTGGAGAGCTCTTTGCCGGCTGCTCGAAATTGAGCTGGACTTCTCTTCCGGTTATCATCCCCAGACCAACGGGCAAGTGGAGTGGGTCAATCAAATATTGGAGAACTATCTCCGGCATTTTGTTTTAGCCCAGACAACTGGGTACAATTGCTAACTTGGGCTGAGTTCTCCTATAACAACCACACTAGTGAGTCTACTGGATCCTCTCCATTCTTTGTTGTTTTTGGTCAACACCCTCGTACTCCTCTCCTACATCTTCTGGGGTACCAGCTGTGGATTCCTCTTTTAGAGATTTTTTTAAGATTTGGTATGACACCAATGTCTGCATCAACAAAGCAGTGACCAACATGAAAACTAATGCAGATAAGAGAAGAATATAACCACCTCAGTTCTCATCTGGAGATAAAGTATGGCTCTCCTCCAAAAACATTCACTTAAGGGTTCCCAGTTTTAAGTTTGCTCCTAGGTTCCTTGGACCCTTTGAAGTATTGAGGAGGATCAACAAAGTGATATATAAGTTACGTCTGCCTCTCTCGCTGCGTATTCCCAATGACTGCCACGTGTCCTTACTGAAACCAGTAGTCCTTAATCGCTTCTCAACGACTTTTTCTACTCTAACTCCGGTATCTGAAGATTCTGACGAGATATTTGAGGTCAAAGACATCCTGGACATCAAGAAGTGTGGCAAGAAGACCGACTATCCAGTAGACTGGAAGGGCTTTGGTCCTGAGGAGAGGTCTTGGGAGCCGGAGGAGAACATTCATGCTCCAGACCTGATAAAAAAGTTTATCTCGTTGTGGACTCAAGAAAAGGGGGCGTAAGGGGGGGATACTGTAACAGCAGCTGCTGTGCGCCGCTGTTCCCCTGCTTACCACTGCGGTCCCGGGCACCGTGCTCAGCAGTGATCTGTGGACAGAATGTCACGGATGTAGTAGGGGATAACACCAAAAAACGATCGAGAAGGAAGGGAAAAGACAGTAGGCCTCACTGCTAGGGAAGGAAAAGGGTCACCACCTATAAAACCCTGCTCCTGGCCCTAACTCCTACACGGGAACCTAGAAAACCCTGGTGACCCTCAGATGCCCTAAAGATAATGACAGGGCAGAGACCACCTGTTCCTTCCCTGGTGAAGGAACTAGCGTCTCACTGAGGCCTAGTAAACAACCGGGGGGGGGGGGGGATACAAAACACGACAAGCGGAACACTTCACTTCAGAGGATGAAGGATGAACAGGACTTCAACATGAACCACACTCCAGCTCTTCCAAGACCAAATGAAGCTATCCCAAGCAAGGAGTGATGGGAAAAGTCAGACTAAATAGGGCAAGCTAAAGGTCACATGATCCACACCTGAACAGGAGGTGTGGACATACCAGCAACACACAGACAAAGTGAAACCAAAAGAGGCTGTCAGATCACTAATGCATAGATAATCTTTCAGACCTTCTGGGACCTGTCACAGATGTGACACAGAGCTTCCCATTCACCGCTGCAGCTCTGGGCTCTGTTTGTGTAGGTGCTGTGATTCTGAGGATCCGCTCCACAGCTTCATCTCAGCCCTGGCCACAGCATACTTGCTGCTGTTTTTTTGCAGCACTTCCTTAAGGCGCGTGTCACTAGCTGGGTTAGGTCATGTGACCTAGCTGACCAATCCTAGCCCTCATGCGCATATATAAGTGGCTCAGCCCCCTTCCCAGATGCCTCAGTGTCAAGGTCCTTGTGTTTTGCTAAAGATCCTGATACTCATTTGTGTTCCTGACTTGTACTTCGCTCCTGGATTCTGCTAACCGTCTGATCCCTGCCTGCTTGCCTTGACTCTCCTGTTGCCGATCTGGATTGCCTGACCTATACCTGTGCCGCCTGCCCTGACCTTTTCCTGTCTGACTACACCATGCCTCATCCTTCAGTCCTGCACTGTTGCTCCTGGTAACCACTCCGCCTGCTGACTACGCTTGTACTTATGGTACCTTTCTCAGGTACCTCCTGGTCCTCCAGGACCAGCTGCCTCATGTGCTTACCCTCCTCAAGAGGTAGCGACCTGGTGTTCCCCTCAGGAAAATCTATCCCCACCATCAGGGGTACTGTGAAGAATGAAGGGGTTCACTTAGACAACTCCCTTAGGGGAGGTAGGAACGTTTCACAGTGGGTTCACACACGCTGGCTCATGACAGCTGTCTTTCTTGTGTTCACTGATATTATGTACCAGGTCCTTTATTCATTTTGCCAGTTTCAGTTGCTGTGTTTTCAATTTCTTTGTTATGGCTCAAGATAATCTCCTGGTTGGCCTGTTCTTCTTGAGCTTTCTTCACTATGTCTTTCTGAAACCTCTGGGGCTATAACTTTCTACAGTTTGGAAATTATTCTATAGGGTATAAATTGTGGCTTATGTTACCTGTATATTGCAAGAGTGCTATTGAAAGAGTGCTGGGGCGTATAATAATAATCTTTATTACCGTATCATCTATATTCAATATTTTGTAGAAGCACCTACAGTATGGTCTTGAATTTGTGGACTGTTTTGGATATGAGGACTTAAGAGAATAGTAGAGACCCAAGATGATGCTTTAAACTGAATGATTTGTACAAGACAGCTGTTTATATCCCCACAGCTCCTGAAAACTTTGTCAGGCTCTCTCAACACTGTAGACTTTCACTGTAAAAAATGTTTGACATTGCTGCAGCGTTACAGTAGGATTAAACACCTACAATATCTATAAATTGAAAATATGATTTTATCTGCACTTGTCAGGATTAAACATTCATTCACTGGGTCTGTGGGATAATGATTGTTGTTGCAACCTTGCTATAAGCACATGAATTCATTCTTCTTTAAGAAGGCTCTAACAGCATCTGTCATACGACTTTATGAGGTAAAAGGACTGTAATTGACTTGCAATTGCACTTTTAAATGCCTATGCCAAATCATGGCACACAAACTAAATGTATGCAGCATATATTCAAGAGCTGCAACATGACTTTCCTCTTTGTGTAAGCTCTGGTTTCTTTCATAAGTTACAATTCATCCTTACAGGAAAATTTCCATCCTAGATATGCATGGATATGGCATAAATAGGTGCAGGTTCCATATCTGAGGTCCATAGCTATTTTCAAAACAGGACCTCTATTCAGTGTCGGACTGGGCTGTGTAGGGCCCAACAGTAAAATTTATTTTAGGGGCCCACCATATGGACACATAAAAATTGTACCTGCTCACACAGCAGCCGACAGCAGCAAGATGCTACAAGATGATTTATGATGGGGTCTCAGCAGTAACTTTGAGAAGGCAGGTCTCGGGGAAAGGAGGATACTGGATGTCCTGCTTCTGTGCCTATAAGTCATCTCAACTCGGGAGTTTCTTAAATAATCTACCCAGTTTTTTTACATTAGTGTTGAGCGCGAATATTCGAATAGCGAATTTATATTGCGAATATCGCCACTTCGAGAATTCACAAATATTTAGATTATACAGTCGTGGCCAAAGTTTTGAGAATGACACAAATATTAGTTTTCACAAAGCTTGCTGCTAAACTGCTTTTAGATCTTTGTTTCAGTTGTTTCTGTGATGTAGTGAAATATAATTACACGCACTTCATACGTTTCAAAGGCTTTTATCGACAATTACATGACATTTATGCAAAGAGTTAGTATTTTCAGTGTTGGCCCTTCTTTTTCAGGACCTCTGCAATTCGACTGGGCATGCTCTCAATCAACTTCTGGGCCAATTCCTGACTGATAGCAACCCATTCTTTCATAATCACTTCTTGGAGTTTGTCAGAATTAGTGGGCTTTTGTTTGTCCACCCGCCTCTTGAGGATTGACCACAAGCTCTCAATGGGATTAAGATCTGGGGAGTTTCCAGGCCATAGACCCAAAATGTCAACGTTTTGGTCCCAAGCCACTTAGTTATCACTTTTGCCTTATGTCACGGTGCTCCATCGTGCTGGAAAATGCATTGTTCTTCACCAAACTGTTGTTGGATTGTTGGAAGAAGTTGCTGTTGGAGGGTGTTTTGGTACCATTCTTTATTCATGGCTGTGTTTTTGGGCAAAATTGTGAGTGAGCCCACTCCCTTGGATGAGAAGCAACCCCACACATGAATGGTCTCAGGATGCTTTACTGTTGGCATGACACAGGACTGATGGTAGCGCTCACCTTTTCTTCTCCGGACAAGCCTTTTTCCAGATGCCCCAAACAATCGGAAAGAGGCTTCATCGGAGAATATGACTTTGCCCCAGTCCTCAGCAGTCCATTCACCATACTTTCTGCAGAATATCAATCTGTCCCTGATGTTTTTTTGGAGAGAAGTGGCTTCTTTGCTGCCCTTCTTGACACCAGGACATCTTCCAAAAGTCTTCGCCTCACTGTGCGTGCAGATGCGCTCACACCTGCCTGCTGCCATTCCTGAGCATCACCCTCCTTTTAACATGTCAAGTCTGCCATTTTAACCCAATCAGCCTGACATAATGATCTCCAGCCTTGTGCTCGTCAACATTCTCACCTGAGTTAACAAGAAGATTACTGAAATGATCTCAGCAGGTCCTTTAATGACAGCAATGAAATGCAGTGGAAAGTTTTTTTTGGGATTAAGTTAATTTTCATGGCAAAGAAAGACTATGCAATTCATCTGATCACTCTTCATAACATTCTGGAGTATATGCAAATTGCTATTATAAAAACTTAAGCAGCAACTTTTCCAATTTCCAATATTTATCTAATTCTCAAAACTTTTGGCCACGACTGTAGTGCTATATATTTGTTATATCAAATAGTCTGCATTTTTTTTCCATCTGAACACATTATTCCTCTCTGCTTCTAGCTTGTGGGCCAATGAGAAGGAAGCAATGTAAAGTTTACAACAATACTTAGTGCACCAATCAGTAATCTGTAGTCAGACCTGCTAAAATGTGAAGTTGCACGTAGTGCGAAAATATATTCTAATCACTGCCGATTAGCGCAATCACGAATATATTGGAGCACTTGACTCTATCTGCATATAAAGCTATTGTAATGTCCTGCCGTGCCAACCATTTTCTCCAGTCTCAGGAGAAACTCATGAAACTTCTAGCAACTTGAAAAATGTAGCCAAAATGACCCACGCCTGTATTTCTCGTTACAAATTCACATTACGCAATTTTTACATTGCTGATTTTTCGCATTCAATAAAATAATCTTGAATTTGTGAATATATGATGAATATTCAACAAAATTCGAATATAGCCTCTGCCGCTCATTACTAATGAACATAGGCTGGTTGAGATGCTGTACACTACTTATCTATATGTAGGGCAGTAAGTCTACTGTGTTATGTGCCACTTTTGTAGGGGGTGGAAGAAAAGGGGCCCACCTTGCTCAGGGGCCCAACAGGGGATTCACATGTTTCCCTGTGGGCCAGTATGAGCCTGCCTATTCCACCTGCTGTGAAAAGCCCCTTCAATATCTGATTCCTGACCCCTTTCGGACTGTAGCTTGCATGCATGCAGGTGATTCACAAGCTGAGTATTTGCCTTTTTGCCTTCTATATGATCTCTTCCTGATCTACTGCCCACAGGATCTACACAGATCCTATACATATTTCAAGGGAAATATCAGAAAGTGTATCCACTGCTGACAAGTGTAAGGAAAAAAGACCAAAATTGAATCAGCTATAGAGTTAAGCGGACACCTGGATGTTCCCGAACTTGACCCGAACTTAACCCCGAACCCGAACCCCATTGAAGTCAATGGGGACCCGAACTTTTGAGCACTAAAATGGCTCTAAATATGTCATGGAAAGGGCTAGAGGGCTGCAAATGGCATCAAAATGTGGTTAAGAGCATGGCAAGTGATCTGCAAACAAATACAGTCAGGTCCATAAATATTGGAACATCAACACAATTGTAAAATTTACACTCTACACACCACAATGGATTTGAAATGAAACAAACAAGATGTGCTTTAACTGCAGACTGTCAGCTTTAATTTGAGGGTATTTACATCCAAATCAGGTGAACTGTGTAGGAATTACAACAGTTTGCACATGTGCCTCCCACTTGTTAAGGGACCAAAAGTAATGGGACAATCGGCTTCTCAGCTGTTCCATGGCCAGGTGTGTGTTATTCCCCCATTATCCCAATTACAATAAGCAGATAAAAGGTTCAGAGTTCATTTCAAGTGTGCTATTTGCATTTGGAATCTGTTGCTGTCAACTGTCAAGATGAGATCCAAAGAGCTGTCACTATCAGTGAAGCAAGCCATCATTAGGCTGAAAAAACTAAACAAACCCATCAGAAAGATATCAAAAACATGAGGCGTGGCCAAAACAACTATTTGGAACATTCTTAAAAAGAAGGAATGCACCGGTGAGATCAGCAACACCAAAAGACCCGGAAGACTGCGGAAAACAACTCTGGTGTATAACCGAAGAATTCTTTCCCTGGTGAAGAAAACACCCTTCACAACAGTTGGCTGGATCAAGAACACTCTCCATGAGGTAGGTGTATGTGTGTCAAAGTCAACAATCAAGAGAAGACTTCACCAGAGTGAATACAGAGGGTTCACCACAAGATGTAAACCATTGGTGAGCCTCAAAAACAGGAAGGCCAGATTAGAGTTTGCCAAACGACATCTAAAAAAGCCTTAACAGTTCTGGAACAACATCCTATGGACAGATGAGACCAAGATCAACTTGTACCAGAGTAATGGGAAGAGAAGTGTATGGAGAAGGAAAGGAAATGCTCATGATCCTTAGCATACCACCTCATCAGTGAAGCATGGTGGTGGTAGTGTCATGGCATGGGCATGTATGGCTGCCAATGGAACTGGTTCTCTTGTATTTATTGATGATGTGACTGCTGACAAAAGCAGCAGGATGAATTCTGAGGTGTTTCAGGCAATATTATCTGCTCATATTCAGCCAAATGCTTCAGAACTCATTGGACGGCGCTTCACAGTGCAGATGGACAATGACCCAAAGCATACTGCAAAAGCAACTAAAGAGTATTTTAAGGGAAAGAAGTGGAATGTTATGCAATGGCCAAGTCGATCACCTGACCTGAATCCGATTGAGCATGCATTTCACTTGCTGAAGACAAAACTGAGGGGAAAAATGGCCCAAGAACAAGCAGGAACTGAAGACAGTTGCAGTAGAGGCCTGGCAGAGCATCACCAGGGATGAAACCCAGCGTCTGGTGATGTCTATGCGTTCCAGATTTTAGGCTGCAATTGACTGCAAAGGATTTGCAACCAAGTATTAAAAAGTGAAAGTTTGATTTATGATTATTATTTTGTCCCATTACTTTTGGTTCCTTAACAAGTGGGAGACACATATGCAAACTGTTGTAATACCTACACTGTTCACCTGATTTGGATGTAAATACCCTCAAATTAAAGCCGACAGTCTGCAGTTAAAGCACATCTTGTTTGTTTCATTTCAAATCCATTGTGGTGGTGTATAGAGCCAAAAATGTTAGAATTGTGTCGATGTCCCAATATTTATGGACCTGACTGTATGTATAGTGAAATGACTTTAAATAACATAAAATACGTAAAAATAAAAAATAATAATCTTGATCTAGGAGGACGAGGTCCATATGGAGTAGGAGGTTGAGGAGACAGTGGATGTGGCGATGTAGGTGGAAGTGGCGGTGGAGGAGGAGGTAGCTACACTGGTTTTTGGTTTAAATTTTATTTTTATTTTTTTAAATTAGGGTACACCACAAAACATTGGGAAATATAAACTGTGATAACCCCCTCCAGTCGTGCTAAACACACGTTCAGACAATACACTGGCTGCAGGGCAGGTCAGCACCTCCAAGGCGTAAAGGGCAAGCTCAGGCCATGTACCCAATTTGGAGACCCAGAAGTTGAAGGGGACAGACCCGTCATTCAGTACGTGTACGCATGTGCACACATACTACTCCAGCATGTTGGTGAAATGCTGCCTCCTGCTAAGATGTTTCATATCAGCTGGTGGTACTGGTTGTTGTGGCGTGCTGACAAAGCTTTTCCACATTTCGGCCATGCTAACCCTGCCTTCTGAGGTGCTGGCGGTGCCCCAGCTGCGTTGGCGACCTATTCCTACTCCTCTGCCTTTGCCTTGTGCTTCCACTGTGCCCTCACTGTCAGGTAGGAATGCCACCAGCAGCGCGTCTACCAGCGTGCGCTTGTACTTGCGCATCTTACGATCACGCTCCAGTGACGGAATTAAGGACGGTACGTTGTCCTTGTAACGGGGATCCAGCAGCGTGGCCACTCAGTAATCAGCACAAGTTAGAATGTGGGCAACTCGGCGGTCGTTGGGGAGACACTGCAGCAAGTAATCGTTCATGTGTGCCAGGCTGCCCAGAGGCAACAAAAAGCTGTCCTCTGTGGGAGGTGTATCGTCTGTGTCCTCTGTATCCCCCCAGCCACGAACCAGTGATGGCCATGAGCTGGTTTGGGTGCCACCCTGCTGTGAACATGGTTCCTCCTCCTCTATCTCCTCATCCTCATCCTCCACCTCATCATCCTCCAGAACTGTTCCCTGGCTGGATAATTGTGTACCTTGCGTTTGTGGGTGCAGGAACCCACCCTCGTAGCCACTTGTGAATGACTGGCCAGAAACCCTATGAAATTATGCCTCTTCCTCCTCCTCCTCCTGTGCCACATCCTCTTCCATCATCGCCAGCAGCGTTTTTTCAAGGAGGCATAGAAGTGGGATAGTTACGCTGAGAACGGCGATGGTGGAGTACTCAAAACAGCGCAACAAGGAACACAGGTCTCGCATGGAGGCCCAGTCATTGGTAGTGAAGTGGTGCTGTTCCGCAGAGCGACTCACCCCTGTGTGCTGCAGCTGAAACTCCACTATCGCCTGCTGCTGCTCACACAGTCTGGCCAGCATGTGGGCACGTCGCATATGAGGCGGTGAGCGGGAAGGCTGAAGTTACGCTGCAGTGCTGAAAGGTGAGCAGCAGCAGGGTGAGAACGCTGAAAGCGCGCACAGACGGCCCGCACTTTATGCAGCAGCTCTGACATATCGGGGTAATTTTTAAGGGACCTCTGCACCACCAAATTCAGCAAATGCGCCAGGCAAGGGATGTGCGTTAAAACCGGCTAGTCCCAGAGCTGCTATGAGATTTCGCCCATTATCGCACACCACCAGGCCAGCCTTGAGGGTCACTGGCACCAACCACTCATCGGTCTGTTGTTGCTCCTGTGCAGTGTGGGCTTTGTCCCCCAAACAGATAAGTTTTAAAACTGCCTTCTGTCGTTTACCCCTGGCTGTGCTGAAGTTGGTGGTGAAGGTGTTACGCTTACCGGATGAGGAGCCGGTAGAGGATGAGGAAGCGGAGTAGGAGGAGGAAGCAACAGAAGGCAAACTGAAGCGCCCTGCAATCCTCGGTGGTGGAAGGACATGTGCCAAACTGCTATCCGCCTCAGGCCCAGCCGCTACTGCATTTACCCAGTGTGCTGTTATGGAGATATAACGTCCCTGACTGTGCTTACTGGTCGACGTATCCGTAGTTAGGTGGACCTTGCCACAGATGGCATTGCGCAGTGCACACCTGATTTTGTTCCCCACTTGGTTGTGCAAGGAAGGGATGACACTCCTGGAAAAGTAGTGGTGGCTGGGCATGACATACTGTGGGACAGCCATCGCCATAAGGCTTTTAAAACTCTCTGTCTCCACCAGACGGAATGACAGCATTTCAAAGGACAGTAATTTTGAAATGCTGGCATTCAGGGCCAGGGATCGCGGGTGGGTAGGGGGTAGGGTTGCCACCTTTCCCAACAAAAAATACCTGACAAGTTAAGCCACACCCCAAAGGGGGTGTGGATGTGGGGGTGTGGCTTAACACGGGGTGTGAAATCGCTGTCATACTGTGGCTCCCCAGGAATATTAAAGCACCCGTTAGCGCCCCCAGTAATAGTAATGCATTCAGTAATAGTAATGCCCCCTCTGTAATAGTAATGCCCCCATTAGTGTGCCCCAGTAAGAGTAATGGCCCTATTAGTGCGCCCCAGAAAGAATAATGCCCCCTATTAGTGCCCTCCAGTAAGAATAATTCCCCCAGTAAAAGTAATACCCCCATTAGTGCCACCCATTAAGAATAATGCCCCCATTAGTGACCCCCAGTTAGAGTAATGTGGCCCTCATGCATAATGCAGGCATTTCCGGATGGCCTCAAACCAGGTACGTTTTATGGCCGTACTGTAAAGTGGGGTCTGGTAGAGGACGTCCTCACTCCAGTAATGCCTGACACTGAGTTTTTTGACTAGGCCCATGTGCAGCACGATGCCCCAAAACATCCTCATCTCGGCTGCACTGACCGGAGTCCAGCCACCGGCCCTAGCCAAAAAGAAGCCTAGGTGTTGAGCAATGAACTTTTGGGCGAAAACGTTCGTTTGCTCCACCATCAGATTCACAAAGTGGTCACTGAAAAAAAGACTAAAATAGTCATATTCAGTGAAGCCCACTGTAGGAATCTGGATTCCTGCTTGGTCAACAAAATCAGGAATCGCAGGCTCAAAATGCTCTGGGGTACACCATGCAAGTTCACCGGTAGGGGGCTCCAGTGGACTTAACTGGTGGGCCGGAAAACTAGTACGAGCCCCAGAGCTTCTCATACTAGTGTGGGCCACAGGGTCCCTAGCATGGCGGTCCCCTTGCTCCGCCTGGCAGCGTCTCCACCGCCTTGGGGGCTCGTCATCATCGCTAGATGATGAGGAGGACGCAGATGACAAAAGGAAAGTGGGGTCATCCTAGTCCTCACTGGGGCTCTCGGAGTCTGAGGCAAGCTGAGCGTATGCCTCCTTGGCCGAGAACATCCTGTGGGCCATAGGGGAGTGAGTGTGTGTGTGTGGAAATCTTTATTTAGTGTGCGTGTGTGTGGGGGCACGGGTGTTCACGTACTTATCCCTAAAACTATCAGAAAAATAAAATAAAATCAATTAAAAAAAGGCCAAAAAATTTGAAAAAAATTATAATAAATTCAAACTCGCTGATCAGCCATCCGAAGCTGATCGGCAGTGGGGTGTGTGCTAACAGTGGCCGGACGCTAAGAGTGCCGGCCACAGTCAGCGTACGTAAAAAAATAAATAATGCATGCACCCCTAAAAATGGGGGGGGGGGGGCAGGGGGCAAGCTGAGGCACCCCTGGGGGGTCTAGGGTCACACAGCTGTGCTGGGTGATGCAACAGTTAAAACTTTTTTTTTTTCCACTAACCTTTCCCTGAATATCCCTGCCTAACCTAACCTGTCCCTAACCTTTCCCTAAATACCTTTTAGTGCCAGATGCCACTGTGGAGGGTCAGAAGGGGGTGCTGGGCATAGATGGGGGTGCTGGTTCAGGAGATCCGATTGCAGGCTCCTCTCTCCTCGCTCCTGGACACAGAAAAGAGGAGGAGAGGAGAGCTGCAATAACTTGAACCTCCCGCCCGCCCTGCAGCCAATCAGAAGCGATCCTGAAAGGTGATGTCACCATCACCTCTCATAATCGCAGGATGGTGATTGGTGGTGTATTATCACCAGAGACCCCAATAACCCGGAAACGCAGCAAATCGTAGGTCTTAATTGACCTGCGGTTTTCCGCAATCGCCAATACGGGGGGGTCACAGGACCCCCGAGCATTGTCCCAGGGTGCCTGCTGATTGATTTCAGCAGGCACTGGTACGTCATATGTGTCCTTAAGTACCGGGACATCATGACGTACCGATACATCATGTGTCCCCAACAGGTTAAATTGCACACTGACTAATGCGGCAGAGGGCCTAGATGGAGGGTATTGCCAAAAATGGGTATTTTTTAAAACCCTGAATATTATTGAAGTATTTCAAGCTTGTTTTTAACAATCACAGATGCAGCAAATGCTGCAATATTAAGTACTTTGCCCAAAAAGGGTGTTTTTTTAATAACAGAATATGACAGCAGTATATAACGCTTGAATTTTACCCTGACAGATGCAGACAAAGCCGCAAATTAAGTATTTTGCCCAAAATGGGTGTTTTTATACCACAATAGCACAGCAGTATCTAAAGCGTGTATCTCACACTGACCGATGCATACAAGGCCGCAAATTAAGTTTTTTGCCCAAAAAGGGTGTTTTTTTAATAACAGAATATGACAGCAGTACATAACGCTTGAATTTCACACGTACAGATGCACTAAGGGCTGTAAAATTGAGTTTTTTGCCTAAAAAGGGTGTTTTTTTAAAACCCAGAAAATTATTGCTGTATTTCTAGCTTAAATTGCACACTGACTAATGCTGAAAAGGCCACAGATGTAGGGTCTTGCCAAAAATGGGTGATTTTTTTAAACCCAGAATATAATTGCAGTAGTTCAAGCTTCTATTTGACTGTCACAAATGCACATATGCTGTGCTGTTGCACAGAACTTGCATAAAATGGCCGCCGTCACCGACACCCACCTAACTAACAGACAGATAAAAGTTATTTTTCTGGGTTACTGGGCTCAGGGCAGGGTAAAAAGATTGTGCACTGCACCCACAAAACAAAATCTAGGTAGATCGCTGAGTTAGCAAGCACTTCTGATTAAAGATTCTGTCCTATTTTCTCCCTCACAGCAGCAGCATCCTATCCCTACACTAATCAGAGCAGAGTGACGTGCATGGGTCACATGCTGCACTGGCCAATCACAGCCATGCCATTAGTAGGCATGGCTGTGATGGCTTCTATGGGCACACGAGTTAAACGCTTGTTGATTGGCTGTTCTGCAGCCTTTCAAAAAGCGCCATTAACTCGCCGAACACAAACCCGAACCCAAATTTTCTGAAATGTTTGGGTTCGGGGTCCAAAAATCCTAACGTTCGGTACGAACTTAAACTTTACAGTTCAGGTTCGCTCAACCCTAATCAGCTTCTCTAGGAAATTGTGGATATTGCCATAATTAGAATAGATCTTATTTTTTGCAATTTGTGTGTTGCGGTCACAGCAAATGTGTGAGTCCTATTGTGACCTCATTCATTTCTTGGCAGCCCCACTACACTGCAATCTTTTAACACGTCACAGATGTCCCAATCAAAATCGCAGTATGGACGCAGCCTTATTTGGGATAAGAGCTACTTTTTTTTTTTTTTGCATTATACACTGACCAAAAATATAAACGAAACACTTTCGGTTTAGCTCCCATTTTGCATGAGCTGAACTCAAAGATCTGAAACATTTTCTACATACACAAAAGATCCATTACTCTCAAATATTGTTCACAAATCTGTTGAAATCTGTGTTAGTGAGCACTTCTCCATTGCAAAGATAATCCATCCCACCTCACAGGTGTGGCATATCAAGGTGCTGATTAGACAGCATGAATATTGCACAGGTGTGCCCTAGACTGCCCACAATAAAAAGCCATTCTGAAAGTGCAGTTTGATCACACAGCACAATGCCATAGAAGTAGCAACGTTTGAGGGAGCGTTCAATTGGCATGCTGACTGCAGGAATCTCTACCAGAGCTGTTGCCCGTGCAATGAATGTTCATTTCTCTACCATAAGCCGTCTCCAAAGGCGTTTCAGAGAATTTGGCAGTACATCCAACCGGCCTCACAACCGCAGACCATGTGTAACCACACCAGCCCAGGACCTCCACATCCAGCATGTTAACCTCCATGAACGTCTGAGACCAGCCACCCGGACAGCTGCAGCAACAATCGGTTTGCATAACCAAAGAATTTCTGCACAAACTGTCAGAAACCGTCTCAGGGAAGCTCATCTGCATGCTCGTCGTCCTCACCGGGGTCTGGACCTGACTGCAGTTCGTCGTCATAACCGACTTGAGTGGGCAAATGCTCACATTCGATGGCGTCTGGCACGTTGGAGAGTTCTGTTCGTGGATGAGTCCCAGTTTCCACTGTTCAGGGCAGATGGCAGATAGCATGTGTGGCGTTATATGGGTGAGCGGATTGTTGTGCCACTCATCCACGACCATCACCTCATGTTGCAGCATGATAATGCATGGCCCCATATTGCAAGGATCTGTACACAATTTCTGGAAGCTGAAAACTTCCCAGTTCTTGCATGGCCTGAGGCACACCTGTGCAATATTCATGCTGTCTAATCAGCACCTTGATATGCCACACCTGAGAGGTGGGATGGATTATCTCGGCAAAGGAGAAGTGCTCACTAACACAGATTTAGACAGATTTGTGAACAATATTTGAGAGCAATGGGTCTTTTGTGTATGTAGAAAATGTTTCAGATCTTTGAGTTCAGCTCATGCAAAATGGAATGGGAGCAAAACCGAAAGTGTTGCGTTTATATTTTTGGTCAGTGTATCTTCTTATTCTTTAAAAATCAGTTCCCTAGTTTGTGTTGGTCTTTCTGATATATGCATAGTTTCACATGAATGGGGGCGATATCTTTTTCGCTAAGTTTGAATATATTTTTATATTTTTTCACTCATTTTTTAATTACAGTTTTGGCAAAAAAACATTAAAAGACCTCTGGAGGACACTGCCTTTTTTATTTTCTTTTATCATTTTCTTTTTTTTACTGTAACTAGGGCATCCAAACACAGAAATAATTTATTTCTGTGTGTAAAATTAAAGAGGACTTGACGCCAATTGAGTTCACTGTTTTAGTTAATAATTGTTCCATGACCTAACAATTCTGGAGCACAGTTTCTTTTTGCTCTATGTTGTACTGTTCCTCTAATAATCTTACTAGTACTACATGGGAAGGAAGAGAGGAGGAACAAAGGACCAGAGAAGACCTTATCAATGAAGGCTGCATTTATTGGAGGTGAGAGGGGCAGTTTTAGGGAGAGGTCTGAACTCTGCTTGGATTAAACTCTAAAGTCCTTTTCCTGAAGTCTGGGCAGCACTCAGGCTGAACTGTTAGAGGTTTAATAGATCTACTGGAAATACAGACTAAGATTTCAAATTGTTTTTGGCTCCTGTGGGCAGCAATGGCACTTTTTGTGAGAGCAATTTTTTAAATGTATGAAGTCCAATGTATTTGTCCTTTAAATGGTAGTGATTGCATAGTCAGTGCTGCATAAAAGAAGAATTAAAAAAGTTCCATGTCATATGATATTAGATTGTTTTGAATTTTTAGCAAAACACAAAAGTAATATATTTTATGACAAAATTAAGCCATTTCCTTTGAAAACCTGCTTAGGTTAAAAACATCAAGCAAAAGGACAACTCATAAATGTTAATTATAATATTGATTTGATTCAAATGATGTACATTGAAAATCTGCAACCTGCCCTGACCATTCACCCAGCTGATGACTTATTATATTAATGTATCTATTAGTATATAAGCAATTAGTTTTAAGCTTGTTCTTGCTGGTAGAATTGGAAATCAGGTCCTATTTGTGTCACAGTTACAATTCCCAGGAGAATGAACTCAATGAACTTTGTCCAAGATGATGGTATTTTGACAATTTTATTACTAGCTTTTTATTACCAAGTAAAGTTACAGGCAACTAAAGAAAATTGTTTTAGACAATGTGAAAGGTGGCAATTTTTATCATCCATCCGAGTTGTTAGTGAAATTAATTGTGATAAATGTTTTTTGCTATAATTTGAAATCCTAGTCTATATTTCCAGTAGATCTATTAAACCTCTAACAGTTCAGCCTGAGTGCTGCTCAGACTTCAGGAAAAGGACTTTAGAGTTTAATTCAAGCAGAGCTCAGACCTCTCCGTAAAACTGTCCCGGTCACCTCCAATAAATGCAGCCTTCATTGATGAGGTCTTCTCTGCTCCTTTTGTTCCTCCTCTTTTCATTTCCATGTGTCCTGGTTTTCCTCCATTCCTTGTCCCCACCTCTTTTCTATTCCATCCTCTCCCTGCCCTCCATAAACTGCTGCAAAGATTATTCCTGTTCTCTTGTCTTTATTCACTTCCGCTGCATTTTACTGTCTATTTGCCTCCTAAGGCAACGTTCACACTGGCGTTTTGGTTTCCGTTTGTGAGATCCGTTCAGGGATCTCACAAGCGGTCCAAAACGGATCAGTTTTGCCGTTAATGCATTCTGAATGGAAAAGAATCTGCTCAGAATGCATCAGTTTGGCTCTGTTCCGCCTCCATTCTGCTTTGGAGGCGGACACCAAAACGCTGCTTGCAGCGTTTGGGTGTCCGTCTGACGAAACTGAGCCAAACGGATCTGTCCCCATTGACTTACATTGTGTGTCAGGACGGATCCATTTTCACTGACACAATGTGGCACAATAGAAAACGGATCCGTCCCCCATTGACTTTCAATGGTGTTCAAGACGGATCCGTTAAAGATAATACAAACAGATCCGTTCTGAACGGATGCATGTGGTTGAAGGGATGCGTTTGTGCAGATTCATGACGGATCCGCACCAGTGTGAAAGTAGCCTTAGTTATATCCTCCAGCTAGTCCATTTCAAATCTTGCTATGGACATTAAAAAAAATCCTTAGAAAAGGCAAAAGCATTCTTTCTACATCTTCTTACACACTATTACTGGAAAAAATAAATATATAAAAACACATGTCATAAAGGCCTCATGCACACAACCGTTTTGTGTTTTGAGGTCCGCAAAACCGCGGATCTGCAAAACACAGATGGCATCCGTGTGTGTTCCACAATTTGTGGAACGGCACGGACAGCCATTAATATAACTGCCTATTCTTGTCCGCATCTTTTGCGGCCCCATTGAAGTGAATGGGTCCGCATCTGAGCCACCAAAACTGCGGCTCGGATGCGGACTAAAACAACGGCCGTGTGCATGAGGCCTTATCCTGCACAGTAAATACAACATATAAAACCCAAAAAAATGAAAGGAGTTGTCAAGACATTAATACGGATGACCTATCATCAGGATAGGTCATCAATATCTGATTAAAGGGTGTCTGACACCCGGCACCCATGGCGATCAGCTGTTTGAAGAGGACACGGCACTCCATGCAAGCTATGCATCCTCTTCATTACACTGCACTTCATCTTGAAAGTGCATTGTAATACAAGTACTTGCTCCATTCAAGTGTATGGATTAAGTTCTTGTAATTACACTATGGCACCACTCCACAGGAGACGAGGCGTAGTGTGAAGACCAGGAAGCGGCACTCATATGAAGCACCACCTCCTCGTCTGCTGTGTGGCATTCCTCCACCGATCAGATTTTGATGACCTATCCTGACTATAGATAGGTCTTCAAAACAGCTAGACAACCCCTTTAATATAAAAAAAAAAAACTTGTATGTACACTAATATAGTACCATTGAAAAGTAAAAATTATAAAAATGTTCAGGATCTTGGAATGAGATAACATAAAAAGAAAGTGTAGATTTTTTTGTGCAAAAGTAGAAAACATAAAATCTATATAATTTTGATATAATTTGGTAATCATCACAACATGTAGTATAAGGTTAAGGTTAGTTCACATCACCACTACTAACCATTGAAGCAGAACAACAAAAACTAGAAAAGCTACAATTTCTGGGGAAATTGTGTGAAGTGTTCTTGCCTCCACCAGTAGTCTACAACTGGAGTGGGCGGAGTAACTGGGTGGAGTGGCTTGAGTAACTGTTGTGTGGTTGGAGTGGCTGGAGTAACTGTGGAAAGGTTGGACTGGGCAGAGTAACTTTATGGAGTGGGCAGAGTAATTGTGTGGAGTGTTTGGAGTGAGTACAAATAGTAAACATTACACTAACCAATTGATCAAATGTAAAAAGTGCACATGGCAAGCTTGATAGAGTGAGAAATGCATTTCAACTTTTATTTATTTATATAGCACATTTAATTGCAATGTTGTTGCCCAAAGTGCTTCACAGTTACATTAAAACATACATTTATAAAAACATTAGCAGCCGATTTTGTGTAGGTGGGCTTGAAAATGAGGGAGTGGTGGCAGTTTAGAAATCATGTCCTGATGTTTCAGCTCACACTCTAACTTTTGTCACTCTGCTGGCTACTCACACACCTGGGTTCCTATGGCAACTCACTCTACAGCAAGGGCAGAGAAGAGCGGTTAAAAACAAACTGCTCCAACTTGCTCACTTCACTGGGAGTTGCCATCTTCAAACAGTTGTAGTTTAAAAATTATAAATCCTACAGTGAAGAGCTTTATATTGTGAGAATCACAAGACCCAGACCTACATTTTTATGTATAGTACGCCTCTAAAATATTGAAAATGAAGGCACAGTCGCAGTTTAGAAGTTGCCCTTCAAATGTGGCTAAAGTGGAGTTTCAATGAATGTCAATGGGCGGGGTGAGTGGCAAACAAATGGTCATATTGTGAAAACTATCAGGACTATGGCTTAGCTGTGGACATTTTTAGTGGCAGCAGGGATAGCTGAACGTTTTGATATAAGATTTGTGTAGGTGGGCTTGAAAATGAGGGAGTGGTGGCAGTTTAGACACTCTAGCTTTTGTCAGCTCCCTGTCACGGATGGTGTACAGGAAACAAGATGATACAAATAACATACGATGACTCACTGTATCCACAACTAAGGAACAAAAAGGGAGACCCCTGCAATCGACCTGCCGCTCTCCCTTATTGCTCAGCCTATGCGACCACTCTAAAGGTGAATGGGCGCATATCCACGTACCTCGGCTATCTGAACCTGAAGGCCCTACAATAGTGAGGGGACACGACCACCGGCTCCCTACACAGACACGGAGGAAGTCAGGGTCACCTGGATCCAGACAACAGAAAATCATAAATACTAAAACAACACTTATCTGCAGACGAACTGAGAACTGGTAGTTGGGAGCTGAAGACAGCATGCACACTCATTCCAGGAAGTTGTATTAGCCACACCCAACTACCTTATGGGGGACAATATAAAGGGAGGTAATGAGTCTGACTGCATGACAGCTGAGATAGCCTAACGAGGTGAGGAACAGAAACCAAAACAAAGAAACTCAAGGGGGAGGATCTGAACGGCTCCTGTCAGAACTTCTCAGCTGTCTGCTTGTGACAGTACCCCTCCCTCTAGGAGTGGACTCCGGACACTCAGGGCCCACCTTCTCAGGATGGGACCTATGGAAAGCCCTGATGAGGCGAGAGGCCTTAATGTCCGTCACTGGGAGCCACATCCTCTCCTCAGGACCATAACCCTCCCAATGAACGAGGTACTGGAGGGAACCGCGGACAAGACGAGAATCCACAATCCTAAAAACCTGAAATTCAAGATTCCCATCAACCATAATCGGAGGAGGAGGCAAAGGTGAGGGTACAATAGGTTGAACATAAGGTTTCAATAAGGACTTATGGAAAACATTATGGATCTTCCAAGTCTGAGGAAGATCAAGACGGTAGGCAACAGGATTGATGACAGACAGGATCTTGTAAGGCCCAATAAACCTAGGACCCAACTTCCAGGAGGGAACCTTCAATTTGATATTCTTGGTAGACAGCCACACCAAATCACCAACATTCAGGTCCGGACCAGGCATACGTCTCTTATCCGCCACACGCTTATATCTCTCACTCATATTCTTTAGATTATCCTGAATATTTTGCCAAATAGATGACAAAGACGAGGAGAATCTGTCCTCATCAGGCAAACCAGAAGAGCCCTCTCCAGAGAAAGTCCCAAACTGCGGATGAAACCCATATGCACCAAAAAATGGTGACTTATCAGAGGACTCCTGACGACGGTTATTTAAAGCAAACTCAGCAAGGGACAAAAACGAACACCAATCCTCCTGATTCTCCGCCACAAAACAGCGCAGATATGTCTCCAGATTCTGATTGACACGCTCTGTCTGGCCATTCGACTGCGGATAGAAAGCAGAAGAGAATGACAAGCGAACCCCCAAGCGAGAACAGAAAGCCTTCCAGAATCTGGAAACAAACTGCGTGCCCCTATCAGAGACTATGTCAGAAGGAATCCCATGCAATTTGACAATGTGGTCAACAAATGCCTGCGCCAGCGTCTTAGCATTGGGCAAACCGGGAAAAGGGATAAAGTGCACCATTTTGCTAAAACGGTCCACCACCACCAGAATCACAGACTTCCCCGAGGAACGAGGCAAGTCCGTTATGAAGTCCATGGACAGATGTGTCCAAGGACGGGAAGGAATGGGCAAAGGAAGGAGAGGACCTGATGGCCGTGAGTGAGGGACCTTGGCACGAGCGCAAGTCTCGCAAGCTGCCACAAAACCCTCAACCGACTTACGAAGCGCAGGCCACCAGAATCTCCGAGCAATGAGATCCAGTGTGGCTCTTGTCCCCGGGTGCCCAGCAAGGACCGTATCATGGTGTTCTTTAAAAATCTTGTGTCTCAAAGCGAGAGGCACAAACAACCTCCCAGGAGGACAAAGATCAGGAGCTTCTGACTGGGCTGCCTGCACCTCTGCCTCCAATTCAGGAAAAAGAGCAGAGACCACCACACCTTCAGCTAAAATGGGACCCGGGTCTTCAAAATTCCCACCTCCCGGGAAACAACGTGACAGGGCATCTGCCTTCACATTCTTAACCCCAGGGCGGAACGTAACAACAAAATTAAACCTTGAAAAGAACAAAGACCATCTGGCCTGTCTCGGGTTCAGACGCTTGGCTGACTCCAAGTAGGCCAGATTTTTATGGTCAGTAAACACGGTAATAGGGTGTCTGGCTCCCTCTAGCCAATGGCGCCATTCTTCAAAAGCCAACTTGATGGCCAACAATTCCCTATCTCCCACATCATAATTTCTCTCTGCGGAGGAGAGCTTCTTTGAGAAAAAGGCACACGGTTGCCATTTGGCAGGAGAGGAACCCTGAGACAAGACCGCCCCCACCCCTACCTCAGAAGCATCAACCTCAACTATGAAGGGTAAGGAAACATCAGGTTGTACTAGGATGGGAGCGGAAGCAAAACTCTCCTTGATATCAGAAAAGGCCTTACGCGCCTCTACCGACCAGGAAGAAAAATCTACCCCCTTTCTGGTCATATCCGTGAGTGGTTTAACAACAGAGGAATAATTCAAAATAAATTTCCTGTAATAATTAGCAAAGCCCAAAAAACGCATCAGCGCCTTCTGATTCTCAGGAAGCTCCCACTCAAGCACAGCGCGGACCTTCTCGGGGTCCATGCGAAAACCAGAAGCGGAGACAAGAAACCCCAGAAATTGGATCTCTGGAACCGCAAACACACATTTTTCCAGTTTCGCGTATAATTTATTCTCCCGCAGGATGAGTAAGACCTGACATAAGTGTTCCTTATGAGATTTGAAATCAGGAGAAAAAATCAAAATGTCATCCAAATACACTAATACAAATTTTCCCATTAAATGATAAAAAATGCTGTTGACGAAATGCTGAAAAACGGCTGGGGCATTCATCAAACCAAAAGGCATAACTAAATTCTCAAAATGGCCCTCAGGGGTATTGAAAGCCGTCTTCCATTCGTCTCCTTCTCTGACCCTAACCAGGTTGTATGCCCCTCTTAGGTCTAATTTGGAAAAGACTTTCGCCCCAACAACCTGGTTAAACAAATCTGGGATTAAAGGAAGCGGATACGGATCACGAATAGTGATACTGTTCAGCTCCCTGAAATCCAGACAAGGTCTTAAAGAACCATCTTTTTTCTTAACAAAGAAAAAACCAGCGGCAACAGGTGACTTTGAGGGTCGTATGTGTCCTTTTCTCAGACTCTCAGAGATATAAGCACGCATCGCGACCCTCTCAGGTTGGGAAAGATTGTATAAACGAGATTTAGGCAGCTTGGCACCTGGGATGAGATCAATAGGGCAATCATACTCCCTGTGCGGAGGCAAATCCTGAACTCCACTCTCAGAGAAAACATCCAAAAATTCAGAGAGGAAAGGTGGTACAGTTTTAGTAGAAACCTCAGAAATAGATGTTATGAGGCAATTCTCTCTGCAAAAGTCACTCCAACCATTTATTTGCCTCGCTGGCCAATCAATGGTGGGGTTATGTTTAGAGAGCCAGGGTAGCCCCAACACTAGAGGAGTAGGCAAACCGCTAAGGACGAAACATGACACATCCTCAACATGAGTATCATTCACAATTAAACGGATATTGTGAACTATGCCCTTTAATGATTTCTGAGAAAGTGGAGCTGAATCAATAGAAAAAACAGGAATATTTTTTCGCAAAGTGCAAACCTGGAAACCATGAGTTATTGCAAATTGGTTATCAATGAGGTTGACAGCTGCTCCACTATCCACAAAAATCTCACAAAAAATGCTCTTGCTCTCTAGCGCCACCCTAGCGGGCAGGACAAAACGGGAACTACAAGCAAAAGACAATTCTTCAATTTCCGCCTCAACCCTGCCAATAGTAACAGACGGAATATTCTTAAAAGATTTCTTCCTTTTTGTCTCTTTATTACTCCCAGAAAACTGCCTGAATCTCCTAGAGGGACAAACATTTGCCAGATGATTTATACCTCCACAACAAAAGCAAACCCTCCCCTGCGGGCTGAATCCTCTATTGTCAGAGGCAATCAACCCCAGCTGCATGGGCTCCTGCTCAGAAGGGGCTGACAGCGACTGAGACCCCTGTGCACAGAATGACACCGCTGCACTGTCCCGGGACTGAGCATGATAAGAAGGAGAAATCTCTCCTCTTTCTCTAAGACGCCTGTCAATACGAACAGCCTGAGACATAGCAGAATTCAAGGAGGTAGGTCTTTCATGAAAGGCAAATGCATCTTTCAATCCCTCAGAAAGACCATAACAAAATTGACATCGGAGTGCAGCATCATTCCAACCCGTATCTGCTGCCCATCTCCGAAATTCAGAGCAGTATATCTCTGCGGATTGTTTACCCTGGCATAACAGACGTAGTCTAGACTCAGCCAGAGCAATACGATCCGGATCATCATATATCTGACCCAGGGCTAAAAAGAATTCATCCACTGAACGGAGGGGTTGTGCCCTCTCCGGCAGCGAAAAGGCCCAGGACTGAGCATTACCCCTGAGCAGCGATATAATGATGCCCACCCTTCGTTCTTCATCACCGGAAGAATGGGGAAGAAGGCGAAAATGGAGTTTGCAGGCCTCTCTAAAACGTACAAAATTCTCACTACCCCCGGAAAACGTATCCGGGAGCGAAATCTTAGGCTCAGCACAAACTCCATGAACGCAAGCTGAACCGGTCACTTGAAACTGAGAAAAAGTCTTACGGAGATCAGCTACCTCCAAAGCAAGACCCTGAAAGCGTTCAGCCAAAAGTGAAACCGGATCCATGCTAGACGGTTTTGGTGGCTGATAATGTCACGGATGGTGTACAGGAAACAAGATGATACAAATAACATACGATGACTCACTGGATCCACAACTAAGGAACAAAAAGGGAGACCCCTGCAATCGACCTGCCGCTCTCCCTTATTGCTCAGCCTATGCGACCACTCTAAAGGTGAATGGGCGCATATCCACGTACCTCGGCTATCTGAACCTGAAGGCCCTACAATAGTGAGGGGACACGACCACCGGCTCCCTACACAGACACGGAGGAAGTCAGGGTCACCTGGATCCAGACAACAGAAAATCATAAATACTAAAACAACACTTATCTGCAGACGAACTGAGAACTGGTAGTTGGGAGCTGAAGACAGCATGCACACTCATTCCAGGAAGTTGTATCAGCCACACCCAACTACCTTATGGGGGAGAATATAAAGGGAGGTAATGAGTCTGACTGCATGACAGCTGAGATAGCCTAACGAGGTGAGGAACAGAAACCAAAACAAAGAAACTCAAGGGGGAGGATCTGAACGGCTCCTGTCAGAACTTCTCAGCTGTCTGCTTGTGACACTCCCACTCTAGTTTTGAACATTCCGCCATTCATTCCTATGGGACCAATTTCGCCACAAAAATGCTGATATTTCGTGAACCATTTGGCGAAACGTTCCACAAAGTAATAGCACACCAATCGGTAACAATCCGCACGTTTCAGTATATTACTGTCTATGTAGTGTAAAAACTGTGGGAGGAGTTAGGGTGGTAAATTTGGCTATAATAATAAGAATATATATGTGAGATAACAGTAAGTGGTCTTGCCATGCAAGAACACTTAATAACGGAAATGTTGGATCCAGCACACAATAAACTAAACATCGCCAAATGGACCCCGTTGATTATAATGGGATTCATTCAGTTTCTGTCACAACCAGACAGCTGAGAAGCTCTGACAGGAGCCTTCCAGATCCTCCTCCTTGAGTTTCTTTGTTTTGGTTTCAGTTCCTCATCTCGTTAGTCTATCTCAGCTGTCATGCAGTTGGACTGATTGCTTCCCTTTAAGTTCCAGGGTCTTTCATTGGAGGTAGCTGATCTCCGTAAGACTTTTTCTCAGTTTCAAGTGACCGGTTCAGCTTGCGTTCATGGAGTTTGTTCTGAGCCTAAGATCTCGCTCCCGGATACGTTCTCCGGGGGTAGTGAGTATTTTGTGCGTTTTAGAGAGGCTTGCAAACTCCATTTTCGCCTTCTTCCCCATTCCTCTGGTGATGAGGAACGGAGGGTGGGGATCATTATATCGCTGCTCAGGGGTAACGCTCAGTCCTGGGCCTTTTCGCTGCCAGAGGGGGCACGGCCCCTCCGTTCAGTGGATGAATTATTTTTAGCCCTGGGTCAGATATATGATGATCCGGATCGTATTGCTCTGGCTGAGTCTAGACTACGTCTGTTATGCCAGGGTAAACAATCCGCAGAGATATACTGCTCAGAATTTCGGAGATGGGCAGCTGATACTGGTTGGAATGATGCTGCACTCCGAAGTCAATTTTGCCATGGTCTTTCAGAGGGATTGAAGGATGCATTTGCCTTTCATGAGAGACCTACCTCCTTGGATTCTACTATGTCTCAGGCCGTTCGTATTGACAGGCGTCTTAGAGAGAGAGGAGAGATCTCTCCTTCCTGTCATACTCAGTTCCGGGACAGTGCAGCGGTCTCATTCTGTGCGCAGGGGTCTCAGTCGCTGTCAGCCCCTTCTGAGCAGGAGCCCATGCCGCTGGGGTTGATTGCCTCTGACAATAGAGGATTCAGCCCGCATGGGAGGGTTTGTTTTTGTTGTGGAGGTATAAATCATTTGGCAAATGTTTGTCCCTCTAGGAGATTCAGGCAGTCTTCTGGGAGTAATAAAGAAACAAAAAGGAAAAAATCTTTTAAAAATGTTCCGTCTGTTACTATTGGCAGGGTTGAGGCGGAAATTGAAGGTTTTCCGTTTGCTTGTAGTTCCCGTTTTGTCCTGCCTGCTAGGGTGGCGCTAGAGAGCAAGAGCATTTTTTGTGAGATTTTTGTGGATAGTGGAGCAGCTGTCAATCTCATTGATAATCAATTTGCAATAACTCATGGTTTCCAGGTATGCACTTTGGGAAAGGATATTCCTGTTTTTGCTATTAATTCCGCTCCACTTTCTCAGAAATCATTAAAGCGCATAGTTCACAATATCCGTTTAATTGTGAGTGATGCTCATGTTGAGGATGTGTCATGTTTCGTCCTTAGCGGTTTGCCTACTCCTCTAGTGTTGGGGCTACCCTGGCTCACTAAACATAACCCCACCATTGATTGGCAAGCGAGGCAAATAAATGGTTGGAGTGACTTTTGCAGAGAGAATTGCCTCATGACATCTGTTTCTGAGGTTTCTACTAAGACTGTACCACCTTTCCTCTCTGAATTTTCGGATGTCTTCTCTGAGAGTGGAGTTCAGGATTTGCCTCCGCACAGGGAGTACGATTGCCCTATTAATCTCATCCCAGGCGCCAAGCTGCCTAAATCTCGTTTATACAATCTTTCCCAACCTGAGAGGGTTGCTATGCGTGCTTATATCTCTGAGAGTCTGAGAAAAGGACACATACGACCCTCGAAGTCACCTGTTGCCGCTGGTTTTTTCTTTGTTAAGAAAAAAGATGGTTCTTTAAGACCTTGTCTGGATTTCAGGGAGCTGAACAGTATCACTATTCGTGACCCTTATCCGCTTCCTCTGATCCCGGACCTGTTTAACCAGGTTGTTGGGGCTAAAGTCTTTTCCAAATTAGACCTAAGAGGGGCATACAACTTGGTCAGGGTCAGAGAAGGAGACGAATGGAAGACGGCTTTCAATACCCCTGAGGGCCATTTTGAGAATTTGGTTATGCCTTTTGGTTTGATGAATGCCCCAGCCGTTTTTCAGCATTTCGTCAACAGCATTTTTTATCATTTAATGGGAAAATTTGTATTAGTGTATTTGGATGACATTTTGATTTTTTCTCCTGATTTCAAGACTCATAAGGAACACTTACGTCAGGTCTTGCTCATCCTGCGGGAGAATAAATTATACGCGAAACTGGAAAAATGTGTGTTTGCGGTTCCAGAATGTCAATTTCTGGGGTTTCTTCTCTCCGCTTCTGGTTTTCGCATGGACCCCGAGAAGGTCCGCGCTGTGCTTGAGTGGGAGCTTCCTGAGAATCAGAAGGCGCTGATGCGTTTTTTGGGCTTTGCCAATTATTACAGGAAATTTATTTTGAATTATTCCTCTGTTGTTAAACCACTCACTGATATGACCAGAAAGGGGGTAGATTTTTCTTCCTGGTCGGTAGAGGCGCGTAAGGCCTTTTCTAATATCAAGGAGAGTTTTGCTTCTGCTCCCATCCTGGTACAACCTGATATTTCGTTACCCTTCATAGTTGAGGTTGATGCTTCTGAGGTAGGGGTGGGTGCGGTCTTGTCTCAGGGTTCCTCTCCTGCCAAATTGCAACCATGTGCCTTTTTCTCGAAGAAACTCTCCTCCGCAGAGAGAAATTATGATGTGGGAGATAGGGAATTGTTGGCCATTAAATTGGCTTTTGAGGAATGGCGCCATTGGCTAGAGGGAGCCAGACACCCTATTACCGTGTTTACTGACCATAAAAATCTGGCCTACTTGGAGTCAGCCAAGCGTCTGAACCCGAGACAGGCCAGATGGTCTTTGTTCTTTTCAAGGTTTAATTTTGTTGTCACGTTCCGCCCTGGGGTTAAGAATGTGAAGGCAGATGCCCTGTCACGTTGTTTTCCGGGAGGTGGGAATTTTGAAGACCCGGGTCCCATTTTGGCTGAAGGTGTGTTGGTCTCTGCTCTTTTTCCTGAATTGGAGGCAGAGGTGCAGGCAGCCCAGTCAGAGGCTCCTGATCTTTGTCCTCCTGGGAGGTTGTTTGTGCCTCTCGCTTTGAGACACAAGATTTTTAAGGAACACCACGATGCGGTCCTTGCTGGGCACCCGGGGGCAAGAGCCACACTGGATCTCATCGCTCGGAGATTCTGGTGGCCTGCGCTTCGTAAGTCGGTTGAGGGTTTTGTGGCAGCTTGCGAGACTTGCGCTCGTGCCAAAGTCCCTCATTCACGGCCATCAGGTCCTCTCCTTCCCTTACGCATTCCTTCCCGTCCTTGGACACATCTGTCCATGGACTTCATAACGGATTTGCCTCGTTCCTCGGGGAAGACTGTGATTCTGGTGGTGGTGGACCGTTTTAGCAAAATGGTGCATTTCATCCCTTTTCCTGGTTTGCCCAATGCTAAGACGCTGGCGCAGGCATTTATTGACCACATTGTCAAATTGCATGGTATTCCTTCAGACATAGTCTCTGATAGGGGCACGCAGTTTGTTTCCAGATTCTGGAAGGCTTTCTGTTATCGCTTGGGGGTTCGGTTGTCATTCTCTTCTGCTTTCCACCCGCAGTCGAATGGCCAGACAGAGCGCGTCAATCAGAATCTGGAGACATATCTGCGCTGTTTTGTGGCGGAGAATCAGGAGGATTGGTGTTCTTTTTTGTCCCTTGCTGAGTTTGCTTTAAATAACCGTCGTCAGGAGTCCTCTGATAAGTCACCATTTTTTGGTGCATATGGGTTTCATCCGCAGTTTGGGACTTTCTCGGGAGAGGGGTCTTCTGGTTTACCTGATGAGGACAGATTCTCCTCGTCTTTGTCATCTATTTGGCAAAAGATTCAGGATAATCTAAAGAGCATGAGTGAGAGATATAAGCGTGTGGCAGATAAGAGACGTGTGCCTGGTCCGGACCTGAATGTTGGTGATCTGGTGTGGTTGTCTACCAAAAATATCAAATTGAAGGTTCCCTCCTGGAAGTTGGGTCCTAGGTTTATTGGGCCTTACAAGATCCTGTCTGTCATCAATCCTGTTGCCTACCGTCTTGATCTTCCTCAGACTTGGAAGATCCATAATGTTTTCCATAAGTCCTTATTGAAACCTTATGTTCAACCTATTGTATCCTCGCCTTTGCCTCCTCCTCCGATTATGGTTGATGGAAATCTTGAATTTCAGGTCTCTAGGATTGTGGATTCTCGTCTTGTCCGCGGTTCCCTCCAGTACCTCGTTCATTGGGAGGGTTATGGTCCTGAGGAGAGGATGTGGGTCCCAGTGACGGACATTAAGGCCACTCGTCTCATCAGGGCTTTCCATAGGTCCCATCCTGAGAAGGTGGGCTCTGAGTGTCCGGAGTCCACTCGTAGAGGCAGGGGTACTGTCACAACCAGACAGCTGAGAAGCTCTGACAGGAGCCTTCCAGATCCTCCTCCTTGAGTTTCTTTGTTTTGGTTTCAGTTCCTCATCTCGTTAGTCTATCTCAGCTGTCATGCAGTTGGACTGATTGCTTCCCTTTAAGTTCCTCCCCATAATGCAGTAGTGCGCGGCTTATACAACTTCCTGGAGTGTGTGTGCATGCTGTTCCTATTTCCCAGTCCTCTGCAAGATAAGTGCTGTTCCTTTATTTGTGATTTTCTGTCTGCTGGATTTCAGGAGACCCTGACTCCCTCCGTGTCTAGTGTAGGGAGCCGGTGGTCGTGTCCCCTCACTATTGTAGGGTCTTCAGGTATTAGATAGCCGAGGTACGTGGATATGCGCCCATCCACCTTTGGGGTGTTCGCATAGGCTGAGCAGTGAGGGAGAGTGCCAGGTCTCATGCAGGGGTCTCCCTTTTGTTCCTTAGTTGTGGATCCAGTGAATCATTGATTATATTGCATTGTCTTGTTTCCTGTACACTATCCGTGACAGTTTCTGCTTGGGAGTCTGCCCTTTAGTGGAAAATGGTCTGGTCTTGTCAAGCAAAGCAGCCAGAGAATAGAGCGGAGCTTGACTGCAGCAAGAGCAATAGTCACGTCCTCATTGCACAAATGCCTAATTTCCACAGTAAGAAAAAGTTTTGTAACTCAGAAACAGAAACTCAGAGCAACAAAAGAACAACAATGTTTTAATCAGATGAATCAAAGCTATAGGAGCATTTAAACTAGGAAAGGGGGGCAAAAGAGTGATAATCCAGCAGTCCGACTGCCCCCCGGAACAATGCCAGAAAATGGCAGTAGCACAAAGGTTAAGAAATGACAAGCTCAGATTCTTGTCTACAAATGCTCGCAGTTTAGGTTACTGAGACGTGGTTAAATGGGAGTAATGACTGGAATATAACAATACCAGGGTTCTCTCTATACCGGAAAGACAGAGAAGGCAAGAAGGGGGGAGGCATGGCCCTGTATATGAAAGATAGCATGAAATTGAATTTGATACAAGTTAGCGAGACCAATTTAGAGTCAGTTTGGGTTACTTTGCAGCTTGATAATCATAAGGTAACACATGTAGGTGTGATATATAGACCACCTAGCCAAGTCAAAGAATTAGATATACTTGTTGAGGAAATAGCTAAAATGACATTGAAGGGGGAAGTTATCATTATGGGAGACTTTAATCTTCCTGATGTAAACTGGAAAACCAAAACAGCTAGTTCTGCCAAGAGTACAGATATTCTTAATTCCCTACTGGGATTATCTCTACAGCAAGTAGTTGAGGAGCCAACCCGGAAGGAGGACATTTTAGATTTAATATTCACAAATGGGAATTTGGTATCTGATATTACTGTAGGGAAAAGCTTGGGATCTAATGATCACCAGTCAGTGTGGTTTACTATAAGTACAGAGACTGAGTCACACCAAACAAAAACAAAAGTTTTAGATTTTAGAAAAACTGACTTTTCTAAAATTATATTAGTGGTATACGAGTCCCTATCAGATTGGAACAGTTTCAATGGAGTCCAGGAGAAATGGGACTACTTAAAAGTGGCACTATTGAAGGCAACAGAAAATTGCATTAGGCTTGTCAGTAAAAGCAAAAAAAGGAAGAGACCACTGTGGTACAAGGATGACAGGCAAATTTATAAGATTAGGCAGAGAGAGGACAAACAAGTTATAAGAGCTTCTAAAGCACAGGCAGAAGAGAAATTATCTCAGTCAGTGAAAAAAGGTGATAAGACATTCTTCAGATACATAAATGAAAAAAGGAATTACCAAATTAAAAACAAAAGAAGGAAGGTATATGGAAGAATATAAAGAACTAGCTGACTGCCTCAATGAATACTTCTGTTCAGTTTTTACAAAGGAAAATTAAGGAAAAGGACCTCAATTAGGAAAGAAGACTAATGAATATTTTGATGCATGTGTCACAGAGGAAGAGGTTCTAAGTCAGCTGTCTAAAATTAATACAAATAAGTCACAGGGGCCTGATGGGATACACCCAAAGCTATTAAAAGAGCTCAGCGGCGAACTAGCAAAACCATGAACAAATTTATTTAACCAATCACTGGCAACAGGAGTCGTCGAAGAAGATTGGAAATTGGCAAATGTTGTGCCCATTCACAATAAAGCGAGTAGGGAGGAATTGGGCAACTATAGGCCCGTAAGCCTGACATCAATAGTGGGGAAATTAATGGAAACCATACTTAAGGAGAGAATTGAAAGGTGAAAAACAGCATGGGTTTACTTCAGGGAGATAATGTCAAACTAATTTTATTGATTTTTTTGAATGTGTGACTAAAATAATAGATGGCGGAGGTGCAGTAGACATTGCTTATCTGGACCTTAGTAAAGCTTTTGATACTGTCCCACATAGAAGGCTTATCAATAAATTGCAGTCTGTGTGCGTGGACTCCCATATTGTTGAATGGATTAGGCAGTGGCTGAGGGACAGACAACAAAGGGTTGAAGTCAATGGAGTATATTCAGACCATGGTCTTGTTACCAGTGGGGTACCTCAGGGATCTGTTCTGGGACCCATATTGTTTAATATCTTTATCAGCAAAATTGCAGAAGGGCTCGATGGTAAGGTGTGTCTTTTTGCTGATGACACAAAGATTTGTAACAGGGTTGATGTTCCTGGAGGGATACACCAAATGGAAAAGGATTTAGGAAAACTAGAAGAATGGTCAAAAATCTGGCAACTAAAATTTAATGTTGATAAGTGCAAGATAATGCACCTGGGGCGTAAAAACCCAAGAGCAGAATATAAAATCAGTGATACAGTCCTAACCTCAGTATCTGAGGAAAGGGATTTAGGGGTCATTATTTCAGAAGACTTAAAGGTAGTCAGACAATGTCATAGAGCAGCAGGAAATGCTAGCAGAATGCTTGGGTGTATAGGGAGAGGCATTACCAGTAGAAAGAGGGAGGTGCTCATGCCGCTCTACAAAGCACTAGTGAGACCTCATTTGGAGTATTGTGCGCAGTACTGGAGACCATATCTCCAGAAGGATATTGATACTTTGGAGAGAGTTCAGAGAAGAGCTACTAAATTAGTACATGGATTGCAGGATAAAACTTACCAGGAAAGATTGTAGGACCTTAACATGTATAGCTTGGAAGAAAGATGAGACAGAGGGGATATGATAGAGACTTTTAAATACATAAAGGGAATCAACAAGGTAAAAGAGGCGAGAATATTTAAAAGAAGAAAAACTGCTACAAGAGGACATAGTTTTAAATTAGAGGGGCAAAGGTTTAAAAGTAATATCAGGAAGTATTACTTTACTGAGAGAGTAGTGGATGCGTGGAATAGCCTTCCTGCAGAAGTGGTAGCTGCAAATACAGTGAAGGAGTTTAAACATGCATGGGATAGCCATAAGGCCATCCTTCATATAAGATAGGGCCAAGGGCTATTCATAGTATTCAGTATATTGGGCAGACATTCTATGTTTCTGTGTTTCTATATTTCTATGTGTCTATGCAAACAGATGGATAGGAAGGTCGTTGCTGACAGATTACTTTTAATAAAATACCAACTGGAAAAAAGCATTAGTCCAAAAGCACAATGCAACAATAAAAAATGCTCCCAAAAGTGTAAATAGTTTTAAAGGCTAATATTAGTTAGACAATTTTTAGTTTTTATTTTCTCATTCTCACTTTCAGAGAGCCATAACTTTTTTAGTTTTCGATTTAAATAGTCAGATGACAGCTATTTTTTGCGGGACAATTTGTATATTTTAAATATATGATTCAATTTACCATATCATGTATTGAAAACTGGGGGAAAATGCAATTTTGCCATGGTTTTGGGGTTTTCTTTTTAATATAGTTAATAAAAAATTACATGACATCCATTTTCTGCGGGTCACTACGATTATGGCAATACCAAATTCATATAATTTTTCTCATTAAAATAACTAAAACCTTTACAAAAATCTAAATTTTATTTCCATTGACATATTATGACACACAACTTTTTTTTATCATTCTTTCTACAGAGTTGTGTGGGAGCTAGTTAATTGCAGGGCAAGCTGTAATATTTATTGAGGTACAAATGACTTTTCATTCAATTTTTCTCATGGCGAATCAGCCATTTTGATTTTTCCTTTCATTATGATGATTACCAAGTAGGATACATACTTTAAATGCAGTGATACCATTTTTTTTAATTGGTTATTTATTTTATATATGTAAAATTGGGAAAGGGGGCAATTTTACTTTTTAATTTTTCCGCTTTGTTTAATATTTTTTTATTTATTTTTTGCAATTGTTAAAAAGCATCTAATTTGTACTTATGAAACTGGCTGACCTGTTGCATGTGCGCTGGACAGCTGAAGGCATCTGCATTGGTAACAATTTCTATTACTCTGTCTTCCGCTGTTTCAGTGCCGAGAAAATACCTATTCCAACGTGTAAATTACCAGCAAAGGGCACCAAGTGTGGGCTAAAGCCTCCAGGTGCGCCCGATCTCCACTTCGTTGGTCAGCCAGCTCCTTCCTCTCAAGGATGATTCATAGGGCCAAGCTTCTGAAGCTTAGTCTCGCCTAGTCTTAAAACTTCCCACCAGCAGCAAGAATATTAGCGCAGTGTAGATCTTTACTGCAGAGCTGGTTGCAGGGTTGTGGTACTGCTTTACTTCTAGCACACAACATTGGTGCAATATTTCAGGGCCATATGAGAATTAGATTCAGAATCCCTGTTCTGTCAACCATCCATGAGAGGAAGGTGCTGGCAGAGCAGAGTGGCCAGAGCTAGGATGCACTGAGAGGCTCAGGCATACCCTCAGTGCACTTACTGGTCATTTATGTATTGGAACAAAAGTTGATTTCTTGGTATTGGAGCCACAGAGGATATAGTGAAAGATAGTGTTACATTATACTCACCAAGCTCTACCATGCATTGTGCTTGATTTCATACTGAATTTCTAGCTGACAAATGCCCTATAGATGCTTTTAAGAGGGAAAAAACATAATTCTGCTAAAACTTCTCAATATACTTACTTTTAGAATTCCACACGATTATTCCAATCATCTGTTACACACCAGAGTGATGACTGCCATGTCAGTGGGTTTAACGTTCATAGGCCGCGTAGTGACAGAAGTACATTTAGGGTACGGCTACACGGCAACACTGGTCACACGGTATGTATCACGGCCAAGATAGTAGAGTAGCTGTGATCGAATAGAAATGAATGCCTATTCAGTAAGCAAATGGCAAGATTATAAAAGTTGAGTACTATTAATTTATACATGAATAAGCAAAGTATCACACATCTTTTTCGATATTTTTTTATATTATTTTCTTGTACCACTTTAAAGAATTGTAGCTATAACAACTTTTTTCTTTAATTCGTTATATATGTGTGCCTAAATATTTCACAGTTAATATATTTTACATTACTGTTAGATTAACAAGTACAAAGATGTTGACTATTTCATCTTCTCACGTGCCATTTGCCACTGAGAGTCATGGTCCTGAGAATCAAAGCGCAATTAATGACACTGATTCCACATTCTGCCTAAGAAGACTTTTCAGCTTCCATTTCAACTTAAGTGCCTGTGTAAAATACACTAGTTATACAATAGCAAAAATATATTAAAAATACATAATGCATCTTGTCTTAATATACTTTTCAAGTCTAAAAATATGCCAGACCAAAAGAAACATATTTACATAAAAAGCAGACAAGGTCAAATAACAAAGAAAGCCCTTAATTAGTTGTAATCAACTTTAATTTGCATACCGTATATAATTCCTAAATGATTGTTAATAATAACTTTATATAATGGACTTCCAATTTTCATGAAAATGGCACATTTTGATAAGCAGACACAGAACCCTAGTACTAATAAGGTTTAATTTGCATACATTAGTCTGATTATCCAAACAAAAGGATTACAGTATTACTTCTCCGTACCTTTATGTCCTTATTATGCACACTGATTAACCTCACAAAAGCTAGCTCTTATTAACAAACAATAGCCATGGTTGAAAGAAATTCTTCAGGAATGAAACGGGTACATTCAACATTATTTTCTTCTTTTAAAAAACCTTTCATTTCAAAGTGTCTGTCGAAATGTAAAAAAAAAATGTTCTATTATTTTCAGTGTTTCAACAACAATGGATTTGCCAAGATTTTAACAATAAGTAAGGCAGACATCTTGACACCTCCACTCAGTTTATATATTTTTTTGTTTTCTTTCTTTTAGGCCATTTAAGATTTATTTTTCTTCTGATCTTTTCAAATACCTGCATTTTACTGGAATGGGGCCATAGAATAGTTCCAGCAGATCAGCCCCACCTTACATACTACCTTGGTCATAATTAGAGATAAACGAAGTGTAGAAAAATTTGATTCGGCCAATTCACCGAACTTCAACAAGAAATTTGATTTGTCATGAAATACTTTGTCACGAATTGCTATAAATCAGGTATACCCATATATCACAATCACTGAGGGAATGTATGGAGTGCGCTGCTGCAGTCAGCCCGCTCCATATGTGGCAGGTGCCAGCTGTATCATACAGCAGGCACCCGGCCGCAATAACGGGAAATGGAGATCCCGACAAACCCCGCCATTTAACCCCTCAGATGCCAAAATCAACACTGATCTGTGAGGTAAGGCAGAGGGATGCGGCTCCCTCTGCCTTATGATCAGAGCCCCCACAGTGAAATCGCGAGACTACGATTTGTTACAATGGCAGCCTGGACACATTTAAAGCTTCCCATGGCTGCCATGGTAACCTCTCTGCTGTGTGGTGCGCAAGACACAGCTCAGCGAGGAGCAATTCAAAATCCTGTTCACCCTAATAGATCTCTATTAGGGTGAATAGGACAAGGGATCAAAAGATTCCAAGTTGTAGTCCTCTAAGGGGGTTAAAGTTGTCACTTTAAAAGTAAGAAAAAGTTTAAATCACCCCCCTTTCCCAATTTTACATATAACCCAAGAAAACATAGTAGGTATCGTCTTGTCTGAAAATGTCTGACCTATTAAAATATTAATAAAAATACACTGTGCGCTGTAATGGAAAAAAATTAAAAACATATGATTCGCTGTTTTTTGTCAGCTTTCTCCACTAAAAATGTTTAATAGTGATCAAAAAGTCGTACATACCACAAAAATGGTACCAATAAAACCTAAATTTCGTCCTGCAAAAATAGGCCAAATACACCTCTGTAGACTAAAATATTAAAAACGTTATGGCTTTCAGAAAATGGTGATGCAAAGAAAATTTAAATTTTTTTCAAAGGTTTTTATTTTTTAATAGTAGTAAAACAAAAAAATATTATATATATATATATATATATACCAGTTTGGTTTCGCCATATTCGTATTTAGCCACAAAATAAGAAGCTTATGTCATTTTTAGTGCACAGTGAATGCTGTGATGTAAAAACCCCAAAAACCTTTGCAGAATAGTATTTTTATATATATATTTTTTCCAATTTAACCCCACAAAGATTTTTTTTCCCATTTTCCAATAACATGGTAAATTGAATGGTGCTCTTAAATTGTACAAGTAAAATGCAAAACCAAAAAGGGGCCCCCTTACTACACTCACCTAAAGAATTATTAGGAACACCTGTTCTATTTCTCATTAATGCAATTATCTAGTCAACCAATCACAGTGCAGTTACTTCAATGCATTTAGGGGGGTGGTCCTGGTCAAGACAATCTCCTGAACTCCAAACTGAATGTCAGAATGGGAAAGAAAAGTGATTTAAGCAATTTTGAGCGTGGCATGGTTGTTGGTGCCAGACAGGCCGGTCTAAGTATTTCACAATCTGCTCAGTTACTGGGATTTTCACGCACAACCATTTCTAGGGTTTACAAAGAATGGTGTGAAAAGGGAAAAACATCCAGTATGCGGCAGTCCTGTGGGCAAAAATGCCTTGTGGATGCTAGAGGTCAGAGGAGAATGGGCCGACTGATTCAAGCTGATAGAAGAGCAACGTTGACTGAAATAACCACTCGTTACAACCGAGGTATGTAGCAAAGCATTTGTGAAGCCACAACACGCACAATCTTGAGGCGGATGGGCTACAACAGCAGAAGACCCCACCGGGTACCACTCATCTCCACTACAAATAGGAAAAAGAGGCTACAATTTGCACGAGCTCACCAAAATTGGACTGTTGAAGACTGGAAAAATGTTGCCTGGTCTGATGAGTCTCGATTTCTGTTGAGACATTTAAATGGTAGAGTCCGAATTTGGCGTAAACAGAATGAGAACATGTATCCATTCTCTGATGGCTACTTCCAGCAGGATAATGCACCATGTCACAAAGCTCGAATCATTTCAAATTGGTTTCTTGAACATGACAATGAGTTCACTGTACTAAAATGGCCCCCACCGTCACCAGATCTCAACCCAATAGAGCATCTTTGGGATGTGGTGGAACGGGAGCTTCTGTTCTGTCAAATCGAAAAATGCTGAAAGAACAGAAATTATTTTTTAACACTGTAGACATGAATCCCTTTAAAAAAAAAAAGAATGCGTTCCATATTCCAAGTATAAAATCGAAAACTATACAAATATATATTATAAACCAGATGGTATATTTCGCTTTAAACATTTATTACAGTTAATACCAGATGGGCCGAATATGGTGAATGGATCAAACACGGCTGCTGGATTGTTGCCATAAGGGACAGGAGCCTGAAAAGTAGTACCTGCCATATAATATGTTGGCTAAACAGGATCTGTTGCTGGAATGATGTTTGACTGGTTAGGTGTGTGGAACAATATGCAAATTATTGCTGTTGTGGCCTGGAATCTCCTCGAAATGCCCCTTTTGTATGAGAATTACATAAAGCAGCCATATGGAGCCAGTTAGTTGACCACTATATACATTTTACCTAATAATTAAAGTTATACTTACCTTTAACACTTGCATCCTGACATCCCCCAGAAGAAGGCATCCTAGCCGAAACGCGCGACGGGGTACGTGGCTCTCCTGAGCTTGGACTGTTATAGTGTGAGGTTCCTCTTTGCTTTGTCAGCTTATGGTTCTGCAGCATGATTCAGCTATGTCTTTTTTTAGTGCAGGAATCGATCTTAGTGACTGTTTCTGATATCTTGATTGTATCTATGGTCACTCAATTGATTGAATTCTAGGGTGCATATATTTGTATGTGCGTGTCTTTGCATTGCTCCACTTTGGCACTAGTAGTTATTTTCATCTGCCCCTGAGGTGACATGCACATGCACGTTCATGCATCCTTATGGGACTCTGTTTCTACTCTTTATAATAGATGATAACATGCACACATGCACTTTTTTGCTGAGTTTAAGGTACTAGTCCCCTTTTCCCATGTGGGTCTGGGTCTGTGCGCTATACACATTTATGTCCAAATTTGATGCACTGGCAGTGGAGATACATGTGTATATATCAGCATAAATTGTGAATATTTGTGAATATTTGTGATATATGTGGAGAACTTTTTTGTATGTGAAACAGGTCCTATATATGTATATATATGTTACAAGCTTTGAGATATGCACTTGCACTTTCTCTAGCTATTTGTGAATCTTAGCTGAGGTATAGCTGAGCGTTGACCTCCTTGCCCCCTTCTTTGTATGTAATCATATTATGTCCCCTCAGGTGTAGTCCACCTTTTTATCTGATGTGATATATCACCCAATTAAATAATGATTTTTTATGTATTGCTTAATAAAGTATATGTATATTTTAGTCTAAGTTTATCCTTTGTTCGTGTATGCTTATGTACACTGAGTGGGTATCTCACTATATAGGGCACTTCCCATCACATAGGATCACTAAATAGTGAACGCAAATCTATGTGTTTTCTGTGACTGTTGTTTTCTACTCAACCCAATAGAGCATCTTTGGGATGTGGTGGAACGGGAGCTTCGTGCCCTGGATGTGCATCCCTCAAATCTCCATCAACTGCAAGATGTTATCCTATCAATATGGGCCAACATTTCTAAAGAATGCTATCAGCACCTTGTTGAATCAATGCCACGTAGAATTAAGGCAGTTCTGAAGGCAAAAGGGGGTCCAACACCGTATTAGTATGGTGTTCCTAATAATTCTTTAGGTGAGTGTATATGCTCTGAAAACAAGCCTAACAATGAAGAATTTTAAAAAATGGACTGAGAATAAATATAAAAATGTACACATTAAAATTGTAAATGGCTCTGTTCTGTCAAATGGAAAACTGCTGAAAGAACAGAAATTATTTTTTAACACTGTGAATCCCTTTAAAAAAAAAATAAAAGAATGAGTTCCATATTCCAAGTATAAAATTGAAAAGTAGTAGCTGCCATATAATATGTTGGCTAAACAGGATCTGTTGCTGGAATGATGTTTGACTGGTTAAGTGTGTGGAACAATATGCAAATTATTGCTGTTGTGGCCTGGAATCTCCTCGAAATGCCCCTTTTGTATGAGAATTACATAAAGCAGCCATATGGAGCCAGTTAGTTGACCACTATATACATTTTACCTAATAATTAAAGTTATACTTACCTTTAACACTTGCATCCTGAAACTACATATGAGAAGTACCTTGGTGACTAGCAATTGGATTCAATGAACTAATAAAAGAGGAGAGAAAAACGGTCATGGGGCATTCCCTACAGGTGGAAGACCCTTCTTCTACCATCTACTTTTCCACGTCATCTAATACCGATGATATGTCATCAGGAATATCCATCTCCTTTTCTCTCTGCATCTTGCTAACTTTTTCAGACATGGAGACCGCAAAGGATGATTTGAAAGAAGTAAATCTATTGAAAGATGAGGATGGTCATCACTGAGACCTGGCCCCCTTAAGGGGTGCATAAAAAATTGTTTCTCTATTCTACTACATACTACTTCCATAGTCAACTACATGGAAAGGGAGGGACTGTAGTACCAAGTAACTTAGCCAAATGCATGTTCAGCTTCTGTGCCATTGGAAGAGTGCATACATACTGTTGTCTTTTCTCAATCACCTCAGTGATCGATTGCTGTTGAAACAAGGGATGAGGAGTAGGAGGGAGTCAATGGAAAGGAACAGATTCCTTCTGCTGATGTAGTCGAGCCCTGACTGCTGGAGAGGGGTGTGGGCCGGTGGGTGATTCAGCAGTTGCTGCATCAGGCTGTAATACTAAATTAGCAGCACGGTTTTTCCACACCAATTTATTTCCATGTGTTGACACAGGGCTGTCATGCCAACATTAGAACCTTGGCTGCATCTCACTTTCTGCCCACACATCCTACATACATCCACGCTTACATCCCTCAGCGACTTGGTGAAAAATTCCCACACTGGCAAGTATGGCATTTTTCTTCCATCACTTCATGATGCCTGCCACTACTTTTATGAACCCTTGCACTGCTAGGGTGTTCCTCACAGGTAGTCTATTGAGTAGCTGATGGTGTACCCCTCCCATGTTTGGCTGCAGATCTCCCACTGCTTCCACCCTGCTGTCTCACAGGTACGCCTCCACCCTGCTCCATCACGGGCACGCATCCACCCTGCTGGGTCAGATGCCCTCTTCCACCCTGCAGTCTCACAGGTATGCTGCCACCCTCGCTTTTTGATGTTGACAATGCCCCCTCGTCACCTTGCTCCCACGTGTGATCAGCTAAATCATCATCTACATCTGTTTAGTAGTCACTTGTGTCACCCTCACCTGTCGGTTGCACGCGTCCCTAACCTCTGCCAACATGTGCTCCCATCCAACTGTCGTCATCTTTAGTTTCGTGCCTAGAGGAGCATCTCCTCCAAGTCTGGGCTAGCTTGTAACTGCTGACTGTCCTCACAAAGTTAATCTATGATGCAGAGTCTGCGGCATAGATTATTTGGCTAGCAAAAGGGCAGCAAAAGCAAGAGGCAGGTTCAGGACAGGTAAGGACACAGAGGCAGTTCCTGGACTATGACAACTAAGTGTGGTATCAGAAGAAACCACTGATTTCTGACTGTGAGTATCTGTTGTCACTTAAGATGATGTTGAAGCGAGAATCAACCATTCTAGCACAGGTGGATTGTTAGTCAAAACACGTCTGCTGGATGACAGTGGCAGCTCTGGCATGTTGCTGGGGCTGCTGCTACCACCAACCTTTCTTCTGCTGCTACTTGTGCCGGCTACAGCAACATTTTTGCCACTCCCTGTTCCTTTTAAGGGCTCAGGCAACTGTCTGTTGGCCACAGTGTACAGTAACTGCATCAGTAATGTAACAGATTAACTATGTCACAGCAGTTCAACAGGAGAAACGTGGCAAAATATTACTCAATCTGTTACTACTTAGTAAATCTATGTGTAAAATAACAGATTAACTGTGAATGTCGCAGCAGTTGAACAAGATAAATGCGGCAATATATTACTCATGCTTCTACGTTGCCCCATTCCCCAGAAAAGGCAATTTTTATTAATGTTCAAATTACCTTCTTGAAGCACTACTTTGTCAACACCCTGTAATTACGGTCACTACCCCCTGGATTGATAGGGGTAGACATCTCGTCTGGCCCTATCTTCTTTCTCCTGCACTGTGATTCTCTGTGTCAGTGCATGCACAGTAGGTATCTGCACTGAATGGGAAGCAGCGGTAGATCCACTGCACATGTGCCGAGATAGACAATCATGGCACAGGCATGAGAAGACAGATCTATTGTCCGTCCTAGAACAAATAATTAGGGAAACGGTGGGAAAGACTGTTGTATGTCATAGTTATTTGAATGTCAGAAAATTATACCAATTTCATCCAAGAATTATAATTATAATACTCTTAAAACAGGAACGCTACCAGGCTAGATACTCAGCAGAACTGTACACGATATTCACCATTAGACACTGACAATTAGAAGCATGTCTGACAGTATATTACCATACATAAGATACATTCACCAAAGGTCTACTTGCAACTCAGTGGGGCTTTTCCAGAAATAAAAGTCAGAGTGATAACCAAGGTGATAAGGTAATAATAAAGCACCACTGTGCATCACCATCTAGATGTGTAATTAGTAAATATTGTTTCTGACACAAAAGTAGAGGCTTAGTGGAGTTGAAATTTCTGTCACATCTAGTGCAGCTCTTTTTTGACATATCACATGTTAATACATGCCCAGGTGACATAAGTTCTAAATATTTGGAGTACATATCACTATGCTGCTGTCAACATTGTGCATACATGATGAAATGATTATAATGTGCACACAGCAAATCGTAACTTCTCATATGTTAGCCAAAGAATTTCATACCATGAGAAATTAGTCCACACAGCAATATATTTAATCATAGTACAGAAAGTTTCTATGTGCAACCACAGGATCCAGTCATAAAAAAGGTGATCAGCTAATTAAAAAGCCAAATTTAACTATTACCCAGAGGAGCTACACTTTAAAACCCATACACAAATTGAGAGAGTCTTTTTACTCATGCTGAACTGAGCAGGGGAAGGATGGAAAGAAGTCATCCAGTGGCAGGGGTGGACAAGCCACAGACCAAAAGGGAAATTTCCTGGTGGACCGATACCCAGGGGGACACCCTAACCCTCATCATGGCTGCAAGCCAGGTACATAAAGATCTGATGCTCTCAGCATTAATTAATGTAGGAGCATCAGGCACGTATGCACCTGGCCAGCGACTGCAGGTGTCCTCCTGAATTCAACTGTATTGCCGTCCTCTGGACGATGTTACAGTTTCATACTGTGCCACGGGTGACAGTATTTTGTGCTGTACTATAGAATTTGGTTCTGCTGGGCAGTATTTTATCGCCTCCTACTTCGGTTGTACCTGTCTCCTTGTGTTACCCAGTCTTCTGTCAATGAGGCCCCACCTACAACACTTTTAGGTTTTCTTCAAGGGCCACTTTAAGTTCCCAGTCTGTCCCTGTCTAGTGAACACTTCTCCCAGAGCCAAGCACACAAAATACTGGTCGTGAGTTCAAAGTTTATTAAATTCGGACGAATCACGCAAAAATGGTACTCAGTGCCATTTTACTTAAAAAATTGGTGGGGAAACAAGCGGGAGGAAGAATATGAAGGATCACATGACACTGGGAGAAAGTAGGGGAGGGAAGACTTGCCCTTGATTGGCTCAAAGGCTGACAGACAGCCTAATCAGCCAATCAGGGGCAGTATTCAGCCAGGTCCTGCTGCTGAAAACAAGCCAGATGCTATTGTGTTCTCATTTCTGGATGTGATTGGATGTGTTGTGGCTGTGTCTGCCAGAATTTGAGATATAATTGGGTAGATTTTAGACTTTTATCAGGGAAAGCTTAGCATAGGGAATTAGTGAAGGACTGGCCACTATGTCTGTTGTTCTATGAGGCTTGCTAGCACTTGTATTACAGTATCCTGCAAGAAACTCATATTTTTATTTATGAACAACCAGCTGTTTTTGTTTTGTTTGGTAGCATACAGTCTGCTTCTAACACTGAGGAATTGCCCCCTTTTATATCTAAAATCTTGTTTCCATTTACCATTGGTAATTGAGCATTCCACAACATTATACCCGTGTTATTGAATCCATCTTTTACTGCAAGATACCATTCAGTGTTATAGCAAAAGCAGTACTGCAATAACACCATTATTATACCCATTATTGAATGCACTATTACTGCAAGATACTCATCAGTGCTATAATTGGGATAACACCCAGATTATAAATTTATCAGTGACTATTCTGACGACGAAATCTCTGTATTGAGAAAAGGACTCACCTTTGTGCCAACTACACGATTTAACTGCTTCGATTGGATTAAAGATATACTTCTCTTCACTAGAAAACTCAGATGGCACAAAATTTTTGCCACGTTGGATAAAAAGAGATGTTCTGAACTGGGTTTAGAAATTGGTGATTTGGAAGGTTTTGACAATCTGATTTACCTATTGGACGATAATGAACGACCGAGTGGACAGGGCCCCTTTACTACATGCTTTTAAAATATGCAAATTACCTTGCTACCAGCAAGTAGGGCGGCTACTTGCTGGTAGCAGCCGCATCCTCCGATCCTAAAGACGCCCCCTCCGCATTGTGATTGACAGGGCCAGGGAACGGAATCGTTCTCTGCTGGCCCTGCATGTTAGCATTCAAAATCTGGCGCCTGCGCCGCGGCCGTACCTGTCTTCAATCGGCGCAGGCGCACTGAGAGGTGGCCGCTCGCTCGGCCGCTCCATCCTCAATGCGCCTGCGCCGGGTGTAGATGTGACGTCATTGGCGCAGGCGCATTGAGGATGGAGCGGCCGAGCGAGCGGCCGCCTCTCAGTGCGCCTGTGCCGATTGAAGACAGGTACGGCCGCGGCGCAGGCGCCAGATTTTGAATGCTAACATGCAGGGCCAGCAGAGAACGATTACAGGACCAAAATGATTCATTTGATTATGTAGGCATAAATCGCAGTGTGGGGATTATAAGTAAGCAAAAAAAAAAAAAAAAGGTTTAGTGGGGTGACAGAAGCCCTTTAAGTGTAGAACCGACTTAGACACTAATTAAATTTATTTTTTGGACTAAAAGGAGCGAATCTCAAACAGTTTGATTATCCCTAATTTCAATGTTTAAATCAGACTTTCTTATTATATATTTTGATCTTATCCAAGGAAATATGCAAGAATAGTTGGAGTCACAGTTCTTCTCAGGGACATAACATTGGTGGCCGCAGTGCATAAGTGGGGCGCCCCCTCTTAGTGCCAGCACGCAGTAGAATGCTCTCTTAGTTCCCTCAAACAGTAGAATGTTCCTTTTGTGCCGCTAGACAGCAGTTATGCCCCCTTAGTGCCCCCTCACATTAGCTATTACTGATTAGTGAACCCTCACAGTAATTATGCCCCCTTAGTGCCCTCTAACAGTATATATGCCCACTTAGTGCCCCACACAGTAGATATGCCCCCTTAGTGGCTCCATACAGCAGATATGCCCCTTCACTGTAGGTATGCCCCCTTATTTCCCCCTCAAAATAGAATGCTTACCTTAGTTCCCCCTCACTGTATGCATGCCCCCATAGTGCTACCTCACACTAGCTATGCCTCCTATCCTTATTCCTCCTATCAGTAGTTATGTCACCTTAGTGTCCCCACGCAATAAATGTGCCTCCTAAGTGCCCCACACAGTAGAAATGCCCCCTTAGTTACCCTTCACAGTAGTTAAGCCAATATTGGTGCTCTTTCACATTAGTTATGCTCTCTAAGTACTCACAATATTTCAGTTCCTTTAGTGCCCTCTTAAAATAGTTTTACCACTTAATGCCCCTCACAACAAGGCTGCCCCTGTAGTTTTAATAAAATAAAAAACAACTACTCACCTATGCCCGCTCCCACAATTAATGGAACACATTCTGTCCCACTTGAGCATCTCCTGCTCAGTGCAGCAGGCACGATGATGTCATTTCACCACATTTGCTGCTGGGGAACACACAGACAGGGGAATGGTAAAGCAGGGAGCTTACGGCTGCCTGTTTCACCATTGTATTCAACTGTATCTGGTAGGACAGTTGGAAGGAAGGAGTCATTTGAGCTGCCGCTGGTGGGCCCCAGGGCAGTTGCACTGTTTACCCTATGGTTGAAGCGGCCATGGTAATAGTAGGAGGACCAAATCACTGGTTTTGCATTTTATATAAAGGTAGTTTAAAAGATAAATGCTTTCTTCTGCACTGCTTCAATTCATGAAATGCAGTTTATTCCAAATACAAGAGATTCTTAAACTACTTATAACCAGTCCTAAATAGAGGAAAACGTAACCAATATTTCTCCCATTTGGGATCAAAACAAGGTTTTGATTGGAAAGAAATACCACATCATAAACCATGGAAAATTGCCTGTTGAGAAAATATTCTATAAGGTCACAATTGTAATGAAGTACTATGGTCATCATCTGGAACCACAACCAGCAAACTCAGAAACTGCTACCAGTTTCCCTTAAGCACTCCTGTTGGTAAGAAGTTAAGGCTACCCCAGGGTTATTCACTAGAGCCTGCTACAAGGCCAGATGAACTTGGATGCTAGGGACTTAGGTTCCCTCTGTTGAGTAAGATAGCAGAAAACTGGTGCAAGTTTGCTAGAAACAATCATACCAGAATGACCAGGGTGAAAACAGTAGTAGGCAAGCAGGTTCAAAACCAGTAGAGGCAGATAGAGCCAAAACAGGGGCTAGCCAAAGTCAGAATATTTGGAAAATCAGTAGAAGCCAATTCTGCAGACAGGGGGTTAATCCAGAAAGTGTGCCACAGTCAGGATTCTGGGAAAATCTGTGGAAGTCAAATCAACAGATGAGTGGTTAATCCGCAAAATAAGCCAAGGACAGTAAAAAGAGGGTTTACAAGCAGGTCTTGAGTTCAGGTACAAAGCACAGAAGTATTGTAAAAACAGACCCAAGACACTGTATGCAATCAAAGACAGCTTTGCTGAGAAGCGGATATAGATCCCCTGCTTAGATCTGGGACTGGATGCTGAGCCAAGAACCTAATTGGCTTAGCTTCCAGCCTAACTGATAGGTCAACCAGCCAGGACTCGACTGGTTGGCATGGCAATCCTCTCAGAACAACCATGCACAGTATCTTGGCTGAGTAAACTTCTGACAGTACCCCCTTCTATTAGGGCCCCTGGATCCTTACATGTAGGACCTGGTTTAAGCGGAAAGATTTTAGGAAAAGATTGGACCACACAATCTACATGTACAGATAGAGCTGGTACCCAAGAATGTTCTTCAATTCCAATGCACCAGGTATGGAAGGGAGCCTTTAATGAGATTCAGCAATGCGTTGCACTTCATACTTTGAATCGGGGAGGAGGCACCTTAGATAGTGTCAAAATGTACTTTTTGCGAAGGGATTTATGAAACGTGGAAGCAATCGGAAAAACACAAAAACAATCGGAATGATACAAGATTTATAATTCCACAATCTCATAGGGACCGGTGTATCTGTGACCCTTATGTGAAGGTTCTTTAAGAAGCAAATTTTTGTAGACTATTATACCATTCCTCCCCTTTCAGCCACAGGAAACAAGGGACACTTAGAACGATTCTTACCAGCATTTTTCTTTTGCCAAAATTTTTTGGGGGATTTCTTCAGGTTGACTTGAACCTGGTCCCAAACTGTGTACAGCACAGTTTATTCGAATCAATATCAACGGTACACAGATGGTTAATGAACAGGTCTTCTGTTTGGATACAAAAGCATAAAAGTACAAACAGAGCCAGGACATTTTACACAATCACAGGCAGCTGGCAATGACTGAGTAGCAATTTAATCCCCCACCTAGATCTGGGATTGGAACAGAGGAACTTGATTGCATTTTGCTTCCAGCCTCATTGATAGGTCCTCCAGCCGGGGCTGGACTGGTCGGCATGGTAACCCTCCGAGCACAGCCAATCACAGTACTTCTGTTGTCAGTACTACTGACAAAATGTATATAACACACAAGGAAGAAAATTGGCCCCGTGTAAGGGGATAAAACCTTTCCCTCCACCTATGCTTGTATACCATCCATTGATCTGTAATGCGAATCCGGTACTATGTTTCACTTTGTGCAGGACTTGCGATCACATGATCTTTCACATCATGGGTGTGATCACATGATTCCTGAGTATCACGTGAGGGATCACATGATTGATCAGGTGACTACATGGGCGGATCTTCTTTCACTGCGCGCTCCTATTTAAACCCAGGTAAGCGCAGTGACTATCGGTTGCCGTATGCAGCACAACAGGCGCCTCCGGTGTACTACTGTTGAGGCGCCGTGAGCGCATTTCATCTGGACATTGTTTCCCTGTTGCACACCACATGAGAGCTCGGCCTGGGATTCACTGATAAGTATTTAAGAGAGACTTAACCCCTGACTGTCTTTTACTTATTTTTCCTTTACAGGCGCACTCTATTAGTGTTTACTTTATTGTCTCTATGGTCCCCTGATGAATAGGCTTACAGCTTAAGAAACGCGTTGGTACGTTACTTGTTCTTTGTAAAGTGTATCCGAGCGTCAAGGTTTTGACGGCTCAGTGTTGCTACCATCTTTCTGTCCCTTTCTTTGCTTTGTGCGAATGATCGGGCAGCCCACCTTGGCGCCGTATTTAGGGACTGTCTGAGGGAGAGATTGAGGGGGCTATTTATGAGGTGGATGCAGGACAATTACAGGTCTGAGAGACCCGATCCTGTATCCTTTCTATATTTTCACTTCTTATGCCTCCCTTGGTCTCTAATTAGCAGTGTATACGCACCTTGTATGCTACTGGCATCCATACCCTTTTGGTTCTATATTCACCATTCATTGTGGTTGGGCTTATTTTAATGATTTAATACACGTTACGTTTTAAAGGGTTACCACATATATTATTCAGTACTACTGACAACAATCACCAAACTGCAATACTGAACATTTTTGTGAGAGCTTTTAATACCTTCACGACCTTCCTGTACGGCACAGCAGGAAGTGACTTCCTAATAGACTATGTACATGTACAGCACGCTGATCGGGCGGGTGCAGAAACTGTTCCCACTCGATCAGTGGCCAAGGTCAGGTCTTCCTGACAGCCGAACCCCTGCTGAAATCACTGATGCTGGTGCATTAACCCATTGTATGCCACATCAACGCTGACCTCAGCATGCGCAGGGTTTGCGGATGTTAGAGGACCCTTCTTCGCACCCATTGGGGATTGCCTCCTACGGAAGCCTATGAGACCCAGCCTCCAGTGTATTACACTGACAGGCAATGCAATACAATATACATTGTATTGCAATGCATTCGAAAGTTTTAAAAGGTGTTTTTTAGGAAAAAAAATTAAGTTTGAAGTAAAAAAAAAGCACCTGTTCCCCTTATCAAGCCATATACAATAAAAAAATAAAGGCATATTAGGTATCGCTGCATCCGTAATGACCTATCCCGTCAGATGAACACCATAAAAAATAAAAAATAAAAAAGCACCAAAATACCAATTTTTTTTGTCACTTTGCCTTGCAAAAAGTTGTAGTGAGTGATCAAAAAGTACCATGTACCCCACAATGGTACCACTGAAAATGTTACCTCATCCCGCAAAAAAATAGCCCCTACACAATACGATTAGAAAAAATAATTTTAAAAAATGTGGCTCAAAGGATGCCAACACAAAAACAGATTTTTTTTCCAAAAATGTTTTTATTGTGCAAGATTGCAAACAAAACAAAATAAAAAAAAGACATATTAGGTATCACTGTGTCTGTAATGACCCGCTCTATAAAAATATCTAATGCTCTACACCATCAGGTGAATGCTGTAAAAAAAAAAAGTGGTGTCAAAAGCCTTTTTAGTCACCTTGCCTCACAAAAAGCATAATAGCGAGCGATAAAAAAGTACTATCTACCCCAAAATGGTACCAATGAAAACGTCAAATCATCCCACAAAAAATGATCTCCCACACTAGATGATCGGCAGAAAAATCTAAAGAATATGGCTCTCAGAATATAGCGACACAAAAACACGATTTTTTTTTCAAAAATGCTTTATGTGAAAGTATTAAAACGTAAAATAAAACTATATAAACTAGTATCTCTGTAATAGTACTACCAACATCATAAAGATAACAAGTGTTTGCCGCAATAACAAAACCCAAAAAGCAATTTCTTTTTCCTGCTTTCCAAAGGCTAAATAAAAAGTGATCAAAAATAACATTTATGCCGCCGGAGGTCCGCTCAGGCCCCATTGACTATAATGGGGGCGGGCCGGAGTTCCGGCGGCAGCACAGCAAACATGCCGAGAGATGGCCGGAATAAAACTACGACATGCACTAGCGGCAGCACTGAGCCGGAACAGGCTGCCGGAGAAGGCTGCCACTAGTGTGGAAGTAGCCTTAAAAGCAGAGATATTCAAATCTAGAAAATAGAAAATGTTTCAAATTTTTCTGTACATTTAGTATTTTTTTAAATAAAGGTAAAACATATTGACTTAAATTTACCTTTAACATAACGCACATTATTGGAAAAATCTAGGTATGGAAGGGCTCACACTACAAAGGGATGGATAACGGAGGGTTTTCTGCTCTCTGGATAACCCTCAATCCAGCAAATATAGAGTGCAACAAGTAAAGTACATTATGTAATTAGAAAAATATCTCAGAATCGCTTAAAAAGTAAAAGCATACCAAAGTTATTAACCACATAAAGTGACAATGTCAGATTTGCAAAAATAGGCGCTGTCAGAAGGGAAAAAAAGACTGTCTTGGAGGGGTTAAACTTACCTCTGATCTAAAATTAGAAGTTTTACTTGATCCAAAATATGTGTACATTTTATATGTTAGCTCCAGTTTTCCTATAATGTTGAAATATCCAGCCATCTCCTGAATTGTCTACCAATCTAGCAAGCAAGACAGATACACCGTACAATGTGTATAAGTACATGAGGGAATTATGTACTGTATAGTAATGTATAGAGAAGAGCAAATTGATTCTTGATTATTCTTCAAAAAATTTAGATTCTTGAAATTTGAGAGAGACCAGAATGTCATCCACAGCTTTTCAGGGCAACTGAAGCACCCTTGATACAAGTAGAATCAGTTCTGACCAAAATGAAATTTACAGAAATTCGCTCATCCCTAGTAGGGATGAGCGAACTCGAACTGTATAGTTTCGTAAAAGTCCGGATTCGGGTTCGGTGTTCGGCGCTTTCTTGGCGCTTTTTGAAAGGCTGCAAAGCAGCCAATCAACAAGCGTCATATTACTTACCCCAAGAGGCCATCACAGCCTTGCCTACTATTGGCATGGCTGTGATTGGCCAGTGCAGCATGTGACCCAGCCTCTATATAAGCTTGGGTCACGTAGCGCTGCACGTCACTCTGCTGATACAAGCGTAGGGAGAGGTTGCTGCTGCGACGTTAGGGCGAGATTAGGCAGATTAACTCCTCCAAAAGACTTAATTCAGTGATCGATCTCCAGCTGTGGATCATTGAAGTGGTGATATTAAATTGCTCACTTTCTTTAGGCTGCCCAGAGCGTTTTTATATCACTTTTTTTCTGGGGTGATCTGCGGCCATCTTGTGGCTTGTGGTGCGCCAGCACAAGCTACCACCAAGTGCATTTAACCATCAATAGTGTGGTTCTTTTTTTGCTATATCCTACATCAGGTGCAGGCTGAGCCTGTGTCACCCAAGTGCATTTAACCATCAATAGTGTGGTTATTTTTTGGCCATATACTACATCAGGTGCAGGCTGAGCCTGTGTCACCCAAGTGCATTTAACCATCAATAGTGTGGTTATTTTTTGCTATATCCTACATCAGGGTCAAGCTTTCATCAAGTGCATTTAACCATCAATAGTGTGGTTATTTTTTGGCCATATACTACATCAGGTGCAGACTGAGCCTGTGTCACCCAAGTGCATTTAACCATCAATAGTGTGGTTATTTTTTGCTATATCCTACATCAGGGTCAAGCTTTCATCAAGTGCATTTAACCATCAATAGTGTGGTTATTTTTTGGCCATATACTACATTAGGTGCAGGCTGAGCCTGTGTCACCCAAGTGCATTTAACCATCAATAGTGTGGTTATTTTTTGGCCATATACTACATCAGGGGCAAGTTGAGCCTGTCACCCAGCGCCTAAAAAATAGGCCTGACATTTCTATTCCTCCAAATCAGTACAGTTTTAGCTGGTCAAGTTATATTTAGTGACCGTAAAAGCACAGTTTTTGTTCTGGGTTGAAAAACTATTCCCAAATTTGCCATTCTCAAAATTAGTAGTTTCTGCTATATCAGGCCTACTTTAAATCTATCCCAAAAAGGATATCTTAGATTGAAGGTGCTGATAGTGTCATTCTGAAAAACTTAACACACACGCTACAGTGCAGATACAAGTCTAATTCTGTAATTAAAGGTATATCTGTCACACAGCGCGTAAAAAATAGGCCTCACATTTATATTCAACCAAATCTGTACAGTTTTAGCTGGTCAAGTCATATTTAGTGACCGTAAAAGCACAGTTTTTGTTCTGGGTTGAAAAACTATTCCCAAATTTGCCATTCTCAAAATTAGTAGTTTCTGCTATATCAGGCCTACTTTAAATCTATCCCAAAAAGGATATCTTAGATTGAAGGTGCTGATAGTGTCATTCTGAAAAACTTAACACACACGCTACAGTGCAGATACAAGTCTAATTCTGTGATTAAAGGTATATCTGTCACACAGCGCGTAGAAAATAGGCCTGACATTTATATTCAACCAAATCTGTACTGTTTTAGCTGGTCAAATTATTTGTAGTGACCGTAAAAGCACAGTTTTTGTTCTGGGTTGAAAAACTATTCCCAAATTTGCCATTCTCAAAATTAGTAGTTTCTGCTATATCAGGCCTACTTTAAATCTATCCCAAAAAGGATATCTTAGATTGAAGGTGCTGATAGTGTCATTCTGAAAAACTTAACACACACGCTACAGTGCAGATACAAGTCTAATTCTGTGATTAAAGGTATATCTGTCACACAGCGCGTAAAAAATAGGCCTCACATTTATATTCAACCAAATCTGTACTGTTTTAGCTGGTCAAATTATTTGTAGTGACCGTAAAAGCACAGTTTTTGTTCTGGGTTGAAAAACTATTCCCAAATTTGCCATTCTCAAAATTAGTAGTTTCTGCTATATCAGGCCTACTTTAAATCTATCCCAAAAAGGATATCTTAGATTAAAGGTGCTGATAGTGTCATTCTGAAAAACTTAACACACACGCTACAGTGCAGATACAAGTCTAATTCTGTGATTAAAGGTATATCTGTCACACAGCGCGTAAAAAATAGGCCTCACATTTATATTCAACCAAATCTGTCATTACTTGTGTGCATGTATTAGTGTAATACGGTACCTAAATAGATAGCCAGACAGTGTTAGGTGTCTGTAAAAAAAGGCCTGAATTTTAATTCAATACATTGGCCCGAATAATATTTTTCTTATAGTGGTGAACGGTAACAATGAGGAAAACAACTAGTAAGGGACGCGGACGTGGACATGGTCGTGGTGGTGTTAGTGGACCCTCTGGTGCTGGGAGAGGACTTGGCCGTTCTGCCACAGCCACACGTCCTAGTGTACCAACTACCTCAGGTCCCAGTAGCCGCCAGAATTTACAGGGATATTTGGTGGGGCCCAATGCCGTTCTAAGGATGGTAAGGCCTGAGCAGGTACAGGCATTAGTCAATTGGGTGGCCGACAGTGCATCCAGCACGTTCACATTATCTCCCACCCAGTCTTCTGCAGAAAGCGCACAGATGGCGCATGAAAACCAAGCCCATCAGTCTGTCACATCACCCCCATGCATATCAGGGAAACTGTCTGAGCCTCAAGTTATGCAGCAGTCTCTTATGCTGTTTAAAGACTCTGCTGCCAGGGTTTCCCAGGGGCATCCACCTAGCCCTTCCCCAGGGGTGGAAGAGATAGAATGCACTAACGCACAACCACTTATGTTTCCTGATGATGAGGACATGGGAATACCACCTCAGCACGTCTCTGATGATGACGAAACACAGGTGCCAACTGCTACGTCTTTCTGCAGTGTGCAGACTGAACAGGAGGTCAGGGATCAAGACTGGGTGGAAGACGATGCAGGGGACGATGAGGTCCTAGACCCCACATGGAATGAAGGTCGTGCCACTGACTTTCACAGTTCGGAGGAAGAGGCAGTGGTGAGACCGAGCCAACAGCGTAGCAAAAGACAAAGAGGGAGCAGTGGGCAAAATCAGAACACCCGCCGCCAAGAGACTCCGCCTGCTACTGACCGCCGCCATCTGGGACTGAGCACCCCAAAGGCAGCTTCAAGGAGTTCCCTGGCATGGCACTTCTTTAAACAATGTGCTGACGACAAGACCCGAGTGGTTTGCACGCTGTGCCATCAGAGCCTGAAGCGAGGCATTAACGTTCTGAACCTTAGCACAACCTGCATGACCAGGCACCTGCATGCAAAGCATGAACTGCAGTGGAGTAAACACCTTAAAAACAAAGAAGTCACTCAGGCTCCCCCTGCTACCTCTTCTGCTGCTGCCGCCTCGGCCTCTTCTGCTGCTGCCGCCGCCTCGGCCTCTTCCTCCGCCTCTGGAGGAACGTTGGCACCTGCCGCCCAGCAAACATGGGATGTACCACCAACACCACCACCTGCGTCACCAAGCATCTCAACCATGTCACACGGCAGCGTTCAGCTCTCCATCTCACAAACGTTTGAGAGAAAGCATAAATTCCCACCTAGCCACCCTCGATCCCTGGCCCTGAATGCCAGCATTTCTAAACTACTGGCCTATGAAATGCTGTCATTTAGGCTGGTGGCCACAGACAGCTTCAAACAGCTCATGTCGCTTGCTGTCCCACAGTATGTTGTTCCCAGCCGGCACTACTTCTCCAAGAGAGCCGTGCCTTCCCTGCACAACCAAGTGTCCGATAAAATCAAGTGTGCACTGCGCAACGCCATCTGTGGCAAGGTCCACCTAACCACAGATACGTGGACCAGTAAGCACGGCCAGGGACGCTATATCTCCCTAACTGCACACTGGGTAAATGTAGTGGCGGCTGGGCCCCAGGCGGAGAGCTGTTTGGCGCATGTCCTTCCGCCGCCAAGGATCGCAGGGCAACATTCTTTGCCTCCTGTCTCCTCCTCCTCCTACTCAGCTTCCTCCTCCTCTTCTTCCACCTGCTCATCCAGTCAGCCACACACCTTCACCACCAACTTCAGCACAGCCTGGAGTAAACGTCAGCAGGCCGTTCTGAAACTCATATGTTTGGGGGACAGGCCCCACACCGCACAGGAGTTGTGGCGGGGTATAGAACAACAGACCGACGAGTGGTTGCTGCCGGTGAGCCTCAAGCCCGGCCTGGTGGTGTGCGATAATGGGCGAAATCTCGTTGCAGCTCTGGGACTAGCCGGTTTGACGCACATCTCTTGCCTGGCGCATGTGCTGAATTTGGTGGTGCAGAAGTTCATTCGCAACTTACCCGACATGTCAGAGCTGCTGCATAAAGTGCGGGCCGTCTGTTCCCGCTTCCGGCGTTCACACCCTGCTGCTGCACGCCTGTCTGCGCTACAGCGTAACTTCGGCCTTCCCGCTCACCGCCTCATATGCGATGTGCCCACCAGGTGGAACTCCACCTTGCACATGCTGGACAGACTGTGCGAGCAGCAGCAGGCCGAAGTGGAGTTTAAGCTGCAGCACGCACGGGTCAGTCGCACTGCGGAACAGCACCACTTCACCACCAATGACTGGGCCTCCATGCGAGACCTGTGTGCCCTGTTGCGCTGTTTCGAGTACTCCACCAACATGGCCAGTGGCGATGACGCCGTTATCAGCATTACAATACCACTTCTATGTCTCCTTGAGAAAACACTTAGGGCGATGATGGAAGAGGAGGTGGCCCAGGAGGAAGAGGAGGAAGAGGGGTCATTTTTAGCACTTTCAGGCCAGTCTCTTTGAAGTGACTCAGAGGGAGGTTTTTTGCAACACCAGAGGCCAGGTACAAATGTGGCCAGACAGGGCCCACTGCTGGAGGACGAGGAGGACGAGGATGAGGATGAAGCATGTTCACAGCGGGGTGGCACCCAAAGCAGCTCAGGCCCATCACTGGTGCGTGGCTGGGGGGAAACACAGGACGATGACGATACGCCTCCCACAGAGGACAGCTTGTCCTTACCTCTGGGCAGCCTGGCACACATGAGCGACTACATGCTGCAGTGCCTGCGCAACGACAGCAGAGTTGCCCACATTTTAACTTGTGCGGACTACTGGGTTGCCACCCTGCTGGATCCCGGTACAAAGACAATGTGCCCACCTTACTTCCTACACTGGAGCGTGATAGGAAGATGCGCGAGTACAAGCGCACGTTGGTAGACGCGCTACTGAGAGCATTCCCAAATGTCACAGGGGAACCAGTGGAAGCCCAAGGCGAAGGCAGAGGAGGAGCAAGAGGTCGCCAACGCAGCTGTGTCACGGCCAGCTCCTCTGAGGGCAGGGTTAGCATGGCAGAGATGTGGAAAAGTTTTGTCACCACGCCACAGCTAACTGCACCACCACCTGATACGGAACGTGTTAGCAGGAGGCAACATTTCACTAACATGGTGGAACAGTACCTGTGCACACCCCTCCACGTACTGACTGATGGTTTGGCCCCATTCAACTTCTGGGTCTCCAAATTGTCCACGTGGCCAGAGCTAGCCTTTTATGCCTTGGAGGTGCTGGCCTGCCTGCGGCCAGCGTTTTGTCTGAACGTGTATTCAGCACGGCAGGGGGGGTCATTACAGACAAACGCAGCCGCCTGTCTACAGCCAATGTGGACAAGCTGACGTTCATAAAAATGAACCAGGCATGGATCCCACAGGACCTGTCCATCCCTTGTGCAGATTAGACATTAACTACCTCCCCTTAACAATATATTATTGTACTCCAGGGCACTTCCTCATTCAATCCTATTTTTATTTTCATTTTACCATTATATTGCGGGGCAACCCAAAGTTGAATGAACCTCTCCTCTGTCTGGGTGCCTGGGCCTAAATATGTGACAGTGGCCTGTTCCAGTGGTGGGTGACGTGAAGCCTGATTCTCTGCTATGACATGAAGACTGATTCTCTGCTGACATGAAGCCTGAATCTCTGTTATGGGACCTCTCTCCTCTGCCTGGGTGCCTGGGCCTAAATATGTGACAGTGGCCTGTTCCAGTGGTGGGTGACATGAAGCCTGATTCTCTGCTATGACATGAAGACTGATTCTGTGCTGACATGAAGCCAGATTCTCTGTTACGGGACCTCTCTCCTCTGTCTGGGTGCCTGGGCCTAAATATGTGACAGTGGCCTGTTCCAGTGGTTGGTGACGTGAAGCCTGATTCTCTGCTATGACATGAAGACTGATTCTCTGCTGACATGAAGCCTGAATCTCTGTTATGGGACCTCTCTCCTCTGCCTGGGTGCCTGGCCCTAAATATGTGACAGTGGCCTGTTCCAGTGGTGGGTGACGTGAAGCCTGATTCTCTGCTATGACATGAAGACTGATTCTCTGCTGACATGAAGCCTGAATCTCTGTTATGGGACCTCTCTTCTCTGCCTGGGTGCCTAGGCCTAAATATGTGACAGTGGCCTGTTCCAGTGGTGGTTGACGTGAAGCCTGATTCTCTGCTATGACATGCAGACTGATTCTCTGCTGACATGAAGCCAGATTCTCTGTTATGGGACCTCTCTCCTCTGCCTGGGTGCCTGGGCCTAAATATCTGACAATGGACTGTTCCAGTGTTGGGTGACGTAAAGCCTGATTCTCTGCTATGACATGCAGACTGATTCTCTGCTGACATGAAGCCAGATTCTCTGTTACGGGACCTCTCTCCTCTGCCTGGGTGCCGGGGCCTAAATATATGACAATGGACTGTTACAGTGGTGGGTGACGTGAAGCCAGATTCTCTGCTATGGCATGAAGACTGATTCTCTGCTGGCGTGAAGCCAGATTCTCTGCTATGGGACCTCTCTCCAATTGATATTGGCTTATTTTTATATATTTTATTTTTATTTTAATTCATTTCCCTATCCACATTTGTTTGCAGGGGATTTACCTACATGTTGCTGCCTTTTGCAGCCCTCTAGCTCTTTCCTGGGCTGTTTTACAGCCTTTTTAGTGCCGAAAAGTTCGGGTCCCCATTGACTTCAATGGGGTTCGGGTTCGGGACGAAGTTCGGGTCGGGTTCGGATATCGAACCCGAACATTTCCGGGAAGTTCGGCCGAACTTCTCGAACCCGAACATCCAGGTGTTCGCTCAACTCTAATCCCTAGTAATGTTTATAAAAAAAATATATGCATTATAGCTGCGATTTCATCCTCCTAAAAAAGAAGAGTGCATAACCACATAATATTTATTCAGCACATAGGTAAACGGGAGTAAAAATAGATGAGTCACAAAAACGGTATTGGTGATAAACCAGAGAGGAAACAAAACATGGGATAATACATCAACAATACATCATATGATGTCCAAATGACCATTTACAAAACAAATCAAGTCAATTCTACAACGTGCATAGTGCAAGACACTATGTATGATTACTGAAGAACAGAATATAAAACATAGAGCATGTTGTAGCAAACACATTTGAACAAAGTGCACATAAAGGTTGTAATTAGTGATGAGTGGCAGGGGCAATATTCGAATTTGCGATATTTCATGAATATTTAGTAGAATAACTTTTCTATTGGTTGCTAGGGATGTTGCTAAGTTGTGACAAAGCCTTCTCATTGGCCCACAAGCTAGAAGAAGGGGGGGATGATCACCTGATATGTACTTAGTTATCGTCATTACGAATATATAGCACTATATTCTAAATATTCGCAAATTCTCGAAGTGCTGATATTCGCGAAATAAATTTGCTTTTCGAATATTCGCGCTCAACACTAGTTGTAATTACACTCCATTTACCCATGCTTGGTGCCAGTCCTAATGCATGTTTTGGTGTAGTATGATGTATTACCCTGTGTTTTGTTTGCTTTTTAAGGTGCGACCAATATTGTTTGTGTGACTCATGTTTTTTAACTCCTTTTTCCGTTTATATAGTGAAAAAAGATTTTTGTAGTAATTTATAGTTCTTATGTGCTCTTCTTTTTTAGGATGATTCTCTCCAAGGATGTACATATAGAGCCAGTCAATGTGGCCGCAATGTGGCAATGGAAAAGAAGGCTTCCAGCCCTTGCTGTTCTCATTACTTTCACTAGTAGTAAGTGAGAACCTATGCCTCTTTTCTATAGACGAACTGTTAACAAGCAAGAAGGAATGGAATTGGCCCTTCTCTCCTGTATAGCAAATCTCTGCAACATAATAGTGGGCGCAAGTTGATCTCTGCTATGAGGCCCTTCTAAGTCAGTGCAGTTGCTAGTGGTGGCATTTTTCAGCAGTAAATTAAAATAAAACTGTAGGAGAGATGAGGGCATCTGCCCATTCCTCAGCAAAATCTTAAAGGAGTTGGGCATTTCCTGGCTACTTTTGACCAATGTGTATGTAAGATGACTATATGACACTTACTAATATAGCCCTTGTTTATTTTCTGAGCCGTTTGCTTTAGTTCATAAATCGTGTTCCCTTGTTGAGTAACTCTTCTGTGCTGTCAACAGAGGAGTCCTGTCCATAGGATAGCCGCTGATGAAGGGTCATGTGACCAGTCAAAAAAACCTCCAGACTAGGGACGATCAAACCCAAATTTCACCCAAGGTTCGGTGTTCGGATCTGTTAGGAATTCCGTCATAGGTTCCATCATAACGGAACATAATGTAATTCGTAGATGGAATGCAAAACGGAAGCCTTTAGGAGGCATCCATCTCACTTATGTTATGCAGGACGCATAACAAAGTCTTGCATGATGGAAACCTGATGGATCTGTTATGCTTGGGCATAAACTTCTAGTTTTATGGATCAAAATGAAATGCATCTTAAAGGCTTCTGTTTTGCATTCCATCTACAAATTCATAAATCACAGAAAAAAAAAAAAAATGCACCAAACGGATATGCTACTGACTATACTAGCTAGTCATACAAGCAGATATTAAAAGCTGAGAATTTTGCCAATATATTCCTGTCAGGAACATATCGGAGCCCATCATGCACCACGTCACGGTCTCTCAGCATGGCAAGGGGTCCTACCACTACGCTAACTATGGTGTGAACAAGGTCTGAAGGTAATGAAATCCAGCTCACATCCAAGCTTCCACACAAACGCCTAGCAGGACCACTAGTGCAATGTGAACAAAGCCAGACTGTAAGCCACACCCATATCAGACCGTGTGATGGAGGCTACCAGGTGCAAAAGAATGTTAAATGCCAGGTGAAGGCACATTCAATACATATGGAACAAAATCACAGAAATATAGTGGCCAATATGGGGGAACTGCTCAGGATGGGTCTCCAATGTGTTCCTGACAGGAATATATTGGCAAAAGTCTCAGCTTTTAATATCTGCTTGTATGACAAGCCAGTACAGTCAGTTGCATATCCGTTTGGTGCTTTTTTTTTTCTTCTGTGATTTAGATATTTGTTCATCCGCACAATGCTCCGTTTTGTATAGGATGCCTTTGTGGTGCATGTGGACCGCGCCGGCATCCTCCATTGTACGTATTTTTTTCTGGGGATGGTCGTTTGCTGCGGTCCACATGCATGGGACTGCTCCCCATATGAGAAACACGCTACAGTGTTTGGGGTCTGAGCAGTTCCCCCATATTGGCCACTATATTTCTGTGATTTTGTTCCATATGTATTGAATGTGCCTTCACCTGGCATTTAATATTCCTTTGCACCTGGTAGCCTACATCACGCGGTCTGATATGGGTGTGGCTTACAGTCTGGCTTTGTTCACATTGCACTAGTTGTACTGCTAGGCGGTTGTGTGGAAGCTTGGCTGTGAGCTGGATTTCATCACCTTCAGACCGTGTTCACACCATAGTTAGCGTAGTGGTAGGACCCTTGCCATGCTGAGAGACCGTGACGTGGTGCATGAGGGGCTCCAATGTGTTCCCGACAGGAATATATTGGCAAAAGTCTCAGCTTTTAATATCTGCTTGTATGACTAGCTAGTATAGTCAGTGGCATATCCGTTTGGTGCTTTTTTTTTTCTTTCTGTGATTTATATATTTGTTCATCCGCACAATGCTCCGTTTTGTGTAGGATGCCTTTGTGGTGCATGTGGACCGCGCCGACATCCTCCATTGTGCATATTTTTAGCTGGGAATGGTCGTTTGCTGCGGTCCACATGCGGTGGGACTGCTCCCCCAATGAGAAACACGCTACAGTGTTTGGGGTCTGAGCAGTTCCCCCATATTGGACGCTATATTTCTGTGATTTTGTTCCATCTACAAATTCTGTTATATTCTGTTTATAACGGAACCTATAACAGAATTTTCTAACCCAGTGAAGTTTGTGTTTGCTCATCCCTTCTCCAAACACATCACTCAGCCTTCTCAACTCAAATACACCACATTTGCTATTTGCCCTTGCAATGTTGAGAATTTAGTGTAGGTGAAGTGTGTTTGAATGGAGGAGACTGAGTGATTTTCCTGGTCACATGACCCTCCATCAGCTGCCACTTTATGGACAAGACCTCTGTGTAGACAGCACAAAAGACTTGACCAACAATGGAGAATACCTTATGAAATACAGAAAATGGCAAAGAATATTAACAAAGATTATATGAGTATGTGTCATATAGTCATCTCACAAACACATTGATCAGGAGTAGCTGAAAAGTGGCCAAACCCTTTAAGGTTTAGAGATTTTTCATGTGATTTACTTTAGGAATGACAATGTTCAATGTAAGATACAATTAACAGAGTGGCACTGTACAGTTGTGTTCAAAATAATAGCAGTGTGTTTACCCACCTCCCGTCCGCCCATAGACTATAAACATCCGGGAGGTGGGAACTGTCCCTGCCTTCTAGATCGCTGTATACACAGCGCTCGTCGAGCACTGTGTATACAGAGCAGGAAGCGCTATGCGCTTCCTGTTCCGGCCCAGCGGGCATGTGACCGCCAGGGCCGGTAGAGTACAGGAGCTGTGAGGTCTACAGACCTCGATCAGCCCTGCACTGAGGCTGTACAGCATAGTATAGTGCTGTACAGCCTCTCTGGGGAGTGTATTTCCACTTTAACTGGGGCTACTATGTAAGCCCCAGTTACAGGAGAAATCAATAGTGGGGGAAAAAAAAGTTAAGTTAAATGTCCCCTAGAGGTCTTGTATGACTTTAAGGGGGATGCAAAATGTAAAATAAAAAATAAAAAAATAAAGTGTTAAAATAAAAAAATAAAAAAATAAAAAAAAGGTTTCACATGTAAAAAATAAATAAATCCCCAAGTAAGGAATAAAAATAATTTTAAAATAGAAAAATAAAATAGACATATTTGGTATTGCCGCGTCCGTGACGGTCGGCTCTATAAATATATCACATGATCCACCCGGTCCAATAAACACCATAAAAAATAAAAACTGTGTCAAAAAAAGCCATTTTTGTCACCTTACATCACAAAAAGTGCAACACTAAGTGATCAAAAAGGCGTATGTCCCACAAAATGGTACCAATAAAACCGTCACCTCATTCCGCAAAAAATGAACCCCTACAAAAGAAAATCACTCAAAAAAAAAAAACTATAGCTCTCAGAACATGGAGACACAAAAACATCATTTTTTTGGTTTCAAAAATGCTATTATTGTGTTAAAGTAAAATAAATTTAAAGTATACATATTAGGTATCTCCGCATCTGTAACAACCAGCTCTATAAAAATATCACATGACCTAACCCCTCGGAAGAACACCGTAAAAAATAAAATAAAAACTGTGTCAAAAAAAGCCATTTTTGTCACCTTACATCACAAAAAGTGCAACACCAAGTGATCAAAAAGGCGTATGTCCCACAAAATGGTATCAATAAAACCGTCACTCCATCCCGCAAAAAATGAGCCCCTACATAAGAAAATCATTGAAAAAATAAAAATAAAAAATTATAGCTGTCAGAACATGGACACATTAAAACATAATTTTTTGTTTCAAAAATGCTATTATTGTGTAAAACTTTAATAAATAAGCAAAAGTATACATATTAGGTATCGCCACGTCCGTAACGATCTGCTCTAAAAAAATGTCACTTGACCGAACCCCTCAGGTGAACGCTGTAAAAATAAATGAATAAAAACTGTGCTAAAACAACCAATTTTTGGTCACCGAGCCCCATAAAGTGTTATAATGAATGATCAAAATATCATATGTACCCAAAAATAGTACCAATAAAATTGGCACCTTATCCCCTAGTTTCCAAAATGGGGTCACTTTTTGAGAGTTTCTACTGTAAGGGTGCATCAGGGGGGCTTCAAATGGGACATGGCATCTAAAAACCATGTGGCGCTCCTTTTCTTCTGCGCCCTGCCGTGTGCTCATACAAAAGTTTATGACCACATGTGGGGTGTTTCTGTAAACCGCAGAATCTGGGTAATAAATAATGTGTTTTGTTTGGCTGTTAACCCTCGATGTGTTAAAGAAAAAATTGGATTAAAATGGAAAATCTGCCAAAAATTTGATCTCCATTTTTCTTTAATTCTTGTGGAACGCCTAAAGGGTTAACAAAGTTTGTAAAATCAGTTTTAAGTAACTTGAGGGGTGTGGTTTCTACAATGGTGTCATTAATGGGGGTATCCCCTATGTAAGCCCCACAAAGTGAATTCAGACCTGAACTGGTCCTTAAAAAGTGGGTTTTGGCAATTTTCTTAAACATGTTAAGAATTGCTTCGAAACTTCTAGGCCTTCTAACGTCCTAAAAAATGTAATTATATTTCCAAAATGATGCCAACATAAAGTAGACATATGGGGAATGTTAAGTAATAAATATTTTATGAGGTATCACATTCTGTTTTAAAAGCAGAGAAATAGAAATTTTTAAAAATTATGAATGTTTCCAAATTTTTGGTAAATTTGGGATTTTTTCATAAATAAAGGTGAAATATATTGACTCAAATTTATGACTATCATGAAATACAATCTCTGAATGGCATGGATAAGTAAAAGCGTTCCAAAGTTATTACCACATAAAGTGAGATATGTCAGATTTGCTAAATTAGGCCTGGTCTGGAAGGGGGCAAATGGCCCAGATGTGAAGTGGTTAAAAAAGTGAATAAAGCTCAAAATCCTTCTAATACCTTTTATTTCCATACACACAAATGCATTGGGGACACTACACATTCTATTCCAAATCAAAACATGAATAAAAATATCAAATTTGTGTTGTTCCTCTAAAAAAAATTAAGAAAAGTGAATATTAGACTATAAAAAAATAGCAGTGTTTGTATTCTTCTTTACAAACTCAAACATTCACTATATAAACTGAAAAATGTTTGAAGATTTTGCTTTCCTTTGAATCACTTAACTAATATTTAGTTTTATAACCACTGTTTCTGAGAACTGCTGTACATCTGTGTTGCATGGAGTCAACCAACTTCTGGCACCTGTGAACAGGTATTCCAGCCCAGGATGATTGGATTACATTCCACAGTTCTTCTCTATTTCTTGGTTTTGCCTCAGAAACTGCATTTTTGATGTCACCCCACAAGTTTTCTATTGGATTAAGATCCGGGGATTGGGCTGACCACTTCATAACGTCAATCTTGTTGGTCTGGAACCAAGATGTTGCACGTTTACTGGTGTGTTTCAGGTCGTTGTCTTGTTGGTACACTCATTTCAAGAGCATTTCCTCTTCAGCATAAGGCAGCATGACTTCTTCAAGTATTCTGATGTATTCAAACTGATCCATGATCCCTGGTATGCGATAAATAGGCCCAAAACATCCCCATATCATGATACTTGCGCCACCATGCTTCACAGTGTACTGTGGCTTGAATTCAGTGTTTGGGGGGTCATCTAACAAAATGTCTCCGGCCACTAGACCCAGAAAGAGCAATCTTACTTTCATCAGTCCACTAATTGTCTCTTTAGGCCAGTCAATGTGCTCTTTGGCAAATTGTAACTTCTTCAGCACATGTCTTTTTTTCAACAGTGGGACTTTGCGGGGGCTTCTTGCAGATAGCGTGGCTTCACATAGTGTCACGGCCTTTGGTTTGCGCTGTGACACTGTTGCCACACTTGCTGTTGCCCGCGGCAATGTGTTGCTGTGTGAGCATGCGGTAGCAATGTCTCGGCTATCTGGGTGATTGCCGTGACATGGTTGCCACGCATGCTGTTGCCGGTGGTAACGTGTGGTTTGGTATGCTTGTGTGTGCACTTCCCCTTTCAGTGCTTCCTTACTCTGTCTGGTGTTGGAAGGGTTAACTCCCTTCCTAGTGTTTTGTGAACACTGTGTTTATGTGTGGGTGGGGCTGCTTGGGCTATTTAGCCTTTGCTGGATGCCTGAAGCTCAGTGTTCCTCCAGCCTTGGTGTATGCTGGTGGTTCACTGTTCTTAGCTTTTACCATCTGTCCAGTGAGGGCCACCCTTGTGGTCATTGATGTTATTATGGTGTCTATTTCTCTTCTTATCTTTTGGTTTGTGTGGGTTATGTTCAGGGTGTTGTATGTTTTGTGTTGTGTTACATGGCTGGTGATGTTTGGTGTCCAGCATGTTTGCTAGACATTCCCCTGTCTCACGTTTGTTGCAGCTATGGGTGTCCTGGGTTCCTGTGTTGTTGTGGTTTGTGCTGTGTCCTTTTATGTTTGTGTGGACAGCAGCACTTGTGCACGGGTTCCAGTCAGTGTGTCTGTGGCAGGTATGTGTGTTATGGGTTTCGCTTACCTGCCAACTTCATATGCTGTATGTGTTCCCCTCTCCTTGCAGCCTGGCCTCAGATAGAGACTCCTGTTCCTCCATGACTGGGATGAACAGGTCGTCTCTTCCCGGTTCCTTGGTGAGGGATTACCAGGGCGACTCAGGGTCTCTAGGAATCCAGAGTATGAGCCGTCCTACCATCGGGGTCCGCTCATACGGTGAGGAGTTAGGGAGAGGATTAGGGACGCTGTAGGAGGTGACCTGCTCCCTTATCAATCCTTTTGGCCAGGCTGATCCCCTTTTACCCTTTGACACCGCATGGTGGGGATTTCCCCCACTCCTCACCGTGACACATAGGCGTCTTCTAATTGTAACAGTACTCACAGGTAACTTTAGACCTTCTTTGATCTTCCTTGAGCTGATTGTTGGCTGAGTCCTTGCCATTTTGGCTATTATTCTATCCATTTGAATGGGAGTTTTTCGCTTTCTTCCACATCTTCCAGGTTTTGGTTGCCATTTTAAAGCATTTGCGATTATTTTAGCAGAGCAGCCTATTACTTTCTGCACTTCTTTATATGTTTTCCCCTCTCCAATAAACTTTTTAATCAAGGTACCCTGTTCTTCTGAACAATGTCTGAAACTACCTATTTTCCTCTGAATTTCAGAGAGAAAAGCACTGTAAATAGCATGTACAACATTTGCTGTCTTCCTTCCTTAAATAAGGGCAATAATTGCCACCTGTTTTTTATAGAATGAATGACCTCACTCATTGAGCTCCACACTGCTATTATTTTGAACATGCCCCTTTCAATAAGTGATTGAATTACAGAGAATCAGCAGCATGCATGTCATGACTGTTGGGTCTGTTGGGTTTCTATTACTCTACTACACCTGCTAGTAAATTATTTCCCATGAAGAAATATAATTTCTACCAAAAACAGTAATTGATCAGGTTAGTGATGTCTGACTGCTATTATTTTGAACACAACTGTATTGTGATATCTAAGATGATCCATAAGTATTAGTTCATCTGACATGCTCATGGATCTTCGAAAGTTGGATGTTGAGCAATAAACATGAGCGAGCTGTCAGTCAAATGCTCATTCAGCTGACAGCTACCTCTCCTGATCCTCCCAAATATATGCAAGCTTGGATCAGCCGACCATGCATACATAGTGAATGAAGAAAGCAGAGAAAGCCACTGCCAGACACCGGTGGCAGCAGCTTATCTCCTGAAAACAGCTAAAATCCTTTGTGCCCATTTCTTATCTTTCCTGAGATCAGCTGTCAGGGGAGAGTCGGGAGGCACCATGCACATTAGATGCTTTGCCAAACCTGCCAAAATGAGAGAGTTCAACCAATACACATCTAATGTGTATTGCCAGTTTAACAAACTACAGTTTGTCATATTTAGTGTGGTTACTCCAACCACCACAGATTTGTGATATTTAACCTGATGCACAAGGCGTGACTTTACCTCATATCCATCAAGAGTATAATTTTACAATGTAGTCACAAAACATCTTAACATTGTGCACTGGTGAGACCTTAAAAAAAACTCTATGCAAATTCATGGCTGTAAAACCAGAGGATTTTCCAAAAGGGTGACCCATCTGTAGACAACTGCTTTGAGGTTCTTGACCCTCTTTAGTAACAAGCAAAGTACTTGTTGGCTGGATGAGATGCCTTAGGAGACCCAGCAGATGTGTGGAGATTTATTTTCGAGGCAATGCTATATGGTGAATAAGTATGCAAATTAGGTCATGATAGCCAAACTAGAGACTCTTCCAAAAGAAAGAGTGATTCATCTATGGACAACTGTTTCTGGGTTCTTGTCCCTTGTCAGTATAGAGCAGGGTACTGGTTGACTGGATGAGATGCCTTACATGTAACTCCGAGGGATATTGAACTCTACTAGTTACATCCCCTGCAGATGTTCATCCTTTGCTTACATTTTCACTTCTAATTTCTAGTTGTCCTGCAATCTTGTGGATCTTTATGTTAACTATTACAATAAACACCATTAAAATGAACGCAGATTTTCCTACCACTTTACATGACTAATACTTGCATATTGCTCCTCAAGTCTTTGTAGGCTGTTATGCTAAGGCCATGTATGTATTGTGTCGCCATGGTAACAGCATCTCTCACTGATTAAAGGAGGAATGGAAGATAAATGCAGTCATGTAAGGTTTCTTAAAGCAAGGTCAATGTGTCTTTTGTAAAAGAAGTGCTTCTACTCTAGGAAGGCATTGCTATAAAATTCATGCAAATTAACAGTCACATGCTTTTAGTGGTTTCATGTGTCCTACCATTATTTGTATTATTACTGGTTTTGATAAAGACTAAATCAATGCAACTACAAAAAGAGCAAGTATTAATAATCATAATGTGCTAATGGATTCTGATTACTGTGTTATATCACCATTTATCCAGTGATCAGATCATCACCCTCTTGCTACTGATAGACAGCACAGAGAGAGAATAAAATATCAAAATGTGTAATGTTACATAATTATATGACAGTCACAATGGCAAGCTGACAAATGTGCAGGAGCTCTAAATCCATTTAATTAGCTGCTATGGCAATAGATAGACATCATTTTAGTGAAGGCAGGTGACCTTCAATGTAATTTAAAGTGGGTAGACTAAGACTGATGTGTATTTTCACATTACTTTTTTATTACATTTTAAACTGTTTCTGGTGCCCTCTAGCTTACATACATCCTATCCTAGACATATTTTTGTGTTCCTTTTTAGATCTTTATTGCCCCTGAAAGCCATCTTTTAAGGATGAGCGAATTGAATTTAACCACCTCAGCCCCCAGTGCTTAAACACCCTGAAAGACCAGGCCACATTTTACACTTCTGACCTACACTACTACTACACCTAGGCTGCAAAAAAGTGTCACACATCTGGTATCTCTGTATTCAGGAGAAGTTGAGGAATGTGTTTTGGGGTGTCATTTTACATATACCGATGCTGGGTGAGATAAATATCTTGGTCAAATGCCAACTTTGTATAAAAAAAATGGGAAAAATTGTCATTTGCCAAGATATTTCTCTCACCCAGCATGGGTATATGTAAAATGACACCCCAAAACACATTCCCCAACTTCTCCTGAGTACGGAAATACCAGATATGTGACACTTTTTTGCAGCCTAGGTGGGCAAAGGGGCCCATATTCCAAAGAGCACCTTTCGGATTTCACAGGTCATTTTTTACAGAATTTGATTTCAAACTCCTTACCACACATTTGGGCCCCTAGAATGCCAGGGCAGTATAACTACCCCACAAGTGACCCCATTTTGGAAAGAAGACACCCCAAGGTATTCCGTGAGGGGCATGGCAAGTTCCTAGAATTTTTTATTTTTTGTCACAAGTTAGTGGAAAATGATGATTTTTTATTTTTTTTTTTTTTCATACAAAGTCTCATATTCCACTAACTTGTGACAAAAAATAAAAACTTCCATGAACTAACTATGCCCATCAGCGAATACCTTGGGGTCTCTTCTTTCCAAAATGGGGTCACTTGTGGGGTAGTTATACTGCCCTGGCATTCTAGGGGCCCAAATGTGTGGTAAGGAGTTTGAAATCAAATTCTGTAAAAAATGACCTGTGAAATCCGAAAGGTGCTCTTTGGAATATGGGCCCCTTTGCCCACCTAGGCTGCAAAAAAGTGTCACACATCTGGTATCTCTGTATTCAGGAGAAGTTGAGGAATGTGTTTTGGGGTGTCTTTTTACATATACCCATGCTGGGTGAGATAAATATCTTGGTCAAATGCCAACTTTGTATAAAAAAATGGGAAAAGTTGTCTTTTGCCAAGATATTTCTCTCACCCAGCATGGGTATATGTAAAATGACACCCCAAAACACATTCCCCAACTTCTCCTGAGTACGGAGATACCAGATGTGTGACACTTTTTTGCAGCCTAGGTGGGCAAAGGGGCCCATATTCCAAAGAGCACCTTTCGGATTTCACTGGTCATTTTTTACAGAATTTGATTTCAAACTCCTTACCACACATTTGGGCCCCTAGAATGCCAGGGCAGTATAACTACCCCACAAGTGACCCCATTTTGGAAAGAAGAGACCCCAAGGTATTCGCTGATGGGCATAGTGAGTTCATGGAAGTTTTTATTTTTTGTCACAAGTTAGTGGAAAATGATGATTTTTATTTTTTATTTTTTTTCATACAAAGTCTCATATTCCACTAACTTGTGACAAAAAATAAAAACTTCCATGAACTAACTATGCCCATCAGCGAATACCTTGGGGTCTCTTCTTTCCAAAATGGGGTCACTTGTGGGGTAGTTATACTGCCCTGGCATTCTAGGGGCCCAAATGTGTGGTAAGGAGTTTGAAATCAAATTCTGTAAAAAATGACCTGTGAAATCCGAAAGGTGCTCTTTGGAATATGGGCCCCTTTGCCCACCTAGGCTGCAAAAAAGTGTCACACATCTGGTATCTCTGTATTCAGGATAAGTTGAGGAATGTGTTTTGGGGTGTCTTTTTACATATACCCATGCTGGGTGAGATAAATATCTTGGTCAAATGCCAACTTTGTATAAAAAAATGGGAAAAGTTGTCTTTTGCCAAGATATTTCTCTCACCCAGCATGGGTATATGTAAAATGACACCCCAAAACACATTCCCCAACTTCTCCTGAGTACGGAGATACCAGATGTGTGACACTTTTTTGCAGCCTAGGTGGGCAAAGGGGCCCATATTCCAAAGAGCACCTTTCGGATTTCACTGGTCATTTTTTACAGAATTTGATTTCAAACTCCTTACCACACATTTGGGCCCCTAGAATGCCAGGGCAGTATAACTACCCCACAAGTGACCCCATTTTGGAAAGAAGAGACCCCAAGGTATTCGCTGATGGGCATAGTGAGTTCATGGAAGTTTTTATTTTTTGTCACAAGTTAGTGGAAAATGATGATTTTTATTTTTTATTTTTTTTCATACAAAGTCTCATATTCCACTAACTTGTGACAAAAAATAAAAACTTCCATGAACTAACTATGCCCATCAGCGAATACCTTGGGGTCTCTTCTTTCCAAAATGGGGTCACTTGTGGGGTAGTTATACTGCTCTGGCATTCTAGGGGCCCAAATGTGTGGTAAGGAGTTTGAAATCAAATTCTGTAAAAAATGACCTGTGAAATCCGAAAGGTGCTCTTTGGAATATGGGCCCCTTTGCCCACCTAGGCTGCAAAAAAGTGTCACACATCTGGTATCTCTGTATTCAGGAGAAGTTGAGGAATGTGTTTTGGGGTGTCTTTTTACATATACCCATGCTGGGTGAGATAAATATCTTGGTCAAATGCCAACTTTGTATAAAAAAATGGGAAAAGTTGTCTTTTGCCAAGATATTTCTCTCACCCAGCATGGGTATATGTAAAATGACACCCCAAAACACATTCCCCAACTTCTCCTGAGTACGGAGATACCAGATGTGTGACACTTTTTTGCAGCCTAGGTGGGCAAAGGGGCCCATATTCCAAAGAGCACCTTTCGGATTTCACTGGTCATTTTTTACAGAATTTGATTTCAAACTCCTTACCACACATTTGGGCCCCTAGAATGCCAGGGCAGTATAACTACCCCACAAGTGACCCCATTTTGGAAAGAAGAGACCCCAAGGTATTCGCTGATGGGCATAGTGAGTTCATGGAAGCTTTTATTTTTTGTCACAAGTTAGTGGAATATGAGACTTTGTATGAAAAAAAAAAAAAAAAAAAAAAAACAGCATTTTCCACTAACTTGTGACAAAAAATAAAAATTTCTAGGAACTCGCCATGCCCCTCACGGAATACCTTGGGGTGTCTTCTTTCCAAAATGGGGTCACTTGTGGGGTAGTTATACTGCCCTGGCATTTTCCAGGGGCCCTAATGTGTGGTAAGTAGGTAAATGACCTGTGAAATCCTAAAGGTGCTCTTTGGAATATGGGCCCCTTTGCCCACGTAGGCTGGAAAAAAGTGTCACACATGTGGTATCACCGTATTCAGGAGAAGTTGGGGAATGTGTTTTGGGGTGTCATTTTACATATACCCATGCTGGGTGAGAGAAATATCTTGGCAAAAGACAACTTTTCCCATTTTTTTATACAAAGTTGGCATTTGACCAAGATATTTCTCTCACCCAGCATGGGTATATGTAAAATGACACCCCAAAACACATTCCCCAACTTCTCCTGAGTACGGCGATACCAGATGTGTGACACTTTTTTGCAGCCTAGATGCGCAAAGGTGCCCAAAGTCCTTTTAGGAGGGCATTTTTAGACATTTGGATACCAGACTTCTTCTCACGCTTTGGGGCCCCTAGAATGCCAGGGCAGTATAAATACCCCACATGTGACCCCATTTTGGAAAGAAGACACCCCAAGGTATTCAATGAGGGGCATGGTGAGTTCATAGAAATTTTTTTTTTTTGGCACAAGTTAGCGGAAATTGATATTTTTAATTTTTTTCTCACAAAGTCTCCCGTTCCGCTAACTTGGGACAAAAATTTCAATCTTTCATGGACTCAATATGCCCCTCACGGAATACCTGGGGGTGTCTTCTTTCCGAAATGGGGTCACATGTGGGGTATTTATACTGCCCTGGCATTCTAGGGGCCCTAAAGCGTGAGAAGAAGTCTGGAATATAAATGTCTAAAAAAATTTACGCATTTGGATTCCGTGAGGGGTATGGTGAGTTCATGTGAGATTTTATTTTTTGACACAAGTTAGTGGAATATGAGACTTTGTAAGAAAAAAAAAAAAATTCCGCTAACTTGGGCCAAAAAAATGTCTGAATGGAGCCTTACAGGGGGGTGATCAATGACAGGGGGGGTGATCAATGACAGGGGGGTGATCAATGACAGGGGGGTGATCAATGACAGGGGGGTGATCAATGACAGGGGGGTGATCAGGGAGTCTATATGGGGTGATCACCACAGTCATTGATCACTCCCCCTGGAAGGCTCCAGGGAGACGCCTGTATGTGTTTTGCAGATCCGATCCATCTATCAGTGGATCCGTAAAAATCATGCGGACATCTGAATGGAGCTTTACAGGGGGTTGATCAATGACAGGGGTGTAATCAATGACAGGGGGGTGATCAGGGAGTCTATATGGGGTGATAACCACAGTCATTGATCACGCCCCTGTAAGGCTTCATTCAGACGTCCGTATGCGTTTTGCGGATCCGATCCATCTATCAGTGCATCCGTAAAAATCATGCGGACATCTGAATGGAGCTTTACAGGGGGGTAATCAATGACAGGGGGGTGATCAGGGAGTCTATATGGGGTGATAACCACAGTCATTGATCATGCCCCTGTAAGGTTTCATTCAGACGTCCGGATGCGTTTTGCGGATCCGATCCATCTATCAGTGCATCCGTAAAAATCATGCGGACATCTGAATGGAGCTTTACAGGGGGGTAATCAATGACAGGGGGGTGATCAGGGAGTCTATATGGGGTGATAACCACAGTCATTGATCATGCCCCTGTAAGGCTTCATTCAGACGTCCGGATGCGTTTTGCGGATCCGATCCATCTATCAGTGGATCCGTAAATATCATGCGGACATCTGAATGGAGCTTTACAGGGGGTTGATCAATGACAGGGGTGTAATCAATGACAGGGGGGTGATCAGGGAGTCTATATGGGGTGATAACCACAGTCATTGATCATGCCCCTGTAAGGCTTCATTCAGACGTCCGGATGCGTTTTGCGGATCCGATCCATCTATCAGTGCATCCGTAAAAATCATGCGGACATCTGAATGGAGCTTTACAGGGGGGTAATCAATGACAGGGGGGTGATCAGGGAGTCTATATGGGGTGATAACCACAGTCATTGATCATGCCCCTGTAAGGCTTCATTCAGACGTCCGGATGCGTTTTGCGGATCCGATCCATCTATCAGTGGATCCGTAAAAATCATGCGGACGTCTGAATGGAGCTTTACAGGGGGGTAATCAATGACAGGGGTGTAATCAATGACAGGGGGGTGATCAGGGAGTCTATATGGGGTGATAACCACAGTCATTGATCATGCCCCTGTAAGGTTTCATTCAGACGTCCGGATGCGTTTTGCGGATCCGATCCATCTATCAGTGCATCCGTAAAAATCATGCGGACATCTGAATGGAGCTTTACAGGGGGGTAATCAATGACAGGGGGGTGATCAGGGAGTCTATATGGGGTGATAACCACAGTCATTGATCATGCCCCTGTAAGGCTTCATTCAGACGTCCGGATGCGTTTTGCGGATCCGATCCATCTATCAGTGGATCCGTAAAAATCATGTGGACGTCTTATGGAGCTTTACAGGGGGTTGATCAATGACAGGGGGGTAATCAATGACAGGGGGTGATCAGGGAGTCTATATGGGGTGATCAGGGGTGATCAGGGGCTAATAAGGGGTTAATAAGTGACGGGGGGGGGGGGTGTAGTGTAGTGTAGTGGTGCTTGGTGGGACTTTACTGAGCTACCTGTGTCCTCTGGTGGTCGATCCAAACAAAGGGGACCACCAGAGGACCAGGTAGCAGGTATATTAGACGCTGTTATCAAAACAGCATCTAATATACCTGTTAGGGGTTAAAAAAAACACATCTCCAGCCTGCCAGCGAACGATCGCCGCTGGCAGGCTGGAGATCAACTCTCTTACCTTCCATTCCTGTGAGCGCGCGCGCCTGTGTGCGCGCGTTCACAGGAAATCTCGCGTCTCGCGAGATGACGCATATATGCGTGACTGTGCGCAGGGCTGCCACCTCCGGAACGCGATCCTGCGTTAGGCGGTCCGGAGGTGGTTAAACTAACAAGATTCATAAATATTTTCATAAAAAGTTGTCCACAAAACCACCCAGAAGTTTTTCTGATTCGCTTCGGATGAGTCATGTCCATGTTGGCAGGCAAAATACTGCAGCATGCTGTGCTTTTTTTCTCCACCCAAAGTATTAATGCGCCTGTGCCGGGATAGAGGAGGAGCTGGTTGCACAGCTTCCTGTTTGCCTCTTTGCTCCAGCCTGTATAGTCCTACATTTTTATTTCGGACAAATAGTAACAGTCCTAGATGTGGCAGGAGCATTGATTTTTTTTTCACACAGTTTGGAAGTACTAGGGTGAGATATTTGAAAAAATATGTGATCAATGAGATTTAAAGTGAGTTTCTCACAACACTATCTTGGGGGTAGTGATGGACGAACATCTGCTGGGACGGTTCGCGTGTGTACGCGATCGAATGTTCGTGAACCGCAGGTTCGCAGTGGGTCCCATTCATTTTAATGGCAGGCAAACCTGAAAAACCTCCAGGTCATATTTGCAGCCACAAAATACTTACTAGATGTGCACACATAGTCCCACAACATGGACACTGACATACCAGAAGTATTAAGCGAATCTGCGATCTACAAGCATTATTTTTTTATATGCAAAATTTCGGCAAAGTATTAATCTCAAGAGCACATGCGCTAGGAAGGCGTGACCTACAGCACCTGGTTGCACCGACTAGAAATTACATGGATGCGATGGTTGGAACCAAGTTCAACGACGAAGAGGAAGAACTCCTGGTGACTGTAAGTAATCTTACAATAAAGTAGTGTATTTGATTACATTTCACCTGCATGTCTGAACAATCGCTTTATATGCATAAAGAGTGTTATAAAAAAAATCACCAGTGTGAACTTCTACGATTCTAATTTTTCTTAAGTGCACTCAACTTCGAATTTTATAAGGTCTCACTAGATATTAGTGATTGTTGCACTAAGTATTCCTGTGACATCACACCCACTATGTTAGTAGCATATTTGCATGGAAAGAGAAATATATTTCACATGCACATTGCACATCCATTGTCATGCCACACACTATATACCACACACACACTATATACTACACACACACAGACTCACACTATATACCGCACACACACACGGGGTCGAGTAGATTATAATTTTTGTCCTATTGGTCAGGACTCAGGAGAAGCTTTCTATGTCAGACCGCCAGTATTTGCTGGTTCATTTAGAGTTACACAGGGTGCATCACGGGGAGGGGAACCAGCTGTACACCCCATACCGTACCGTCACTTCACTAGACAGGTACATCTCTGCTTAGCTGGACAATATCTGATAGCTCATACCCCACCCACATACAGTCGCAATACAATCCCATCTTCTAACCGTAACAGTAAGGCCGCAGGCACACGCGCGTGTTTTTTAACAACTACGGACCGCAAAAACCCGGGGTGCTGTCCTGCAGAGTAAATGAGCGCACGGCATCATTGGTTGCTAACTCTCTATGACGCCGTGCGCTTCTTGCCGCCACCGCTGTACAGTAATACACTTGAATAGATCATACAAGTGTATTACAGTACAGCAGTGGTGGCCGTAAGCGCACGGCGTCATAGCAACCAATGACGCCGTGCGCTCGTACACTCTACAGGACAGCAGGCCGAGTTTGTACGGTCCGTAGTTGTGAAAAAACACGCCCGTGTGCAGGCGGCCTAAATCTAATATTTCCACTTCAAAGACTTAAATACTTTTTGCAGTTTACTTGAGTAAATTATTTTCAATACTATTATTGTTAAAAATTGGGATTATATGCTTGCATTTTTATCTTGCAGCGGATGTTGGGGCGGGGATACGACCGCACCCAGTCCCACGCCGAGAAGCAGCGGATTGTGCGGGAGCTAGCATTTGAGATCTGGCACAAAACGGGTCTCAAACACCGACATCTGGCCATCATTAAAAAATGGTCAGACATGAAGCGCAGACACCCCCGGTTTATAAAAAGAATCCGGGACGAAAAATGCCCAGTTAGATGCGTAAATAACTTTTGTATGTTTTGCCAACACTCTGCAATGTACAGTTGCAAGAAAAAATATGTGAACCCATTGGAATTATATGGATTTCTGCACAAATTGGTCATAAAATGTGATCTGATCTTCATCTAAGTCACAACAATAGACAATCACAGTCTGATTAAACTAATAACACACAAATAATTAAATGTTACCATGTTTTTATTGAACACACATCATGTAAACGTTCACAGTGCAGGTGGAAAAAGTATGTGAACCCCTAGACTAATGACATCTCCAAGAGCTAATTGGAGTGAGGAGTCAGCCAACTGGAATCCAATCAATGAGATGAGATTGGAGGTGTTGGTTACAGCTGCCCTGCACTATAAAAAACACACACCAGTTCTTGGTTTGCTTTTCACAAGAAGCATTGCCTGATGTGAATGATGCCTCGCACAAAAGAGCTCTCAGAAGACCTACGATTAAGAATTGTTGACTTGCATAAAGCTGGAAAGGGTTATAAAAGTATCTCCAAAAGTCTTGCTGTTCATCAGTCCACGGTAAGACAAATTGTCTATAAATGGAGAAAGTTCAGCACTGCTGCTACTCTCCCTAGGAGTGGCCGTCCTGCAAAGATGACTGCAAGAGCACAGCGCAGACTGCTCAATGAGGTGAAGAAGAAGCCTAGAGTGTCAACTAAAGACTTACAATAGTCTCTGGCATATGCTAACATCCCTGTTAGCGAATCTACGATACGTAAAACACTAAACAAGAATGGATTTCATGGGAGGATACCACAGAGGAAGCCACTGCTGTCCAAAAAAACATTTCTGTACGTTTACAGTTTGCACAAGAGCAGCTGGATGTTCCACAGAAGTACTGGCAAAATATTCTGTGGACAGATGAAACCAAAGTTGAGTTGTTTGGAAGAAACACAAAACACTATGTGTGGAGAAAAAGGCACAGCACACCAACATCAAAACGTCATCCCAACTGTGAAGTATGGTGGTGGGGGCATCATGGTTTGGGGCTGCTTTGCTGAGTTAGGGCCAGGACGGATTGCTATAATCGAAGGAAAAATGAATTCCCAAGTTTATCAAGACATTTTGCAGGAGAACTTAAGGCCATCTGTCCACCAGCTGAACCTCAACAGAAGATGGGTATTGCAAAAGGACAACGACCCAAAGCATAGAAATAAATCAACAACAGAATGGCTTAAACAGAAGAAAATATGCCTTCTGTAGTGGCCCAGTCACAGTCCTGACCTCAACCCGATTGAGATGCTGTGGCATGACCTCAAGAAAGCGATTCACACCAGACATCCCAAGAATATTGCTGAACTGAAACAGTTCTGTAAAGAGGAACGGTCAAGAATTACTCCTGACCGTTGTGCACATGTGATCTGCAACTACAGGAAACATTTGGTTGAAGTTATTGCTGCCAAAGGAGGTTCAACCAGTTATTAAATCCAAGGGTTCACATACCTTTTTACATGGTGTGTTCAATAAAAACATGGTAACATTTAGTTCTTTGTGTGTTATTAGTTTAAGCAGACTGTGATTGTCTATTGTTGTGACTTAGATGAAGATCAGATCACATTTTATGACCAATTTGTGCAGAAATCCATATCATTCCAAAGGGTTCACATACTTTTTCTTGCAACTGTATACAGTGCTAAGCAAAAATATTCGCCCCCTTGACTTTGTTCTTTTTTGTTGTTGTCTCACATCCTGGAATTAACATGGATTGTTTCAGGATTTGCATCATTTAATTTGTAGAACTTGCCCACAACTTAGACCTTCTTTTAAATTGGTTAATTGTGAAGCATACAACTAATAGGACAAAATAACAGAAAAGGTCAATGTGCATAACTATTTACCCCCCTAAAGTCAATACTTTGTAGAGCCACCTTTTGCGGCAATCACAGCTCCAAGTTGCTTTGGATAAGTCTCTATGAGCTTGCCACATCTTACCACTGGGATTTTTGCCCATTCCTCCTCGCAAAACTGCTCTAGCTCCTTCAAATTGGATGGTTTGCGCATATGAACAGCAATCTTTAAGTCTAACCACAGATTTTCTATTGGATTGAGATCTTGGCTTTGACTAGGCCATTCCAACACATTTACATGTTTCCCCTTAAACCACTAAAGTGTAGTGATGGCCCGAATAGTTTGCCGGCGAATAGTTCCCGGCGAACATAGCTTGCTCGCGTTCGCCGCGGCGGGCGAACATATGCGATGTTCGGTCTGCCCCCTATACATCATCATTGAGTAAACTTTGACCCCGTACCTCACAGTCAGAAGACACATTCCAGCCAATCAGCAGCAGACCCTCCCTCCCAGACCCTCCCACCTCCTGGACAGCATCCATTTTAGATTCATTCGGAATCTGCATTCTCAGTGAGAGGAGGGACAGTGCTGCTGCTGCTGCTGATTCAATAGGGAAAGCGTTAGCTAGGGCAGTGTTCTGTGTCCACAGACTCATCTGCTGTAAGGACAGCGTCCTGACAGCACCCCAAAAAGCCCTTTTCAGGGCTGGTACATCAGTCTGCTTTTTATTTTATTTTTATATATATATATATATATATTGCAGTTGCCTGCCCGTGTGTGATGCTGCAGGCTTAGTCACAGACAGTACTGTGTGCACACCATTCATACAGGGTGTGACAGAAAATACCTCGCAGATAAAAAAAAATTCTATTTAATCTTTTTCTGTAATCTAATCACAGTTGCAAGCCCGTGTGTTTTAGGCCCACACAGACTGTATTGTGGCCACTGGCTAGGCCTCCACTTATACCGTTACAGGGTGTCACTCACGCAAATACCTTTCAGATAAAAAAGATTAAATTTAATATTTTTCTGTGATCTAATCACATTTGCAAGCCAGTGTGTGTCAGGCCCACACAGACTGTATTGTGGCCACTGGCTAGTGGCTAGGCCTCCACTTATACCATTACAGGGTGTCACTCACTCACAAATACCTCGCAGATAAAAAAAAAATCTATTTAATATTTTTCTGTGATCTAATCACATTTGCAAGCCCGTGTGTGTCAGGCCCACACAGATTGTATTGTGGCCACTGGTTAGTGGCTAGGCCTCAACTTACAGTTGTGTTCAAAATTATTCAACCCCCAATGCTGTAAAGGGTTTTAGGGAATTTAGTGTACATTTGTAATTGTGTTCAGAATGAAATCTTACAAGGACTTTTTAAAGAACCAAATGCAACTAAAATGACATCAATTGTTTTTGTAATACAGTATTAAATGTTTTTTCTTGTGATTTCTTCATTGACACAATTATTCAACCCCTTAAAGACTACCACTCTTAAGAACAAAGGTTCATTCAAGTGTTTTCGATCAGGTATTGAAAACACCTGTGGATGTCAAGGAGCAGCAATCAAGCATAATAAGCACCAATTAGGCAGATTTAAAAGGACTGTGATACTCAGCTCCTTCTAGACATTTACTGGTGTGTTTACAAACATGGTGAAGTCAAGAGAATGGTCCAGGAAGACAAGAGAAGAGGTGATTTCTCTTCACAGGAAGGGCAATGGCTATAAGAATATTGCAAAGATGTTAAAACATACCAAGAGACACCATAGGAAGCATCATTCGCAAATTCAAGGCAAAGGGCACTGTTGAAACGCTACCTGGTCGTGGCAGAAAGAAGATGCTGACTTCGACTGCTGTGCGCTACCTGAAGCGCAAAGTGGAGAAAAGTCCCCGTGTGACTGCTGAGGAACTGAAAAAAAGATTTGTCAGATGTGGGTACTGAAGTTTCAGCTCAGACAATAAGGCGCACACTGCGTAATGAAGGCCTCCATGCCAGAACTCCCAGGCGCACCCCCTTGCTGTCTCCAAAGAATAAGAAGAGTCGACTGCAGTATGCCAAAAGTCATGTGGACAAACCACAAAAGTTTTGGGATAGTGTTCTGTGGACTGATGAAACAAAATTAGAACTGTTTGGGCCCATGGATCAACGCTATGTTTGGAGGAGGAAGAACAAGGCCTATGAAGAAAAGAACACCTTGCCTACTGTGAAGCATGGTGGGGGGTCAATCATGCTTTGGGGCTGTTTTGCTTCTACAGGTACAGGGAAGCTTCAGCGTGTGCAAGGTACCATGAATTCTCTTCAGTACCAGGAGATATTGGATGAAAATGTGATGCAGTCCGTCACAAACCTGAGGCTTGGGAGACGTTGGACCTTTCAACAGGACAATGATCCCAAGCATACCTCCAAATCCACTAGAGCATGGTTGCAGATTAAAGGCTGGAAGATTTTGAAGTGGCCATCGCAGTCACCAGACTTAAATCCGATTGAGAACCTCTGGTGGGACTTAAAGAAAGCAGTTGCAGCCCGCAAGCCTAAGAATGTGACTGAACTGGAGGCTTTTGCCCATGAAGAATGGGCGAAGATACCCGTAGATCGCTGCAAGACACTTGTGTCAAGCTATGCTTCACGTCTAAAAGCTGTTATAACTGGAAAAGGATGTTGTACTAAGTGCTAAGATTGATTGTCACTTGGGGGTTGAATAAAACTGATAATGATGTGAGCACAGAAAAGACATTTGTGGTTATTTCATTATAAATGTTATGTTATATTTGTCTGACTTACAAGTGCCTCTTTGATTTAATTGTAAACAAGATGACTAAAATGATCAAAATCAATGTCAAACTGGCCAAAACACTCAATTTCAGTGGGGGTTGAATAATTTTGAACACAACTGTATACCGTTACAGGGTGTCACTCACTCACAAATACCTCGCAGATAAAAAAAAAATCGATTTAATATTTTTCTGTGATCTAATCACATTTGCAAGCCCGTGTGTGTCAGGCCCACACAGACTGTATTGTGGCCACTGGCTAGTGCCTAGGCCTCCACTTATACCGTTACAGGGTGTCACTCACTCAAATACCTTTCAGACAAAAAAAATTATATTTAATATTTTTCTGTGATATAATCACATTTGCAAGCCCGTGTGTGTCAGGCCCACACAGACTGTATTGTGGCCACTGGCTAGTGGCTAGGCCTCCACTTATACCGTTACAGGGTGTCACTCACTCACAAATACCTCGCAGATAAATAAAAATTCTATTTAATATTTTTCTGTGATATAATCACAGTTGCAAGCCAGTGTGTGTCAGGCCCACACAGACTGTACTGTGCCCACTGCCCACCACTTATATAGGGTGGCACAGTACCTTGCACGCATAGTAACACTTACCTAATAAAAAATGACAGGCAAAGGCAGGCCACGCCGCAGGGGCCGTCGTGTTCGTGGTGCTGTGATTTCCACTGGCCCTGGAATAATGCCCAGTGTTCAGAGGCCACATACCCTGAACCCAAAAAGTTCAAAGAAAATAGTTGACTGGCTTACACAGGACAGCCAATCTTCAACAGCTTCCGCTAAGAACCTTGACGCACCATCCTCCTCCAGCTCAGCTTTGGTCACCTGCTCTCAAGTTACCACTCTCCCGCCCGCCGCCACCACCACCACCACCACCACCACCACCACAGCCACCACAGCCGCTTCACTTGATGCCTCAGAGGAGTTATTTACACATCATTTGGATGAAATTAGTGATGCGCAACCATTATTGCCAGAGGATGGAGATAACAGAGATATGTCTCAGTCAGGCAGCATTACACACATGGACGTCCAGTGTGATGATGATAATGATATGAAGGAAATCCAGCGGCTCACCCCTGTCTCGTATGGGTAGGTGCTCACCCTCTAGTCCTACCCTCAGGACTGGAAAGAAGTGATAAAGTATGCAAAAATGAGGGGGCACACTCAAGAGAGAACCACTAGATGGATGATGACATAATATTTTATTACTCTAAAAACAAACCCCTAAAAATATATAAAAACAATCATAAAATAGCATATATTAATGCAGCAATCCTATAGTGCATGACAAGCGGTACTACACATATATGACAAATATCATATGATATATAACATGCAGCAGTATAGCAATGCGTGACACGCTAGTGGTATGGAACCATATATGATAGTCCTGTAGCCGTCCTATTGATAATAGGTAAAATGTCAGCACTTTCGTGCATAAATGTCCCACTGAGACTTAATGGTAATGGTACTATGACCAAATGTCCCAATACAGATGATGCCACTATTATTAGGGCAGTGTAGCTAAATCCAATAGGGCAGTTGAATACCAGTGGCTCCTCCCCTATACGACATACTAACCATCTGGGAATATATATATTTAGGATCACCAAATATGAAATTACACGGAGAACACATTATATAATGATGTTATTTTTGGTGTTATCCGTTTAGAAATACTGTTAGACCCTATAATTGTCAATTACATAAAAAACGCATGCAAAACGCAGTTCACACTGATGCGGTTTTGATGCGTTTTTTTCAAATAGATAATCTGACCTTGCAGTCTTCATCCAGAACTGTTTTTTAAAGTGTTTTTATACAGTATTACATGTGGGGATGTTATATTTATTTTTTTATGTTATATATGTTTTAACATGATTTATCAGCAATCAAAATCCACCCCACATATTGAGTCAAGCACAAAAGAATACAATTGTGGGTGGGACAACACCATTTAAAAGAGTGAGAATCCACTCACTCGGTGGCCACTGAGGAAGGGGTGTAGACCCTGAAACGCGTCTGGTAGCACGGAGTGAGCGTGGATTCAATAAGAAGAGAAAAGAACAAAAAACCAGAAGTTCCAAGTACAAGAGATACATTTTCATCACATCTCCGGTACGGAGCTACAGCCAGAGTCACAGTCGCATATTAGTGACGTCAGGGAAGCGCCAACCCGGAACCCTAAGCAACCAGGTCACGTGGGACGCCACGTTCGGCCGCGTTCGGCCACCTGGGGAATCAACGCTGCGGTCAAGCAGCAAGAAGGTGGGGTGAGACCGGGACACTACAGGCGGCGTGATATAGTAAGTAGCTCCAGTATCTAATATATGTACGCATATTGTACATCTACAACACTGGTATTCAACTGCCCTATTGGATTTAGCTACACTGCCCTAATAATAGTGGCATCATCTGTATTGGGACATTTGGTCATAGTACCATTACCATTAAGTCTCAGTGGGACATTTATGCACGAAAGTGCTGACATTTTACCTATTATCAATAGGACGGCTACAGGACTATCATATATGGTTCCATACCACTAGCGTGTCACGCATTGCTATACTGCTGCATGTTATATATCATATGATATTTGTCATATATGTGTAGTACCGCTTGTCATGCACTATAGGATTGCTGCATTAATATATGCTATTTTATGATTGTTTTTATATATTTTTAGGGGTTTGTTTTTAGAGTAATAAAATATTATGTCATCATCCATCTAGTGGTTCTCTCTTGAGTGTGCCCCCTCATTTTTGCATACTTTATGATGATAATGATGTTGTACCCGCTGCTGCTTCCTTTGCTGAGGTGTCAGATACAAGTGAAGTGGTTGATGATGACGATGTCCGTGGATGCCACGTGGGTGCCTGCTCGAAGAGAAGAAGAAGAGGGGGAAAGTTCAGAAGGGGAGACAGAGAGAAGGAGGAGACGAGTCGGAAGCAGGGGGAGGTCGTCGCAAGGAGCTAGTGGCACAGTCAGACAGCATGTATCGGCACCCGGGGTCAGCCAGACAGCACGCCAATCAACGCATGCTGTTGCCACCACCAGAATGCTGTCATTGCAAAGCTCAGCAGTGTGGCATTTTTTTTGTGTGTCTGCCTCTGACAACATCGATGCCATTTGCAACCTGTGCCATAAGAAACTGAGTCGTGGGAAATCCAACACCCACCTAGGTACAACTGCTTTGCGAAGGCACATGATCGCACATCACAAACGCCTATGGGATCAACACATGATGACGAGTAGAAGCAGCACACAAGCTCAAAGCCACCATCCTCCTCCTGGTCCAGCATCTTCCGCCACGTCAACCACTGCTGTCCTCCTTGCCCCCTCTCAACCACCCGCCACTCCGCCTCTCACCTTCAGCAGTTCCATCTCATCTGCCCACAGTTAGGTGTCTGTAAAGGAAATGTTTGAGCGTAGGAAGCCAATGTCACAGAGTCACCCCCTTGCCCGGCGTCTGACAGCTGGCTTGACGGAACTCTTAGCCCGCCAGCTTTTACCATACCAGCTGGTGGAGTCTGAGGCCTTCAAAAAATTTGTCGCTATTGGAACACCACAGTGGAAGGTACCCGGACAATTTTTTTTTAAAAAAAAAGGTAATCCCAAACCTCTACTCAGTGATTGAAAAGGAAGTCATGGCATCTCTGGCATACAGTGTTGGGGCAAGGGTCCATCTGACCACTGATACCTGGTCTGCAAAGCACGTTCAGGGCAGGTATATCACCTACACTGCGCATTGGGTCAACCTGCTGACGGCTGACAAGCATGGAATGCGTGGCTCTGCAGCGGAGTTGGTAACACCGCCACGACTTGCAGGCAGGCCTGCTGCCACCTCCTCTACTCCTCCTACTCCATCCTCTTCCATAACCTCCTTGGCTGAGTCCTCTTCTGCTGTGGTGTCTGGCTGCACATCAACTGAATCCCCCCAGCTCCCCAGGGGCTATTCCACATACCGGATACGTCAGTGTCACGCTGTCTTGGGGTTGACTTGCCTGAAAGCAGAGAGCCACACCAGACCAGCACTCCTGTCTGCCCACAGGTGGATCAGTGGCTGACCCCGCACCAACTGGAGATCGGTAAAGTGGTGTGTGACAATAGAAGCAACTTGTTGGCGGCATTAAATTTGGGCAAGTTGTCACATGTGCCGTGCATGGCACATGTGTTGAATCTCATCGTACAACGCTTTGTGTCTAAGTACCCAGGCTTACAGGACGTCCTCAAGCAGGCCAGGAAGGTGTGTGGCCATTTCAAGCGTTCCTACACGGCCATGGCACACTTTTCAGACATTCAGCGCTGAAACAACATGCCAGTCAGGCGCTTGATTTGCGACAGCCCGACACATTGGAATTCAACACTCCTAATGTTCGACCGCCTGCTCCAACAAGAAAAAGCCGTCAACGAGTATTTGTATGACCGGGGTGCTAGGACAGCCTCTGCGGAGCTGGGAATATTTTTGCCACGTTACTGGACGCTCATGCGCAATGCCTGTAGGCTCATGCGTCCTTTTGAGGAGGTGACAAACCTAGTCAGTCGCACCGAAGGCACCATCAGCGACATCATCCCATTTGTTTTCTTCATGGAGCGTGCCCTGCGAAGAGTGCTGGATCAGGCTGTAGATGAGCGTGAAGAGGAAGAGTTGTGGTCACCATCACCACCAGAAACAGCCTTGTCATCATCGCTTGCCGGACCTGCGGCAACGCTGCAAGAGGAGTATGAGGAAGAGGAGTCAGAGGAGGAATGTGGCTTTGAGGAGGAGGAAGACCAACCACAGCAGGCATCCCAGGGTGATCGTTGTTGTCACCTATCTGGGACCCATGGTGTTGTACATGGCTGGGGTGAAGAACAGACCGTCAATGACATCAGTGAGGACGAGGAATGAGTAGCTCGGCATCCAGCCTTGTGCAAATGGGGTCTTTTCATGCTGTCATGTCTGTTGAGGGACCCTCGTATAAAAAGGATGAAGGAGAACGACCTGTACTGAGTGGCCACGCTACTAGACCCCCGGTATAAGCAGAAAGTGGCGGAAATGTTACCAATTTACCGAAAGTCAGAAAGGATGCAGCAGTTCAAAACAAAACTAAAAAATATGCTTTACACAGCTTATAAGGGGGATGTCACAGCACAACGGGAATCTAACAGGGGGAGAGGTGAAAGTAATCCTCCTACGACCACGGCAAGGACAGGACACTTTACAGATGTGTTGTTGATGGAGGACATGCAGAGCTTTTTCAGTCCTACACATCGCCACAGCCCTTCGGGATCCAGCCTTAGAGAACGACTCGACCGACAGGTAGCAGACTACCTCGCCTTAACTGCAGATATCGACACTCTGAGGAGCGATGAACCCCTTGACTACTGGGTGTGCAGGCTTGACCTGTGACCTGAGCTATCCCAGTTTGCGATAGAACTTCTGGCCTGCCCCGCTTCAAGTGTCCTGTCAGAAAGGACCTTCAGTGCAGCAGGAGGCATTGTCACTGACAAAAGAAGTCGCCTCGGTCAAAAAAGTGTTGATTACCTCACCTTCATTAAGATGAATAAGGCATGGATCCCGAATGGACTGACAGTGGGGGATACGTTTGACTAACAAAAGGCCTGATGACATGCCTTGGCCTCAAAATGGTCCCCACGCTGCTGTATTTAATGTCTGCATACCGGATGACTTTCGTGAATTCTCCGCCACCAACTAGGGTTCAAGCCGCAATGTTTTAGTCACCTTTCTGCCTTGAAAACATTAATTTTTCCGGCCGCTGCTACAACAGTGGCTGCAACAATAACATTACTTTTCAGGCATGTGTACATGCCTAATTTTTCTGGCCTCTGGTGCTGCACTGTGGCTGGAAAAGCAAAACAAAAAAAAAAGGCACATACAAGTGTCAATTCCCCTTCGTGATCGTTACCTTGTTGTGGTGAAGGGGCTTGCGTATCACAATGAAGCGATCATCACCTCTGAGTGTGTTGGCAATGTTGCCACACCCCAGATGATAAGGCCGTTGCTTCATTATGATCAGACCAAAAGCGATAGGCTGGATAATTTTTCATAGAAAAAACTTAATTATTTTTTTTTTTTTTAAGATGTATGGGTGGGTTTTTAATACATAAAATAAAAAAATCATAATAAAGTCTCTTAATAGTTTATTAGAAATAATGCAGACAATTAAAAAAATCCCCATCAATTCCAATACAAAGCAAGTACAAAGCTCAGAACTAAATTATTCCAGGATGTCGTAATGGTTCGTTATTTCGACAATGGTTAATCAATTCGACACATGTCCCCGGATAGGGGACGTAACAGGGATTAAACTGATAGGAATAGTACTAGTTAAGACACCACTCATATAGGGTGTCACAGCACATTGCTCCGTGCACGCGCAGTGCCCCAACTTGGGAGTAAGAGGACCAACCAAGCTGCTTTTTCCATCTCCCGGTTCCTAAAATCAATTCAGTTTGGTGTATCAGAGTTTGGTCTGTCACTGTGAAGGCAGTCGAAGGTACCCGGCCTAAATTTTTTTTCACAAAAGGCAATCCCACCCTGATATGGGACGTAACAGGGATTAAACTGATGAGAATAGTACTACAGAAAAATAGCACTCATATCGGGTGTGACAGTAAATTGCACGGCGCAGACGCAGTGACCGTGGCGTAAATTCAAACAAAGGGGAGGGAGCCAGCATTTTTTTAACAATCTCCCCGTTCGAAAAATCAATTTAATAAATGGACTCCAGATTGGGGACGTAACAGGGATTAAACTGATGAGAAGAGAGAACTACAGAAAATACCACTCATATCGGGTGTGACAGTAAATTGCACGGCACAGATGGAGTGACCGTGGCGTAAATTCAAACAAAGGGGAGGGAGCCAGCTTTTTTTTAACCATCTCCCCGTTCGAAAAATCAATTTAATAAATAAACCCCAGATTGGGGACGTAACAGGGATTAAACTGATGAGAAGAGAGAACTACAGAAAATACCACTCATATCGGGTGGGACAGTAAATTGCATGGCACAGACGCAGTGACCGTGGATTCAAACAAAGGTGAGGGAGCCAGCGTTTTTTTAACCATCTCCCCGTTCGAAAAATCAATTCAATTCACCTTTCCGTGACCCTTGGTGTTGTACGTGGCTGGGTGGAGGAAGAAACCTTCAATGACATCAACGGGACATGGCTAGCTTGGTATCCAACCTTGTACAAATGGTGAGTTTGCGGTTGGGCAAATGGACTGTTTGCGGTTGTTTGCGGTGCATTAAAAGGGGAGTTTGGTCTGTCAATGTCTGTGAAGCGGGCGTAACCCTTACACTTCCTGATCGATACAACATCATACCTGATCGTATACACACACTGGATGTTTTAAACCACGTTGTTCAAAAAAAAATTGGATTGTTAGGTGATTTATGCCCTTTATGGATTAAAATCCAACTCAACTATGTAATTTTCCATGGGAGTTTTGCCATGGATCCCCCTCCGGCATGCCACAGTCCAGGTGTTAGTCCCCTTGAAACAACTTTTCCATCACTACTGTGGCTAGAAAGAGTCCCTGTGGGTTTTAAAATTCGCCTGCCTATTGAAGTCTATGGCGGTTCGCCCAGTTCGTCCGTTCGCGAACATTTGCAGAAATTCGCGTTTGCCGTTCGCGAACGGAAAATTTTATGTTCGCGACATCTCTACTGAAGCGTTGCTTTAGCAGTGTGTTTGGGGGCATTGTCCTGCTGGAAGGTCAACCTCCGTCCTAGCCTCAAATCACGCACAGATTGGTACAGGTTTTGCTCACGAATATCCCTGTCCATCTTTCCCTCAACTCTGACCAGTTTCCCAGTCCCAGTTGCTGAAAAACATCCCCACAGCATGATGCTGCCACCACCATGTTTCATTGTGGGGATGGTGTTCTTTGGGTGATGTGATGTGTTGGCTTTGTGCCAGACAAGTGACGGACTGAACCACCACTGGGTCTGCAGTAGAAGCCTGAGGGCTAGCCTCCTTCCTGCTGGCTATGGACCCAGGACTATGGAGACCCCCACTCTGACCTATTTGAGTTAGAGTGAACTATAAACCATGATTTATTGGTTGAGTTTATAGGCCACATCTTTCCTATTCCCCATTAAAGTTGCATGATGTGATTCCATAAACGCAATAAGGGTTAACTCTGCTCTGAGACTCCCAATGAATGTGTTAGTTTATTTGTCCCTTTGTTCTATTGTGTTACTGATGGGATTAAGAAGTAGCCGACTCTGGTGTAGAGAAGTAGATCATCCTATGATACACTCAGGAGATAATCCCATCCCATGGGTCTCCTCTATCCCTATTGTTTCATCAATACACTGTGGAGGGGATGTCTGTTTGCATGCTGTTCATTTTTGATTGAGTTATGTGGCATAAAGCTGGCAGCCACTGCAATTATATATTGATCCTTCCATATTGGAATTTCTATATATCTAATGTTGTTAAGATTTCTGAGTTGTTTCTCTAAAATCTGAACATTCTGTGGCCGAGGAGGTGGTGGAGGTTGAGGAGGAGGAGGAGGCCGGACCCTCCCAGCCTATTGAGCCACCCCCACCAGATGTGGGAGGAGTGAAGGAGGTGGAAAGTGCTGGACCCTCCAGCACCGCCCCATCTCAGGACTCGGAGGAAGAGGAGGCGATCACCAGCCCCCTCCAGAAGGGTAAATATGTGCACATAGCAATATGATTATGTATCCATAACATGTACATAAACATTAAAAGGGCCAACAATGAGGGTACAACATACACTACAGTAATAGAAAACAAGAACATTGGACAATAACTCTTTAATCAACATTAAAACCATTAACTTAACAAATAAATAATATTAAACTCTATTGAACTATTACTAACAAAATAAAATTATACTGTACTGAAATATCACAAACTAATAAACTATATAATCATCACAAATATCAGTAAAGTATTGACATTTAAATCGTCAATGTGTATAAAGACTTAAATAAAAAAGGTAAAAAATAGACAAACAGACATATTTTGTACCGTCGTGTACATATCGACCGTCTCTATAAAAATATCCTATGATCTAACCCCTCAAGTGAACACTGTAAAAATAAAAAAAATAAACAATTATAAAATAATAATAATTTTGTCACCTAACATCACTAAAAGGGCAACACCAAGCTATCAAAAAAGGCATATGCCCCCCAAAATAGTACCAATCTGTCATTTTGTTCGGCCAAAAATGAGACCCTACCATTAGACAATCGCCGAATAAAAATAATAATATGGCTCTCAAACTATGGAGACATTAAAACATGAATTGTTTTTGGTTACAACAATGCTTTTATTGTGTAAAACAGAAATAACTAAAAAAATAAGGAAACATATTAGGTCTTGCCGCATCTGTAACAACCAGCTGTATAAAAATATCATACCAAGTAACCCCTCAGGTGGACACCTTTCAAAACAAAAAATTTAAACTCTCCAAAAAGGCATTTTTTTGAAGACTTTTATCACAAAAAGGTGTAACAGCAAGCGATCAAAAAGTCATATGCACCACAAAATAAAGGTTTAAAGGTTTAATAAGAATTGCAAATAATGTAATATTTTTTTTCCAACAGTACTGAAGACATTGAAAGCCAAATTGGCAAAAATGCAGAAGGAGCACCGCCAGGATATGCGGGCCATTCAGGAGTGGATGAGGGCCATGGAGGAGAGGCACTGCCAGGCCATGAAGGGGGTGCAGGAGATGCTCCTGCTATTGGAAAAGTTGCCTTAAAAATATATTTTTTTTTTTCTAATAAGTTATATAAATCGTTTATACAGTTATAATGTGTATTTTGGTTTTTGTAATATTGCTCTGTTTTAGTGTAATAGCTAGGCCTAAATCAGCCAGAACTGACAGCAGCCGGTAAATACATGTCAAATACATATAGGGTCCATTTACACGTCTGTAAAATGGGTCTGCATCCGTTCCACAATTTAGCGGAACGGTTACAGACCCATTGATTTTCAATTCCAGTCAGCAAAATTAGGCATTCACAGGATAAAGAAGTAAGTGTCGGCCAGTACAGGCCCCAAAAATTAGCCAACAGGCGTTCACCTGACAGCAAAGAACTTTGTATTCTGTGGCTGGAGGTACATTAGGCATTCACAGGATAAATAAGTAAGTGTCGGCCAGTACAGGCCCCAAGAATTAACCAACAGGCGTTCACCTGACAGCAAAGAACTTTGTATTCTGTGGCTGGAGGTACATTAGGTATTCACAGGATAAATATGCAACTGTCGGCCAGTACAGGCCCCAAAAATTAGGCATTCACCTGACATAAAAGGCCTTTTATGCCGCTTTATATACATAAGGCAAGGACAAATCTTTGTTCTGGGTGGTGGCGGATATGTGTGGGCTGGCATGAGGAAATTCAATTACACGTGGTCATCACAGGTGTTGAATTCCTCTGAGATCCATGCCTCATTCATTTTTAAAAATGTGAGGTAGTCCACACTGTCGTGAGCTAGGCGAGAGCGCTTATCAGTCACGATCCCCCCTGCTGCGCTGAACGTCCTTTCTGACAGGACACTTGACGCGGGGGACAAGCCAAGAGTTCCATGGCAAATTGTGCCAGCTCTGGCCACAGGTCAAGCCTGCACATCCAGTAGTCCAGGGGTTCCTCGCTTTTCAGAGCATCCACATCGGCCGTTAACCCGATGTAGTCGGACACCTGTCTGTCTAGGCGTTCCCTGAGGCTGGATCTGGAGGGAGGCTGTCGATGGGTTAACTGCAAGAATGATCTTATATCCGAAGTGACCAACACATCTTCAAACCGCCTCTTTTTGCAGGCGCGGTAGGATTGGTACCCGCACCTGTTCACTGTGGGTGGTAATTCCTCTGCCAGTGCCCGCAACAGCAGAATGCAGCATCTCTCGCAATAATGCTGCATTCTGCCAGCCCTCTGTGATGCTGGTAACATGTCCGCCATTTTGTGTTTCTACCAAGGGTCTAAGTACGTTGCCACCCATTACAGATCTTTATGCTTTTTATACAGGGGTCCCTCTTCAAACACTGGAACATGAAGGCCCCCATTTGCACTAAATTGGAAGCGGTGAAGCGCTCTGGCTCCGGCTCATCGCCCAGGAGAATGTCGCCCTCGGTCTCCTCCTCTCATTCACGAACAACACCAGGGATCCCCGAAAAGTTTAAAGCCTGCTCTTCTTGCTCCTTCTCCTCCTCCCCCCAGCCACCATCCTCCTCTGACTCCTCTTCAGACTCCTGCTGACTTGTCTCAGAAGGTGTAGATTCCCCTGGGGAATTCACTCAGCATTGCAACTTCCTCATCTTCCAGCTCCTGCTCCTCGATGGCTTGATCAATGACACGACGCAATGCATGCTCCAGAAAGAAGGCATAAGGTACGATGTCACTGATGGCGCCCTGGCTGCGACTGACCAGTTTGGTGATCTCATCAAATGGCCGCAGAAGTCTGCATGCATCGCGCATGAGCAGCCACTGGCGCGGTGAAAAAAAACAAGCTCCCCAGAATTTGTCCTGCTGCAGAGTTCATACAAGTAGTGGGTAACTGCATGTTTCTGCTGGAGCAGCCTATCAAGCATATACAAGGTGGAGTTCCATCGCGTCGGGCAGTTACAAAATCAGACGTCTGACGGGCAGGTTGTGTCGCCGCTAAATGTCAGCAAGGCGAGCCATTGCCGTGTAAGATCTTCTGAAATGGCCAGAGATTTTCCTGGCCTGCCGCAAGTCGTCCTGGACCCTGGGGTATTTGGCAACGAATCGCTGCACGACCAAGTTCAGGACATGTGCCATGCACGGCACATGTGTCACTTTGCCCTGTTTCAGCGTGCTCAACAGATTGCCACCGTTGTCGCACACCACTTTACCAACTGTCAAATTGAGCAGGGTTAGCCACTGATCTGCCTGTGAACGCAAAGCTGAAAGGAGTGCAGGACCGGTGTGGCTCTTGGCTTCCAGGCACAACAGATGCAGCACAGCATGGCAACGTCTCACCTGGCATGTTGAATAGGTTCTGGGGATCTTGGGGGGCAAATCGGAAATGTCTTGTAATAGATCTGAAAATAATTCCTGTGACTCAGGCGGAGGGTATATAGTGTTGGTGGTGGTGTCTTTGGGGGTGCACACAGCAGAGAGTGAAGAGGGTGCAGATAGAATGGATGAGTAGGGTGCAGAATCGAAGGGCTGAGTGAGCCACTCAACCAAGTCTGGTGCGTCCTTTGACGTAATCGAACCTACTACCCCGTGGAAGGGCCTGCCTCTTCCTCTGCCTGTCATTTTTTAAATGACCCTGTGACAAAAGTCTCTAGAGAAGCGCAGTGTTTGTGGAAGAAGGTATATAACACCCTGCTTCAATCTTTCGTTTTGGGGGGCGACTGGTATATCACACCAGTTATAATAATTTTTTCCAGTACAGTTTTTCACTGTGTGTAGCAGAGGGAACGCAGCAAAACAGCCAAAAAATGCTGCAGTACCCAAATGCACTATTATGAAAGTATATTGGTATATAACACCCCGCTTCAATCTTTCGTTTTGGGGGGCGACTGGTATGTCACACCAGTTATAATAATTTTTTCCAGTACCATTTGTCACTGTGTGTAGCAGAGGGAACGCAGCAAAACAGCAAAAAAAATGCTGCAGTACCCAAATACACTATTATGAAAGTATATTTGTATATAACACCCCGCTTCAATCTGTCGTTTTGGAGGGGGCGACTGGTATATCACACCAGTTATAATAGTTTTTTTCCAGTACAGTTTTTCACTGTGTGTAGCAGAGGGAACGCAGCAAAACAGCCAAAAAATGCTGCAGTACCCAAATACAATATTATGAAAGTATATTGGTATATAACACCCCGCTTCAATCTGTCATTTTGGAGAGCGACTGGTATATCACACCAGTTATAATATTTTTTTCCAATTGCATTTGTCACTCTTTGTAGTTGTAGTATTGCCGCAGAACCGCCTACCAGTCACAATGCTGCACAATACAAATCCACTATAATATGCTTTCTGTTAGAAAGTACAGGGTGGGCCATTTATATGGGTACACCTTAATAAAATGGGAATGGTTGGTGATATTAACTTCCTGTTTGTGGCACATTAGTATATGTGAGGGGGAAAACTTTTCAAGATGGGTGGTGACCATGGAGGCCATTTTGAAGTCAGCCATTTTGAATCCAACTTTTGTTTTTTCAATAGGAAGAGGGTCATGTGACACATCAAACGTATTGGGAATTTCACACGAAAAACAATCACTGTATTCTATTACACCGGGCCCCGCTCACTGTAGTATAATCATATCTAACTTGTGGGTATTGTTAAAGTATTCAAATCACAGGTTAGATATGATTATACTACAGTGATCGGGGCCCGGTGTAGTAGAATACAGTGACTGCACCGGGCCCCGCTGCCATTACAGAACCAGATACCGGCCCCCAGCCCCTCCTCCCTCTCAGCCATACACCCGACAGTCGCAGCATTCGCCCCCATAAGGCGCACTACTATTTTTCCCCCACTTTTGGGTGAAAAATACGGGTAATTGTAAGAAATTGGTTATCAGCCACTTTTAGTGTGTCTGCTTGGTCAGAAGCTAGTAAGACCTGAAAAATATAATTTACCAGGTAGAGGAAAATGTTTTATTAAAAAGAGGGTTTCATTTTTTGACTTTTCTTTTCTTCTCAGCCAGGGGGTGGGGGAGGGAATAAGGGGGTTGAACTTTGTATACGGTATTGTTTTTTGTTATTGATTTCTTTTTTTAGGCCTCTTTCAGACGGGCGAAAGAGATTTCCCGCACTGAATCCGGACCCATTCATTTCTATGGGGCTGTGCACATGAGCGGTGATTTTCACGCCTCACTTGTGCGTTGCGTGAAAATCTCAGCATGCTCTATTTTGTGCGTTTTTCACGCAATGCAGGCCCCATAGAAGTGAATGGGGCTGCGTGAAAATCGCAAGCAAGTGCGGATGCGGTGCGATTTTCACGCACGTTTGCTAGGAGACGATCGGGATGGGGACCCGATCATTATTATTTTCCCTTATAACATGGTTTTAAGGGAAAATAATAGCATTCTTAACACAGAATGCTTAGTAAAATAGGGCTGGAGGGGTTAAAAAAAAATAATAAATAATTTTACTCACCTCAACCACTTGTTCGCGCAGCCCGGCTTCTCTTCTGTCTTCTTCTTTGCTGATCTGTGAGGAAAAGGATCTGTGGTAACGTCACTGCGCTCATCACATGGTCCATCACATGATCCATCACCATGGTGATGGATCATGTGACGGACCATGTGATGAGCGCAGCGACGTCACCACAGGTCCTTTACCCAGGTCCTGAAGAAAGAAGAAAAGCCGGGCCGCGAACAAGTGGATTGAGGTGAGTTAAATTATTTTTTGCTTTTTTTAAGCCCTCCAGCCCTATTTTACTAAGCATTCTGTATTAAGAATGCTATTATTTTCCCTTATAACCATGTTATAAGGAAAAAATAATTACATCTACACAACCTTGAACCCAAACCTAACTTCAGTGAAGAAGTTCGGGTCTGGGTATCACATTCAGTTTTTTATCATGCGCATTGCACCCACGCGATAAAAACTGAACAAAGAAACGCAATCGCAGTCAAAACTGACTGAAATTGCGTACCTACTCTCGCGGGTTTGCCGCAATGCACCCGGGACGCATCTGGAGCCAAAACGTGACGCCCGTGTGAAAGAGGCCTTATTGTAAGATCTGAAAGGAAAAATAGTCTATATAAAAGTTTATATAAAAAACAATTTTTTATACTTCCATACCAATTACATTCTTACAAGCACTGAGGAATCGCCCCTTTTTCAAGAGACCAGTTTATATTTACAATTTGTAATTGGGCATCTTAGTGCGATATAGACATGTTAATGAACGTATTGTACTTTGCCTCAAGATAAGGGTTAGAACAGCAGCAAATACATTTTACATCAGTAATGCAAATTATAACCACGGCAGTGAAGGTATTATTGCATCACAGAGTCTAGTTCAAAAGATGTTTATCATCACTGAAAAAATTTAATTGTCACACCCAAGTCTTAGTGAACACATGTTATTCTTTGAAAAAAGCCTTCAATAATTTAACCGCAATAATAATACGGTACATAATGCCATTATCAAAGTTGTGTTACTGAACAAATTGCACATTGCCACAAGATATGGGGTACATACAGCAGCAAGTGCATTTCACCCCATTAAACCATGTTAGTGAAAGTATTATTGCATTGCAGTGTCAAGTTGAAAATACATTTATCATAAATGCAAAAATATTGGGTTGTGAATGAGTGTTATTCTTTTAGGGAAAAAAAGTGTTCAATAATTTTACCGCAATAATAATACGTGGCCATGTTACTGAACCTGTTGAATACTGCTGCAAGATAAGGGGTGTATGCAGTAGCAAAAGCATTTCAGATCAGTAACGCAAAATATAAACGTGTTAGTGAAGGGATTAACTGCATCACAGTGCCTAGTTCAAAAGATGCTTTATATCACTGCAAAAAAATTGCATTGTCATACAGTGAGGCACAAAACTATTTGAGCACCCTGCGATTTTGCAAGTTCTCCCACTTAGAAATCATGGAGGGGTTTGAAATTCACATTGTAGGTGCATTCTCACTCTGAGAGACAATTAATATTTTTTTTTTAAATCAGGAAATCACATTGTATAATTTTTAAAGAATGTATTTGTCTTGCACTGCTGAACATAAGTATTTGAACACCTGAGAAACAGCAAGAATTCTGGCTCTCACAGACCTGTTACTGTGCCTTTAAAAAATCCACCTCTACTGCACTCATTAATCTAACTTAGTAGCACCTGTCTGAGCTCTTTAAAGACCCCTGTCCACCCCACAGTCAGTCAGACGCCAACTACTACCACGGGCAAGACAAAGGAGCTGTCAAAAAACACCAGAAACAAAATTGTGGACCTCCACAAGGCTGGAAAGGGCTACGGCGCAATTGCCGAACAGCAGGGTGAAAATAGATCAACTGTTTGAGCAATTGTTAGAAAATGGAAGACGCTAAAGATGACTGTCAGTCTCCCTCGGACTGGGGCTCCATGCAAGATCTCACCTCGTCGGGTATCACTGATGATAATAAAGGTGAGGAATCAGCCCAGAACAACAATGGAGGAGCTGGTCAATGACATGAAGAGAGCTGGGACCACAGTTATTACGGAATGTGTCCCTGAGAAAACAACCAGCAGTTAACATGTACAAGCTGAACTCCCACCAGGCTGGCAGTTGCTGCCATACCTTTTAGCTGTGGTCAATGTAGCACACTTCTGTGCCTTCACCCAAATTTACTGTAATTCTGTACTTCTGGCAAGTGGCCTGCTAATATTGTCTTGTTCGACAAATGTCATGCAGTTCCGAACTTTTATCCAAATTTAAATCTGTTCTAAAGTAGTCATCATAAGACTCCTCCTCCTGCTGCTGTACCACTTAGTTGTGGGGTACCACTTAATTGTGATGCACTTCCATGTCTTTCCCAAAACCCTTATATTTCTGAGCTGTCATTTCCCACTTGCCATAACTAGGACATGTGTCCAGGCAGGCATGAGTAAAAATTGTCTCATTCTGCAAATTAAATTTTTCTGGGTTCTGGCCTGTGTGGTTGGACTTTTTGCCAAGCAAGCAAAAGTGTCAGCAAATCAAAAAAATTAGACTCTTCTTGGTCAGCAAATATAGCACACGTCTGCGTCTTTAGCCAAATGTAATTTTTCTGGGCTCTTGCTTGGGTGGTGTGGTGGAACTTTTCAACAGGTAAGCCAGAGTACCACAGCATTCCCCAAAATTTTTGGTCACCACTTTCCAGCTGTCTTTGCTACAATAAGTAGCAGAAGCCACAGCAGGCAGTTAATTTTTCTAGTTGTTACATGATGGAACAAATGTTTCCACTGTCGCATCACCTGACAATCAGTATATGGACATTGCACCGCCTAAGCAACTAGGTTTATTCGTACCAGGACAGTGCCCTTTCTCTGGCACATACTGTTTTCCCTGACCACAAGGACTTTTGGTCAGGCAGTTGTCCTTAAAACTTGTCTTGTCAATATGGAAATGTGGCACTGGGCGATATTCATACTTCTAACCAGCTGTTTTGTTTTTTTTATAAAAAGTTGTTTCATTCTGTAAATGACTGTGGCCTTTCCCCAGTGGATAACATTTTCGCCGACCCCATAAACCTCTGGTGAGGCAGAATGGAACAGTGGCCCGAACTGGCCTAGAATGCACTTTCTGTTCTCTTTTGCTCAGCCTCCAATATCATCCCAAAGAGGATTTTCAGTGCAGCAGGGGGCGTTGTGAAACTCAAATGGATTAAGTTGTCCTCCGCCAGTGTACAAAACTTCACTTTTGTCAAATTGAAAGAGGCATGAATCCGTGATGATTTTCATACTCCCCCAGCTGAGGCCATTGAATAGATCTACTCATGTTGACGGTGCGCCATCATACCATTGTTGCTGTTTGCCTGCCTACCATCATGTTCTGCACCATATTGCTACTGCTGCAATTATGCCACTGTGCTGTCTGCTTGCCTACCATCATGTTTCATGCCATATGTCTGCTGCTGCCACCACCGCCAAAGCTACTATTCCCTGCTGCTAATCCCCTATTGCCACTTCTATTACCCCTACTGCCACTACCATTACCGCTACAAAGTTACCACTACTACACACATCTGATACTACACACATCTACTGCCTTGTCTATAACACGCTGTGCTGCTACTGTTGCTGATACTATTTCCGTTGCATGCCACAATTACTCAACCCTTTAAACATCCACACAGTACTGCTGCTGCTCCCAATTAAAAAGGAGAATTTTTACAGGCTCATTCAGGACAAGCTGCTCTTTCTTCTGACAATTAAAGGGATTGTGCAGCCAGTACATATTGGTGACCTATCCCCGGGATCTTTTCATTTTAAAAAATTGAAGCAACTTCGGATTGTGTACAATTGATTTGGACACAAATCAAATATTTTACACCTACACATACGTACACATACAAAAAATGAATATCAATACATTTGCATATCTCTACCATCTATATATTGGTTTGTCAAAAAGGATAAAAGAGCCCAAGGGGCAGTACCTATTCAAAATGGAGTCCAGCCACTCCCATCTGAATCAGAGCCCTGCTCCTATTCTCTTCTTGTCCCAATGTCATCAAGCATCTGCTGGAAAGTTTACCCATTATTAATATTTACCCAGAAAGCTTACCCTGTATTAAGATTTCCCTTTACCAGAACTAAGGGGCCTAGGCAAATCCCTGAAAAACAACCCCATAGCATTATTCCCTAAACTTTAAATTTGGCACAATCTAGTCAGGCAAGTAACATGCTCCTGGTGTGATTTGTCACTCCATAGAACAACGTTCCACCGCTCCAGAGTCCAGTGGCAGCGTGCTTTATACAACTCCATTCTATTCTTGGCATTGTGCTTGGTGATGTAAGGCTTGCATGCAGCTGCTTGGCATGTAATGTATTTACTTGCATCAATATCCTTTCAAATAATCATATATCAAGGTAGATGTAATTTTGTAATGAATTTCTTTCCTTATTGGTGGCTTCATGGACCGGTAAGTACTGAGGAAACAATCTTTTGTCCAGACAGTGAGGAACAGAAGTATTTGAACAACCTGCGATTTTGCAAGTTCTCCCACTTAGAAATCATGGAGGGGTCTGAAATTCACATTGTAGGTGCATTCCCGCTCTGAGAGACAGAATTTTTTAAAAAATTGAGGAAATCACATTGTATGATTTTTAAAGAATTTATTTCTCTTGCACTGCTGAACATAAGTATTTGAACACCAGAGAAAATCAGTGTTAATATTTGGTACAGAAGCCTTTGTTTGCAATTACAGAGGTCAAACTTTTCCTGTAGTTATTGACCAGGTTTGCACATACTGCAACAGAGATTTTGGCCCACTCCTCCACACAGATCTCTTCTAGATCTGTCAGGTTGCTGTCGCTGAGCAACACAGAGTTTCAGCTCCCTCCAAAGATGTTCTATTGGTTTTAGGTCTGGAGACTGGCTAGGCCACTCCAGAACCTTGATGTGCTTCTTACGGAGCCACTCCTTAGTTATCCTGGCTGTGTGCTTCGGGTCGTTGTCATGTTGGAAGACCCAGCCACGACCCATCTTCAATCCTCTGACTGAGGGAAGTAGGTTGTTGCTCAAAATCTCACGATAAATGGCCCCATTCATCCTCTCCTTAATACAGTGCAGTCGTCCTGTCCCCTTCGCAGAAAAGCACCCCCAAAGCATGATATTACCACCCCATGCTGCACAGTAGGGATGGTGTTCTTGGGATGCAACTCATCCTTCTATTTCCTCCAAACATGACGAGTCACGTTTAGACCAAAAAGTTCTACTTTGGTCTCATCTGACCACATGACTTTCTCCCATGCCTCCTCTGGATCATCCAGATGGTCATTGGTAAACTTCAGACGGGCCTGGACATATGATGACTTGAGCAGGGGAACCTTCTGTGCAATGCATGATTTGAAACCATGACGGCTTAGTGTTTTACTGACAGTGAGTGACCTTTGAAACTGTGGTCCCAGCTCTCTTCATGTCATTATCAAGCTCCTCTATTGTAGTTCTAGGCTGATTCCTCACCTTTCTTATCATCAGTGATACCCCACAAAGTGAGATCTTGGATGGAGCCCCAGTCCGAGGGAGACTGACAGTCGTCTTTAGCCTCTTCCATTTTCTAACAATTGCTCAAACAGTTTCACCAAGCTGCTTGGCAATTGCCCCGTAGCCCTTTCCAGCCTTGTGGAGGTCCACAATTTTGTTTCTGGTGTTTTTTGACAGCTCTTTTGTCTTGCCCGTGGTAGTAGTTGGCGTCTGACTGACTGTGGGGTGGACAGGGGTCTTTAAAGAGCTCAGACAGGTGCTACTAAGTTAGATTAATAAGTGAAGTAAAGGTGGACTTTTTAAAGGCACAGTAACAGGTCTGTGAGAGCCAGAATTCTTGCTGTTTCTCAGGTGTTCAAATACTTATGTTCAGCAGTGCAAGACAAATAAATTCTTTAAAAATCATACAATGTGATTTCCTGAATTTTGAAAAAAAAAAATTGTCTCTCAGAGTGGGAATGCACCTACAATGTGAATTTCAGACCCCTCCATGATTACTAAGTGGGAGAACTTGCAAAATCGCAGGGTGTTCAAATATTTCTATTCCACACTGTAGGTCAGAAGACTCCAGGATTTTCAGTCCAGAAAGCCCTTCTAAGAACCAAAATAATTTTTCCACTTGAGGCTGTTCTGGGATGAATGTCACAAAAAATTAATGATTCGTCAAAGTGTAATTTTGTAGGACAAAAATTTATAAAATAGAGACAAAAATAGAGTTTTACAGGGAAGTGGGCCCACTTCTAAATAAATTTTGTAGTCCACAAAAAGGAATGAACATTAGACTTCTATGAGAGCATAATTTATTCACGTGTATTAGGTCAATAATGGCAAACATTTCCAATTTGGATGGATATTTATTTTATTTTTTATTCCCTCTACAACATTCCTATTCTGATAGTTTGTATTATTTTAGATGACATCAATATTTTGTATTTACCTATTGAGCTTGTTTGTTTAAATGCAAATTTAGACAATTGCATTTTCTCCTTGATCAGTAAGGACAAAAATAATAATATGTAACTTGATCTAATGTGTCTCGAGCTGGATTAAGCTATTAAGTACTTGGTTCCTACGCTGTTGGTACTGTAAATATATCTTGATAAGGTTAGCATTTAGCTGTGTAAATAATAATGTATATGAAATTAGCAGTGATATCACTCCCTAATGGCATCATCTATAGCATGCAATTAAAGTGTAAGCAGCCAAAGCATTATTAGTCTATGTATGCTGACTCTTGTACTGTTTTAGCTCCATGGCAGCTTTCATAAACCTGGAAATAGTCCAACTAACGTGAAATGTGAGGCAAGTGCAATCTGAGTGGGTGTTATTTTGTTGAGGATATGTTGTCATTGTGAAGAGATTTCGGGGGTAAAATTTACCTAAATAGTGATGGACAAACATCGGCCGGGACGATTCACGAACGCGGCAGGCCCCATTCCCTGTAATTGCAGGCAAACCTGAAAAACCTTCAGGTCATATTTGCAGCCAGCAAACACTTACTAGAAGTACACAAATAGTCCCACAACATGGACAGTGATCATTGGCAAAAATTCCCACAAAAAATATGTATTTTAATCAGGGGCCATTTTTATGCATCTTAAAGGGAAACTCTCAAAAATGTGCCCTGCTGGAGCCTAGAAAAATTTTATTTCCTATCGGTTTGATGTATACAAATGTGCAGCACGCCACATTTTTGTATCCTGCAGAGTCCATAAAAAAAATGCATACGTTAACATAATTTTTTTTTATACTATGGAACTGTATGGTGAATGGACCCACTGTATGGCATCAGTCTGAGGCATCTGTTAACGCATACATTTTTGGTATGCATTAAATGGATGGCAAAAATAGGATGTGAACCCAGCCCTAGTGTCAGAATAAGCACCAGTACACAGCGGAGCAGCGTGGCGGAGAGGGGAGGCCGCCATGTACTGACAGAGCGCTACCTGGTCCTGGTGGTCAGGGATGAGGACTGTGTTTCCCAAGGATAATTTTCTACTGGGAAATACAGGGCACAGTATAATACACTAGAATCTATATAATATAAAGATATTAGCCCTACCCCTGAATAATAATGCAATTAGGTGGTCATTTATTATATAGAAATACATCTATGTTAGGCGTATTTATGACACAGATTGTGGCGCAAAGGTTCTTAGCAACGCAATCTGCATATTTTTCCCGCTCATGCCAGGTCTAAAAAAGGAAGGCGAGGGCAGGGAAAGGGATACAGTTATGGCCATCCAGTTATTGGATGCCACTGCCATACATTGACCGGATAACAGGGTATAAGAGGGCACAGTACAGGGAATGACTAGGGGCACTGCACAGGGTGTATTAAGAGGGCACAATGCAGGGTATAAGGGGGCACAGTACGGGGTGAGGGGCACAGTACGGGGTGGGGGGCACAGTAACATGACCCTGTGACATTAGAAGGTCCCTGTTAGCGGTTTTCCTCAGGCAGGTTTATGATGGTTATATGATGAGGCATCAGACCTCCAACCCGTGAATATTTCCCTGTGCAATGAATATCCGGTTTGCTTCTGATCAGGAGATAAATTTCAACCCAGACTGAACTTAGGTTGTTAAATATCTGAAATCTTTATTTCCCAGCACATATTTATAGGGCTTATTGGGGGTGGGCGCATATTGTCTCTCAAGATCTAATTGGAACAATCCTGGTATTTCTTAGCAGGCCTTGGGAACATGTTTGTCAAGACACAGTTGAAACTTTTTTAAACAATACTGGTATCTGCTATATACAATACATGAAAAGGGTTATCTTACATTGAACAGGTTTTTCTCTACATGCTAATAAGTTGAATAGGGTATCATAGTTTTCTGTCATTGTATGTGAGGTGAGATGTTAAATAGCCTTTTGTTCAGGGAACCTGCTATTGTGTCCAGCACTGGCAGGGTGTGAGATATGTAAATTCGAGGTACTGCATTCCACAAGAGATGAGGTTTGTATAATCTATGTCTAATCTGTGATGTATCAAAAGTAAGATTTATGAAAAATCCCTTTCAGTCCCTATGGTGAATGCAGTTCATAAGCCACCATAGTGAGAGGCAGAGGACTGAGACAAGGGTGTGATTATGTGGCTAGAGTTAAAAAATGTAACTGTTGGCCAGTACAGGCCCCAAAAATTAGGCAATAGGCATTCACCTGACAGCAAAGAACTTTGGATTCTGTGGCTGGAGGTACATTAGGCGGTCACAGGTCACAATTTCATTGTCCATTTCATTTTGCAGGAATTCCGCGACTTCGACAGCTAGGGTTGCGCCACACAATTCTAATCTTGGAATAGTGTGAGCAGGTTTTGGAGCTATCTTGGCCCTTCCTAGTAGAAAACAGACATGGGATCTTACAGAGGGATCTATGATTTTGAGATAAGCTACAGCCGCTATCGCCTCAGTAGATACATCACAAAAGATGTGAATCTCTTTCCTCAGACTTCTTGAAATTGAAGTGGATGAATAGCAGCGTGGGATATTAAGTTCTTCCAGTACCTTCAAGGAGTTTCTCCATTTCTCCCATTTAGGCAGTAGGTCTACTGGCAGAGGGGCATCCCAATCTGTCACTCTCTCAGTAAGCTGGCGAAGTATGGATCGCCCTTGGACGGTAACTGGAGTCATGAAGCCTAGGGGATCGTAAAGGCTATTAACAGTTGACAGGACTCCTCGTCTGGTGAATGGCTTTTTGGCGTCAGAGACCTGAAAGGTGAATGTGTCTGAAGTTACATTCCAGAGAAGACCGAGACTCCATTGCGTGGGTAGGGCATCTACTCCCAAGTTCAAATCCTTAGCATGATCTTCTGGATTGAAAGCCCTCATTACTTCAATGCTATTAGATACAATCTTATGAAGCCTTAAGTTAGCAAAAAAGAAGAGTTCTTTTTATCAGATTGACTGCTTCTTCAGGTGTTGAGAAGGATTTCAGGCCATCATCTACATAGAAATCTCTCTCAATGAATTTCCTGGTGTCAGATCCGAATTCCCTTTCACCTTCCTGCGCTGTTCTTCTCAGTCCATAAGTTGCCAAGGCAGGAGATGGACTATTGCCAAAGACATGGACTCTCATGCGATAATCTATCACCCGATCATTAATGTCCTTGTTACGGTGCCACAAGAATCTGAGATAATTTCTGTGGTCTTCTTTGACTGGAACATCTGTTGGATGTCAGCTGTCACGGCAATGGGTTCCTTCCTGAACCGCATCAACACTCCTACAAGGCTGTTTGTTAGATTTGGACCAGTTAGAAGAACGTTGTTTAAAGAGGTTCCCTTGAACTGAGCGCTTGAGTCAAAGATGATTCTGATTTGCCCAGGTTTACGAGGATGGTAGACTCCAAAGGATGGAAGGTACCAGCATCCTTCACCTTCCTTAAGGTCTGGTGCTGGCTCAGCATGATGGTTATCTAGAATCTTCTGCATGAATGCTAGAAAGTGCTCTTGCATCTCAGGTTTGCTACAGAGAATTCTCTTAAGTGCAACAAATCTGGCTAAAGCTTGTTCTTGATTGTTAGGGAGAGAAAGCCTTGGTATTCGGAAGGGTAATGGAGCTACCCAACTGTTGGAGTTGTCCTTGAAGAACTCTTTATTCATAATCTTGATGATTTCCTTGTCTTCGATCGAAGGGGCAATCTTGTTGTCATCACAAGTCTTCTGGTACACTGAATCACCAAGGTCCTTGTGAGAAGTGAGCTTGCTGGTAATACCTTGGAGTGCTTGATATGGAACTTCAGATTTTAAATCAAGTCTTTCCTTCACATGATAGTGCAATGAACATTTCATCGATCGATAGGTACATGATCCCTCCACATTAGTTTTGTAGGAAGCTACATCCAAGAGCTTGTGAGATTGATCTAAACAGACTTCTCCTATTATCACCCATCCAAGATCAAGTTTCTGGGCATGAGGAGCATCATCTGGACCAGTACATAACTCTCTTATTTTATGAACTCAAGGAATGTCTCTCCCTAGAAGAATCAAGATCTTTGCATCCTTGTTAAGTGGTGGAATGAAGTAAGCAATGTGGCTTAAATGAGGGTGATGACATGCAACCTCAGGTGTGGGAATTTCTTCTCTGTTGTTCGGTAGCTGATCACATTCAATTAGAGTTGGAAGAGGAAACTCTATGTTTTCATATTCTGATGCCACTATGAAGCCATGGGCTCTTCTTCCAGAAGCATTGACCTTTCCTGCGCATGTCTGCAAGGTATAGGACCAGGTCTCTCCATGAATATTGAATAAGTCAAAGAATTCTGTACTTGCCAATGAGCTATTGCTCTGATCGTCGAGTATGGCATACATTTTTATTGCATTTTGTGGACATCCTTCAGGAAAAACTCTTACGAGGCATATCTTGCTGCAAGACTTGCTATGAAGCCCTTCTCCACACACCTCTGTACACCTTGTGGTTACGGGGTTGGTATATTGCTCAGTACTCTCCCCGCCATCATCTGATGTAGTCTTGGGGTTGCTACCGGGTGAAGGTTTCCTTATGAACAGGTCTAAATGAAGAGCATCCACATGCTTGGCACTGTTACACAGGGAACATCTGATGGCGATCTTACAGTCTTTAGCTAAATGATCGGAGGATGCGCAACACTTGAAACAGATATTATGTTCTTTGAGAAATGTCTTGCGTTCTTCAATAGGCTTGCCCTTAAATGCATGACATTTGGAGAGAGAATATGACACATTATAAATGGGACACTGTTGATCAAGATTGCTTGCCTTGGTAACTTGTAATTTAATGTCTGTAGCCAAGACGTTGGATGCGATTGCGGTCTTCCTCACGGCAATAGGATGCCTTAAGTCCTTGAATTTACTGTTGGTCTCAATACCCCTTGAAGTAGTTAAAGGAAGGGCGTTTAGCTTCTGCTTCCTTGCATTTAGCTTCTGCTTCCTTGCATTTAGCTTCTGCCTTGAAGGCTGCTTCTCTTTCAGAGCAGGCAGCTTGAACCTGGGCTACTGCAACTTTTTGGCGAGCTTTGAGTATCTGGTCGCTCAGTGTTGACCTTACAGAGCAGGACCGCAATGACTTAGAAGAAGATTTATGATATGAGCGGGCAGGTCTAGATGACATTCCTGAGTTTCTGGAAGAAGCAGATATACAGGATGTAGTTTCATGTAGCTGTGCTAATTTACCCTCTATCTGAGCCTTTGCTTCAAGATATGTGCTATGTTTCTGCTGGTCAGTAGAAGTAAAGTCCTTTAATTCTAGTGACTTTTCCTCTATATTGGAAATGTGACAAAAAGGAATAGTACTTTTCAGAAAGTCTTTTATAATTCTCAAATGCCCACTTAACCCTTGAGAGAGCAGTGTTCAATTGCTCAGAATTGTTGCTAGTTTCATTAGTGGCTTTTATACAACTTAAAGTTTTCTACCATAATGCAATCCGGTTACTAGATGTTTCTCCCTTACTTGCTTGATAAGCCTCCCTTGCCTTAAAGGATGGATGAGGGGCTCTAACCGGACGAGCAGAATGAAGCAAGGTGTCTACTTTATCTTGATTAAATGCAGGTAACTCATAAGTGTGATCTCTGTCAGACATAATGACAAGTGCTGTAGTTTTGGTGTCTTGTTGGAAATCTGCCAAAGCTCAGTTCTGATGGAAGTGTTTTAAAAGCAGGCTGAGCTGGGGAGCAGAATATTTGTTGCAATGAGCCAGCTAGAGCTGCAGCCTGGCTCAAACTGGATTGCTTAGCTCAGTGCACAGAGAAACACAGTTCACAATCACTTTATAAAGGCAGGAATATACAGTTATTTCAATCGATTCAGGTATTGAATTCACAACCCAAACAGCTTGACAATATGAATCCTTGGGACTTGATATAGCAATGATACACAGTCCTTGCACAGTTCAGAAGGTACTTATGGCTCACCAAGAAAGGCAAAACTTGTATAAGCTGGTATTACTAGAGAAAATAGACCCACAGCGCAGTCCAGCAATCCCTGGCACTAGTCATGTGATGGATTCTTCTGGAAATTTACTGTTCTGTCTCAGCATCAGTTGTACCTGCCACAAGCGTCTTGTAGACCCAGTCTGTAAGGATGTGTGCAGCAGGTTGAATAATCACCTTAACAGATAGTTTACTCAATGAATAACAAATTCAGAGGTGTTTTCCAATGCTTCTTTATGTTTCAAGGTAGCAAGGGTATAAACATAGAGGCTTTTTCATAGGTACATTTCCAGTGAAGTTACACAGCTCCCACACTCTGCAGTCTCTTCATAACAACTATACAAAATGGAGTTACAGCAGGAAATGGAGGGTGGGAGCAACCAACTAGCCAGAAACAGCAGGGGTGTAAGGATGATACCAAATAATATAGTAACATAACATGTAATAACAACTGCTAGACAGTAAAAGCTGCGTGGCAGCACACAGGTATATGGAAAACCTATATCACTATTTAGTGGAAGCTGATAGATCGCAGCCCTCGATCAGTATTTTCTGGAAGCATACAAATGCACTATAATATACTTTATATTTTAGAAAGTATATTATAAGTATATCACACCCCTCTGTGTGTCCATGTGCTGAAACGTCTCAATTGGCTGTCCTGTCCCACCTGATGGATGTGTCATGCGTCAAAGTTCGGCGCAATGCAAAAGAATATGGTGCGCGCGGACATCGCAATATGTCCGCATGTTCGGCGGATCGCGAACGCGCAAGGTTCATTGCGAACCGACCGCCAGGCGAACTGCAAGGCCATCACTAGACCTAAACACATACAGTTGCAAGAAAAAGTATGTGAACCCTTTGGAATGATATGGATTTCTGCACAAATTGGTCATAACATGTGATCTGATCTTCATCTAAGTCACAACAATAGACAATCACAGTCTGCTTAAACTAATAACACACAAAGAATTAAATGCTACCATGTTTTTATTGAACACACCATGTAAACATTCACAGTGCAGGTGGAAAAAGTATGTGAACCCCTAGACTAATGACATCTCCAAGAGCTAATTGGAGTGAGGTGTCAGCCAACTGGAGTCCAATCAATGAGATGAGATTGGAGGTGTTGGTTACAGCTGCCCTGCCCTATAAAAAAAGCACACCAGTTCTGAGTTTGCTTTTCACAAGAAGTGTTGCCTGATGTGAATGATGCCTCGCACAAAAGAGCTCTCAGAAGACCTACGATTAAGAATTGTTGACTTGCATAAAACTGGAAAGGGTTATAAAAGTATCTCCAAAAGCCTTGCTGTTCATCAGTCAATGGTAAGACAAATTGTCTATAAATGGAGAAAGTTCAGCACTGCTGCTACTCTCCCTAGGAGTGGCCGTCCTGTAAAGATGATTGCAAGAGCACAGCGCAGACTGCTCAATGAGGTGAAGAAGAATCCTAGAGTGTCAGCTAAAGACTTATAAAAGTCTCTGGCATATGCTAACATCCCTGCTAGCGAATCTACGATACGTAAAACAGTAAACAAGAATGGATTTCATGGGAGGATACCACTGCTGTCCAAAAAAAACATTGCTGCACGTTTACAGTTTGCACAAGAGCACCTGGATGTTCCATAGCAGTACTGGCAAAATATTCTGTGGACAGATGAAACCAAAGTTGAGTTGTTTGGTAGAAACACTCAACACTATGTGTGGAGAAAAAGAGGCACAGCACACCAACATCAAAACCTCATCCCAACTTTGAAGTATGGTGGTGGGGGCATCATGGTTTGGGGTTGCTTTGCTGCGTCAGGGCCTGGACGGATTGCTATCATCAAAGGAAAAATTAATTCCCAAGTTTATCAAGATATTTTGCAGGAGAACTTAAGGCCATCTGTCCACCAGCTGAAGCTCAACAGAAGATGGATGTTGCAACAGGAGAACGACCCAAAGCATAGAAGTAAATCAACAACAGAATGGCTTAAACAAGAAAATACGCCTTCTGTAGTGGCCCAGTCAGAGTCCTGACCTCAACCCGATTGAGATGCTGTGGGATGACCTCAAGAAAGCGATTCACACCAGACATCCGAAGAATATTGCTGAACTGAAACAGTTCTGTAAAGAGGAATGGTCAAGAATTACTCCTGACCAATGTGCATGTCTGATCTGCAACTACAGGAAACGTTTGGTTTAAGTTATAGCTGCCAAAGGAGGTTCAACCAGTTATTAAATCCAAAGGTTCACATACTTTTTCCACCTGCACTGTGAATGTTTACATGGTGTGTTCAATAAAAACATGGTAACATTTAATTCTTTGTTTGGTATTAGTTTAAGCAGACTGTGATTGTCTATTGTTGTGACTTAGATAAAGATCGGATCATATTTTATGACCAATTTGTGCAGAAATCCATATCATTCCAAAGGGTTCACATACTTTTTCTTGCAACTGTATATGTTGTTAATATGACTTTTCTAGTTTTCTAATTAGTACGCAAAAACTGATTGTTCTGCTCATTAGCTTCTTACAGAGCTGGAAAGAGTCCTACTTTTATTTTATCATAACCATCCTAAGCATACTGTGGACATCACACATGTTGAGGTGGCAAAGTGGATAATTTGCAAATTAAAATTAAATCTAGTAAGAAGCTGAAGATAAAATTGTTTTGAAATGGTATAATAGGAAAATTAACCTTCAAAGAAAATTATCTAAATTACTTGGGGCACTTTCATATCAGTGTTGTTGCTTCTGTTGTTCTGCTCCATTATAGGTGCAGAAGAATGAAAATAACATAAGCGCCAGACTTGGCACAAAACTGACCGTAACTTATATTGACTATAATGGGATCCGTTATGTCCTGCATGCAGGACTTTTCTCTCTGCTATGTTTGATGAATAGAGATGTGAACATGCCCTTACTTCAAAACACATAAAAAACACAAGCTTGTGGCAGTTCTAGTAAGAACTACAGTATATGTTTCAAGAGTGAAGTTCTTGAAATTTGAATCAAATTTAACCTGGCCAAATCAGTCAGGTGATTCGATTTGGGGCCTAAATAAATTTGAGCCTAATTTAAAGTACTCCAATCGCCCTGAAAAGTTGTGGATTACATTCTGGAGTCTTCTAGAACCGTAGGCAACTAATTTAAAGCTCTTTAATACCAAAACAGCATTCATAATCTTAAAATGAAGGTAACATGTGGGTAAACTCAAGGCTGCACGTGGTAACAAACAGACTTTGCTTTAGGATTTTTTTTATGTAAAAATATTAGCCCAAAAATCGGTCACTTTTTGGCGGCAAATGCATGCCGGTGTGTATACAGACACAGCACATGAGGTCATATGTAGAGTTGAGCAGACACCTGGATGTTCGGGTTCTACGGGTTCGGCCGAACTTCGGAAAAAAAGTTCGAGTTCGGGATCCGAACTTGACCCGAACCCGAACCCCATTGAAGTCAATGGGGACCCGAACTTTTGAGCACTAAAATGGCTGTAAAAATGTCATGGAAAAGGCTAGAGGGCTGCTAATGTCGTCAAAATGTGGTTAAGAGCATGGCAAGTGCTCTGCAAACAAATGTGGATAGGGAAATGACTTAAAATAACATAAAATACGTAAAAATAAAAAATAATAATCTTGATCTAGAAGGACCAGGTCCATATGGAGTAGGAGGTTGAGGAGGCAGTGGATGTGGCGGTGTAGGTGGAAGTGGTGGTGGAGGAGGAGGAGGTAGCCTACACTGCTTTTTGGTTTAAAATTTATTTTTATTTTTTTAAATTAGGGTACACCCCAAAACATTGGGAAATATAACCCTCCAGTCGTGCTAAACACACGTTCAGACAATACACTGGCTGCAGGGCAGGCCAGCACCTCCAAGGCATAAAGGGCAAGCTCAGGCCATGTGCCCAATTTGGAGACCCAGAAGTTGCAGGGGCTCACCCCTGTTAGTTAGTTCGTGTAGGCGTGTGCATACTTACTGCTCCACCATGTCGCACGTCCCCGTGATGTTCACGATCCAATTTGATATCTGCTTTATCAACTTTCGATGTTCTTTTATGCGCCTACCATGGTGATCATGGGTGGCGGGGAATCAGGGTTCCAGGCCGGAGAGGGAGCATGAGAAAAAGAAACCAAATTTAAGGGAGATAAATGTATTTAAAAAAATTGGGATCGAGCAGAAATTTGGGAAAAGCTATTGAGGCGCAAATGTGGGACAAATTACAGTAGAAAAAAACACAGAAATATAGTGGCAATACTGGAGGAGCGGCTCAACCCCTAACACTGTAGCGTGTTTTACATTGGGGGAGCAGCCCCACCGCATGTGGACCGCAGCAAACGACTATCCCCAGCAAAAAATGCATACGGTGGAGGATGTCGGCGAGGTCCACATGCACCACAAGGGCATCCTACACAAAACGGAGCATTGTGCGGATGTAAATACAATCATATAAATCACAGAAAAAAATGCACCAAACGGATATGCCACTGACTATACTGGCTAGTCATAAATGCAGATATTAAAAGCTGAGACTTTCGCCAATATATTCCTGTCAGGAAAATATCGGAGCCCATCATTGCACCACGTCACGGTCACTCAGCATGGCAAAGGGTCCTACCACTACGCTACCTATGGTGTGAACACGGTCTGAAGGCGATGTAATCCAGCTCGCAGCCAGGCTTCCACACAAACGCCTAGCAGGATAACTAGTGCAATGTGAACAAAGCCAAGACTGCAAGCCACGCCCATATCAGACCCTGTGATGGAGGTCACCAGGTGCAAAAGAGTGCTTGAATGCCAGGTAACGGCACATACACTACATAGAAACAAGACAAAAACACAGAAATATAGTGGCAATACTGGAGGAGCGGCTCAACCCCTAACACTGTAGCGTGTTTTACATTGGGGGAGCAGCCCCACCGCATGTGGACCGCAGCAAACGACTATCCCCAGCAAAAAATGCATACGGTGGAGGATGTCGGCACGGTCCACATGCACCACAAGGGCATCCTACACAAAACGGAGCATTGTGCGGATGTAAATACAATCATATAAATCACAGAAAAAATGCACCAAACGGATATGCCACTGACTATACTGGCTAGTCATAAATGCAGATATTAAAAGCTGAGACTTTCGCCAATATATTCCTGTCAGGAAAATATCGGAGCCCATCATTGCACCACGTCACAGTCACTCAGCATGGCAAAGGGTCCTACCACTACGCTACCTATGGTGTGAACACGGTCTGAAGGCGATGTAATCCAGCTCGCAGCCAGTCTTCCACACAAACGCCTAGCAGGACAACTAGTGCAATGTGAACAAAGCCAAGACTGCAAGCCACGCCCATATCAGACCCTGTGATGGAGGTCACCAGGTGCAAAAGAGTGCTTGAATGCCAGGTAACGGCACATACACTACATAGAAACAAGACAAAAACACAGAAATATAGTGGCAATACTGGAGGAGCGGCTCAACCCCTAACAGTGGAGCGTGTTTTACATTGGGGGAGCAGCCCCACCGCATGTGGACCGCAGCAAACGACTATCCCCAGCAAAAAATGCATACGGTGGAGGATGTCGGCGCGGTCCACATGCACCACAAGGGCATCCTACACAAAACGGAGCATTGTGCGGATGTAAATACAATCATATAAATCACAGAAAAAATGCACCAAACGGATATGCCACTGACTATACTGGCTAGTCATAAATGCAGATATTAAAAGCTGAGACTTTCGCCAATATATTCCTGTCAGGAAAATATCGGAGCCCATCATTGCACCACGTCACAGTCACTCAGCATGGCAAAGGGTCCTACCACTACGCTACCTATGGTGTGAACACGGTCTGAAGGCGATGTAATGCAGCTCGCAGCCAGGCTTCCACACAAACGCCTAGCAGGACAACTAGTGCAATGTGAACAAAGCCAAGACTGCAAGCCACGCCCATATCAGACCCTGTGATGGAGGTCACCAGGTGCAAAAGAGTGCTTGAATGCCAGGTAACGGCACATACACTACATAGAAACAAGACAAAAACACAGAAATATAGTGGCAATACTGGAGGAGCGGCTCAACCCCTAACACTGTAGCGTGTTTTACATTGGGGGAGCAGCCCCACCGCATGTGGACCGCAGCAACCGACTATCCCCAGCAAAAAATGCATACGGTGGAGGATGTCGGCGCGGTCCACATGCACCACAAGGGCATCCTACACAAAACGGAGCATTGTGCGGATGTAAATACAATCATATAAATCACAGAAAAAATGCACCAAACGGATATGCCACTGACTATACTGGCTAGTCATAAATGCAGATATTAAAAGCTGAGACTTTCGCCAATATATTCCTGTCAGGAAAATATCGGAGCCCATCATTGCACCACGTCACGGTCACTCAGCATGGCAAAGGGTCCTACCACTACGCTACCTATGGTGTGAACACGGTCTGAAGGCGATGTAATCCAGCTCGCAGCCAGGCTTCCACACAAACGCCTAGCAGGACAACTAGTGCAATGTGAACAAAGCCAAGACTGCAAGCCACGCCCATATCAGACCCTGTGATGGAGGTCACCAGGTGCAAAAGAGTGCTTGAATGCCAGTATTGCCACTATATTTCTGTGTTTTTGTCTTGTTTCTATGTAGTGTATGTGCCGTTACCTGGCATTCAAGCACTCTTTTGCACCTGGTGACCTCCATCACAGGGTCTGATATGGGCGTAGCTTGCAGTCTTGGCTTTGTTCACATTGCACTAGTTGTCCTGCTAGGCGTTTGTGTGGAAGCCTGGCTGCGAGCTGGATTACATCGCCTTCAGACCGTGTTCACACCATAGGTAGCGTAGTGGTAGGACCCTGTGCCATGCTGAGTGACCGTGACGTGGTGCAATCATGGGCTCCGATATTTTCCTGACAGGAATATATTGGCGAAAGTCTCAGCTTTTAATATCTGCATTTATGACTAGCCAGTATAGTCAGTGGCATATCCGTTTGGTGCATTTTTTCTGTGATTTATATGATTGTATTTACATCCGCACAATGCTCCGTTTTGTGTAGGATGCCCTTGTGGTGCATGTGGACCGCGCCGACATCCTCCACCGTATGCATTTTTTGCTGGGGATAGTCGGTTGCTGCGGTCCACATGCGGTGGGGCTGCTCCCCCAATGTAAAACACGCTACAGTGTTAGGGGTTGAGCCGCTCCTCCAGTATTGCCACTATATTTCTGTGTTTTTGTCTTGTTTCTATGTAGTGTATGTGCCGTTACCTGGCATTCAAGCACTCTTTTGCACCTGGTGACCTCCATCACAGGGTCTGATATGGGCGTGGCTTGCAGTCTTGGCTTTGTTCACATTGCACTAGTTGTCCTGCTAGGCGTTTGTGTGGAAGCCTGGCTGCGAGCTGGATTACATCGCCTTCAGACCGTTTTCACACCATAGGTAGCGTAGTGGTAGGACCCTTTGCCATGCTGAGTGACCGTGACGTGGTGCAATGATGGGCTCCGATATTTTCCTGACAGGAATATATTGGCGAAAGTCTCAGCTTTTAATATCTGCATTTATGACTAGCCAGTATAGTCAGTGGCATATCCGTTTGGTGCATTTTTTCTGTGATTTATACAAATTACAGTAGCCCAAATGTGGGCCAAAAGAGTCAAGCGGAATTGTGGGAAAAGCTATTGAGGCGCAAATGTTGTCCAAAAGAGTATAGCGGAAATGTGTGACAAAGTATTGAAGCTTAAATGTGGTACAACTTGTTTAAGTTTAAGCATTGAATCAAAGGAAGTGGCGCGCATCAATTAAAGAAGCATTTCAGAAATTTTATTCCCTGTCACCTATGCAGAGCAGGGGTTTATTCACGTCTAAAATTGTATAAAGTCAACCCAAGAATGTCACAGAAAAATTACAGAAATTAATTAACTTGTCTACTTGGTAGAGCAGGGGTCTATGACAGAAAACAATTGTTTATTGTCACCGGAAAATGTAAAATAAAAATTATTGAAATTTATTAAGCTGTCAACTGGGTAGAGGAGGGGTATATTACACCCAAAAATTTGTGAATTTGACCCTAAAATGTAACTGACAAATGTTGTTGTTTTTTTACTGGTCTAATAGGTATAACAGTGGTACTATACACCCAAAAATTTGTGAATTTGACCCGAAAATGTAAATGACAATTTTTATTTATTCTTTAAACGGCCTACTAGGTATAGCAGTGGTACTATACACCCAAAAATTGGTTAATTTCACCCGAAAATGTTAATGAATTTTTTTATTTTTTTTTTAACGGGCCTACTAAGTATAGCAGTGGTACTATACACCCAAAAATTTGTGAATTTCACCATAAAATGTAACAGATAATTTTTTTAATTTATTTTACTGGACTAATAGGTATAGCACCGGAAAATGTAAAATAAAAATTATTGAAATTTATTAAGCTGTCAACTGGGTAGAGGAGGGGTACTATACACCCAAAAATTGGTGAATTTCACCCGAAAATGTAAATGACAATTTTTATTTATTTTTTAACCGGCCTACTAGGTATAGCAGTGGTACTATATACCAAAAAATTTGTTAATTTTAACAGAAAATGTTAATGACAATTTATTTTTATTTTTTAACTGGCCTACTAAATATAGCAGTTGTACTATACACCCAAAAATTGGTGAATTTCACCCGAAAATGTAACAGATAATTTTTTAAATTTATTTTACCGGTCTAATAGGTATAGCAGTGGTACTATACACCCAAAAATTGGTGAATTTTACCCGAAAATGTTAATGACAATTTTTATTTTTTCTTTAACCGGCCTACTAGGTATAGCAGTGGTACTATACACCCAAAAATTGGTTAATTTCACCAGAAAATTTTAATGACAATTTTTTTTTTATTAACCGGCCTACTAGATATAGCAGTGGTACTATACACCCAAAAATTGGTGAATTTCACCTGAAAATGTTAATGCCAATTTTTATTTATTTTTTAACGGGCCTACTAGGTATAGCAGTGGTAGTATACACCCAAAAATTGTTTAATTTCACCAGAAAACGTAACAGATTTTTTATTTTATTTATTTTACCGGTCTAATAGGTATAGCAGTGGTACTATACCCCCAAAAATTGGTGAATTTTACCCGAAAATGTTAATGACAATTATATTTTTTTTTTTACTGGCCTACTAGGTATAGCAGTGGTACTATACACCCAAAAATTGGTGAATTTCACATGAAAATGTAAATGACAAATAAGTGAAATGATATAAAATAAAACAAAATTTGATTTATGAGGTAGAGTTTCATATGGAGTAGGAGTTTGAGGAGGCGGTGGACGTAGCGGAGTAGGTGGAAGCGGCGGTGGAGGAGGATGAGATAGTCAACACAGGTTTTTGTTTTAATAAAAAAATTAAAAATTAAGGTACACTCCAAGAGAGTGTGAAATATCCAAAATACAAACATGAGCAATTGCGCTGCAGTATAAGAATGGCTGGTTAGTGCCGGTATACATGTCTATTCTGGGCAAGGTACGGACAAGTCCTAAGTGATCCATGCCTGGTTTATTTTAATGAACGTGAGCTTGTCCACATTGGCTGTGGACAGGCGGCTGCGCTTGTCTGTGATGACGCCCCCTGCCGTGCTAAACACACGTTCAGATAATACACTGGCTGCAGGGCAGGCCAGCACCTCCAAGGCGTAAAGGGCAAGCTCAGGCCATGTGCCCAATTTGGAGACCCAGAAGTTGAAGGGGGCAGACCCGTCATTCAGTACGTGTAGGCATGTGCACACATGCTGCTCCACCATGTTGGTGAAATGCTGCCTCCTGCTAAGACGTTCCAAATCAGCTGGTGGTGCTGGTTGTCTGTGTTCTCTGTATCCCCCCATCCATGCACCAGTGATGGCCATGAGCTGGTCTGGGTGCCACCCTGCTGTGAACATGGTTCCTCCTCCTCCAACTCCTCCTCATCCTCCACCTCGTCATCCTCCAGAACTGTGCCCTGGCTGGACAATTGTGTACCTTGGGTTTGTGGGTGCAGGAACCCACCCTTGGAGCCACTTGAGAATGACTGGCCGGAAACCTTACAAAATGATCCCTCTTCCTCCTCCTCCTCCTGTGCCACATCCTCTTCCATTATCGCCAGGAGCGTTTTTTCAAGGGGGCATAGAAGTGGGATAGTAATGCTGAGAACGGCGTTATCGGCACTGGCCATGTTGGTGGAGTACTCGAAACAGCGCAACAAGGAACACAAGTCTCGCATGGAGGCCCAGTCATTGGTGCTGTACCGCCGAGCGACTAACCTGTGCGTGCTGCAGTTGAAACTCCACTATCGCCTGCTGCTGCTCGCACAGCCTGGCCAGCATGTGCAAGGTGGAGTTCCAACTTGTGGGCACGTCGCATATGAGGCGGTGAGCAGGAAGGCCGAAGTTACGCTGCAGCAGTGACAGGCGAGTAGCAGCAGGGTGAGAATGCCGAAAGCGCGCACAGACGGCCCGCATTTTAAGCAGGAGCTCTGACATATTGGGGTAATTTTTAAGGAACCTCTGCACCACCAAATTCAGCACATGTGCCAGGCAAGGGATGTGCGTCAAACCGGCTAGTCCCAGAGCTCCTACGAGATTTCGCCCATTATCACACACCACCAGGCCGAGCTTGAGGCTGAATGGCACAAACCACTCATCGGTCTGTTGTTCAAGGCCCGTCCACAGCTCCTGCGCGGTGTGGGGTTTGTCCCCCTAACAGATAAGTTTTAAAACTGCCTGCTGTCGTTTACCCCTGGCTGTGCTGAAGTTGGTGGTGAAGGTGCTACACTGACCGGATGAGGAGCTGGTAGAGGATGAGGAAGCAGACTAGGAGGAGGAAGCAACAGGAGGCAAACTGAAGCGCCCTGCAATCCTTGGTGATGGAAGGACATGCGCCAAACTGCTATCCGCCTCAGGCCCAGCCGCCACTGCATTTACCTAGTGTGCTTTTATGGAGATATAACGGCCCTGACCGTGCTTACTGGTCCACATATCCGTAGTCAGGTGCATCTTGCCACAGATGGCGTTGCGCAGTGCACACCTGATTTTGTCCCCTACTTGGTTGTGCAGGAAAGGGATGGCTCGCCTTGAAAAGTAGTGGCGGCAGTGCAGGACAGACTGTGGGACAGCCACCGCCATAAAGCCTTTAAAACTATCCGTCTCCACCAGACGGAATGACAGCATTTCAAAGACAGTAATTTAGAAATGCTGGCATTCAGGGCTAGGGATCGCGGGTCGGTAGGGGGGTACTTCCTCTTCCTCTCCAGCGTTTGGGAGATGGAGAGCTGAACGCTTCCGTGGGACATTGTGGAGATGCTTGGTGACCCATGTGTTGGTGTTGCTGGCAGATCCTCTGTTTGCGGGGTGGCAGGTGGCACTGTCACTCCAGAGGTGGATGAAGAGGCCGCGACTGCAGCAGAAGAGGAAGCAGGAGTAGCCAGAGACCTTTCTTGGTTTTTGAGGTGTCTACTCCACTGCAGCTCGTGCTTTGCACTTAAATGCCTGGTCACGCAGGTTGTGCTCAGGTTGAGAACGTTTATGCCTCTTCCTCCGAACTACATAGGTCACTCGCATGACCTTGATTCCATGTGGGGTCGAGGACCTCATGGTCCTCCACATCATCTTCCACCCAGTCTTCACCCCTGCCTTCCTTGTCGGTCTGCACACTTTCAAAAGCACCAGCAGTTGCACCTGTGTTTCGTCATCATCCGAGACATTCTGCGATGGTCCTCCCATGCACTCATCTTGAAAGATAAGTGGTTGGGCATCAGTGCACTCAATCTCTTCCACTTCTGGGGCAGGGCTAGGTGGATGGCCCTGGGAAACCCTGCTAACAGAGTCATCAAAAAGCAGAAGAGACTGCTGCATGACTTGGGGCTCAGACTGCTTGGCTGATTTGCAAGGGGGTGAGGTGAAAGACTGATGGATATCGGCTGCAGGTGCCAACTGTGGTCTTTTCAGCAGGAGACTGGGTGGGAGACAATGTGAAGGAAATGGAGGCACTGTCAGCAACCCAATCTACTATCGCCTTGTTCAGGTCTCACCATTCGTAGAGCAGCATTAGGCCCGACCAAATACCGCTGCAGGTTTTGTCGCCTACTCGCACCTGAGGAAGGGGTTTCACTTGTGCGTGTAGCTGGCACAGATCGACTACGTCCTCTCCCTGCAACAGGAGCTCCACCAGCAGCACCACGACCTGGGCCACGTTCCTTATTTGACGCCCTCCTCATATTTTTCGAATTTAGAATCTTGCCCTAAATGAGTGTTTAATTAATAGTAGAATAGAACGACAGTAGGTAAAGGGTGTATCTCACACTGCCTGAACCAGACTAAGCCTCAATTAAAGATTTTTTTGCCCAAAATAGCTGTATTTCAAATGCCTGAATCAAACCCCTGTATGTAGAGGGTATATCTCACACGGCCTGAACCAGTGTAGGCCTGAATTCAATATTGGTGCACCAAATGGCGGTATTTCAAATGCCTGAATCAAACCCCTGTATGTAGAGGGGGTATCTCACAGGGCCTGAACCAGTGTAGGCCTAAATTAAATATTTCTTTGCACAAAATGGATGTATTTCACGTGGCTGTATTTCAAATGCCTGAATCAAACCCCTGTATGTAGAGGGGGTATCTCACAGTGCTTGAACCAGTATAGGCCTGAATTCAATATTGGTGCACTAAATGGCGGTATTTCAAATGCCTGATTCAAACCCCTGTATGTAGAGGGTGTATCTCACACGATCTGAACCAGTGTAGGCCTGAATGAAATATTTCTTTGCCCAAAATGGCTGTATTTTAAATGGCTGTATTTCAAATGCCTGAATCAAACCCCTGTGTGTAGAGAGCGTATCTCACAGGGCCTGAACCAGTGTAGGCCTAAATTAAATATTTCTTTGCACAAAATGGATGTATTTTAAATGCCTGAATCAAACCCCTGTATGTAGAGGAGGTATCTCACAGGGCCTGAACCAGTGTAGGCCTAAATTAAATATTTATTTGCCCAAAATGGCTGTATTTCAAATGCCTGAATCAAACCCCTGTATGTAGAGGGAGTATCTCACAGGGCATGAACCAATGTAGGCCTAAATTAAATATTTCTTTGCCCAAAATGGATGTCTTTCAAATGGCTGTATTTCAAATGCCTGAATCCAACCCATGTATGTAGAGGGAGTATCTCACAGGGCATAAACCAGTGTAGGCCTAAATTATATATTTCTTTGCCCAAAATGGCTGTATTTTAAATGGCTGTATTTCAAATGCCTGAATCAAACCCCTGTATGTAGAGGGAGTATCTCACAGGGCCTAAACCATTGTAGGCCTAAATTAAATATTTCTTTGCCCAAAATGGCTGTATTTCAAATGGCTGTATTCCAAATGCCTGAATCAAACCCCTGTATGTAAAGGGAGTATCTCACAGGGCCTGAACCATTGTAGGCCTAAATTCAATATTTCTTTGCCCAAAATGGATGTATTTCAAATGGCTGTATTTCAAATGCCTGAATCAAACCCCTGTATGTAGAGGAGGTATCTCACAGGGCATGAACCAGTGTAGGCCTAAATTAAATATTTCCTTTCCCAAAATGGCTGTATTTCAAATGGCTGTATTTCAAATGCCTGAATCCAACCCATGTATGTAGAAGGAGTATCTCACAGGGCATAAACCAGTGTAGGCCTAAATTATATATTTCTTTGCCCTAAATGGCTGTATTTTAAATGGCTGTATTTCAAATGCCTGAATCAAATTCCCTGTATGTAGAGGGAGTATCTCACAGGGCATGAACCAATGTAGGCCTAAATTAAATATTTCTTTGCCCAAAATGGATGTCTTTCAAATGGCTGTATTTCAAATGCCTGAATCCAACCCATGTATGTAGAGGGAGTATCTCACAGGGCATAAACCAGTGTAGGCCTAAATTATATATTTCTTTGCCCAAAATGGCTGTATTTTAAATGGCTGTATTTCAAATGCCTGAATCAAACCCCTGTATGTAGAGGGAGTATCTCACAGGGCCTAAACCATTGTAGGCCTAAATTAAATATTTCTTTGCCCAAAATGGCTGTATTTCAAATGGCTGTATTCCAAATGCCTGAATCAAACCCCTGTATGTAAAGGGAGTATCTCACAGGGCCTGAACCATTGTAGGCCTAAATTCAATATTTCTTTGCCCAAAATGGATGTATTTCAAATGGCTGTATTTCAAATGCCTGAATCAAACCCCTGTATGTAGAGGAGGTATCTCACAGGGCATGAACCAGTGTAGGCCTAAATTAAATATTTCCTTTCCCAAAATGGCTGTATTTCAAATGGCTGTATTTCAAATGCCTGAATCCAACCCATGTATGTAGAAGGAGTATCTCACAGGGCATAAACCAGTGTAGGCCTAAATTATATATTTCTTTGCCCTAAATGGCTGTATTTTAAATGGCTGTATTTCAAATGCCTGAATCAAATTCCCTGTATGTAGAGGGAGTATCTCACAGGGTATAAACCATTGTAGGCCTAAATTAAATATTTCTTTGCCCAAAATGGCTGTATTTCAAATGGCTGTATTTCAAATGCCTGAATCAAACCCCTGTATGTAGAGGGGGTATCTCACAGGGCCTGAACCAGTGTAGGCCTGAATTCAATATTGGTGCACAAAATGGCTGTATTTCAAATGCCTGAATCAAACCCCTGTATGTAGAGGGGGTATCTCACAAGGCATGAACCAGTGTAGGCCTAAATTAAATATTTCTTTGCCCAAAATAGATGTATTTCAAATGGCTGTATTTCAAATTCCTGAATCAAACCCCTGTATGTAGAGGGGGTATCTCACAAGGCACGAACCAGTGTAGGCCTAAATTAAATATTTATTTGCCCAAAATGGATGTATTTCAAATAGCTGTATTTCAAATGCCTGAATCAAACCCCTGTATGTAGGGGGGGTATCCCACAGGGCATGAACCAGTGTATGCCTAAATAAAATTATTCTTTGCCCAAAATGGATGTATTTCAAATAGCTGTATTTCAAATGCCTGAATCAAACCCCTGTATGTAGAGGGGGTATCTCACAGGGCCTGAACCAGTGTAGGCCTGAATTCAATATTGGTGCACCAAATGGCGGTATTTCAAATGCCTGAATCAAACCCCTGTATGTAGAAGGAGTATCTTGGCCTAAATTAAATATTTCCTTTCCCAAAATGGCTGTATTTCAAATGGCTGTATTTCAAATGCCTGAATCCAACCCATGTATGTAGAAGGAGTATCTCACAGGGCATAAACCAGTGTAGGCCTAAATTATATATTTCTTTGCCCAAAATGGCTGTATTTTAAATGGCTGTATTTCAAATGCCTGAATCAAACCCCTGTATGTAGAGGGAGTATCTCACAGGGCATAAACCATTGTAGGCCTAAATTAAATATTTCTTTGCCCAAAATGGCTGTATTTCAAATGGCTGTATTTCAAATGCCTGAATCAAACCCCTGTATGTAAAGGGGGTATCTCACGGGGCCTGAACCAGTGTAGGCCTATATTAAATATTTCTTTGCACAAAATGGATGTATTTCAAATGGCTGTATTTCAAATGCCTGAATCAAACCCCTGTATGTAGAGGGGGTATCTCACAGGGCCTGAACCAGTGTAGGCCTGAATTCAATATTGGTGCACCAAATGGCGGTATTTCAAATGCCTGAATCAAACTCCTGTATGTAGAGGGTGTATCTCACACGGTCTGAACCAGTGTAGGCCTGAATTAAATATTTTTTTGCACAAAATGGCTGTATTTCAAATGGCTGTATTTCAAATGCCTGAATCAAACCCCTGTATGTAGAGGGGGTATCTCACAGGGCCTGAACCAGTGTAGGCCTAAATTAAATATTTCTTTGCACAAAATGGATGTATTTCAAATGCCTGAATCAAACCCCTGTATGTAGAGGGGGTATCTCACATGGCATAAACCAGTGTAGGTCTTAATTAAATATTTCTTTGCACAAAATGGCTGTATTTCAAATGCCTGAATCAAACCCCTGTATGTAGAGGGGGTATCTCACAAGGCCTGATCCATTGTAGGCCTGAATTTAATATTGGTGCACCTAATGGCGGTATTTAAAGGGAATCTGCCACCTGCTTTTACCATTTTAAGCTGTCACCATCGCTATGTTCACTAAAGTACCTTATTTCCAGCAGTCTTCTTCTTACTTTATTTTGTTTTGTCCTTTTGATATAAAAGCCCTTTTTATGATATGCTAATGAGGCTCTAAGGTGCCCAGAGGGGCGTTTTTTTCCCTCTCCGGTGCCCAGTGACGCCCCCCTGCAGTGCCCAATAACGCCTCCTGATCCTCAAATAACCTTCCACAGCCCCGGCAAACAGTTCCGCCCCCTCCCCACGTCATCGTCTACCTTCTAGAAATGCCCCGTCCTTCTTCCTTTCTGCGGCCAGAAAACTTGCGCAGGTGCAGTACTGCCTGCGGCCTGCGCCTGCGCGATCATCAAGCTCCTGAGGGCAACAGCCTCAAAAGTCTCACTGGGCATGCGCCGAGCCCAGTGATGTAACCTGAGCGCTGTTGCCCTTAGGAGGTTGATGATTGCGCAGGGGCATTTCTAGAAGGTAGACGATGACGTGGGGAAGGAGCGGAACCGTTTGCCGGGGCTGTGGGAGGTTATTTGAGGATCAGGAGGCGTTCTTGGAATTCAAATAAGGCGGGCTGGGAACTGCAGCGAGGCGTCACTGGGCACCGGAGAGGGAAAAAACGCCCCTCTGGGCACCTTGGAGCCTCATTAGCATATCATAAAAAAAGCTTTTATATCAAAAGGACAAAACAAAATAAAAGTAAGAAAAAGACTGCTGGAAATAAGGTACTTTAGTGAACATGGCGATGGTGACAGCTTAAAATGGTAAAAGCAGGTGACAGATTCCCTTTAAAATCTCTGAATGTAACCCAAATGTATTAAGGGTGTATTTCACAATGACGTCTGCATCAAAGGCTTCCAACTAAATTTTTTGTGCCCAAACGAGTGTTTGTTTAACAACTGAATTTGACAGCAGTATATAAGCCTGTAATTTCACACGTGCTGATGCTGCAAAGCCTGAAAATAGTGTTTTTTGTCAAAAAAAGTGTGTTTTTCAAACCCCAGAAAATGATGGGCGTTATTCTAGCCTAAATTGCACACTGACTAATCAAGATGTTGTAGATTGCCAAAAAAGTGGGGGGTTTTTGGTAACAGAATATGAAAGCTGTATATATTAAACTCGAATTTAACACTTGCAGATCTGGAAAATACAGTTTTTTTAAATAAAAAGTGTGTTTTTCAAAGCCCAGAAAATGATGGGTGTTATTCTAGCCTAAATTGCACACTGACTAATCAAGATGTTGTAGATTGCCAAAAAAGTGGGGTTTTTTTGGTAACAGAATATGAAAGCTGTATATACAGGTTCTTCGCAAAAAATTTGCATATTGTGATAAAGTTCATTATTTTCTGTAATGTACTGATAAACATTAGACTTTCATATATTTTAGATTCATTACACACAACTGAAGTAGTTCAAGCCTTTTCTTGTTTTAATATTGATAATATTTGGCATACAGCTCATGAAAACCCAAAATTCCTATCTCAAAAAATTAGCATATCATGAAAAGGTTCTCTAAACGAGCTATTAACCTAATCATCTGAATCAACTCATTAACTCTAAACACCTGCAAAAGATTCCTGAGGCTTTTAAAAACTCCCAACCTGGTTCATTACTCAAAACCGCAATCATAGGTAAGAATGCCGACCTGACTGCTGTCCAGAAGGCCATCATTGACACCCTCAAGCAAGAGAGTAAGACACAGAAAGAAATTTCTGAATGAATAGGCTGTTCCCAGAGTGCTGTATCAAGGCACCTCAGTGGGAAGTCTGTGGGAAGGAAAAAGTGTGGCAGAAAACGCTGCACAACGAGAAGAGGTGACCGGACCCTGAGGAAGATTGTGGAGAAGGACCGATTCCAGACCTTGGGGGACCTGCGGAAGCAGTGGACTGAGTCTGGAGTAGAAACATCCAGAGCCACCGTGTACAGGCGTGTGCAGGAAATGGGCTACAGGTGCCGCATTCCCCAGGTCAAGCCACTTTTGAACCAGAAACAGCGGCAGAAGAGCCTGACCTGGGCTACAGAGAAGCAGCACTGGACTGTTGCTCAGTGATCCAAAGTACTTTTTTCGGATGAAAACAAATTTTGCATGTCATTCGGAAATCAAGGTGCCAGAGTCTGGAGGAAGACTGGGGAGAGGGAAATGCCAAAATGCCTGAAGTCCAGTGTCAAGTACCCACAGTCAGTGATGGTCTGGGGTGCCATGTCAGCTGCTGGTGTTGGTCCACTGTGTTTTATCAAGGGCAGGGTCAATGCAGCTAGCTATCAGGAGATTTTGGAGCACTTCATGCTTCCATCTGCTGAAAAGCTTTATGGAGATGAAGATTTCATTTTTCAGCACGATCTGGCACCTGCTCACAGTGCCAAAACCACTGGTAAATGGTTTACTGACCATGGTATTAATGTGCTCAATTGGCCTGCCAACTCTCCTGACCTGAACCCCATAGAGAATCTGTGGGATATTGGGAAGAGAAAGTCAAGAGACGCAAGACCCAACACTCTGGATGAGCTTAAGGCCGCTATCGAAGCATCCTGGGCCTCCATAAGACCTCAGCAGTGCCACAGGCTGATTGCCTCCATGCCACGCCGCATTGAAGCAGTCATTTCTGCAAAAGGATTCCCGACCAAGTATTGAGTGCATAACTGAACTTAATTATTTGAAGGTTGACTTTTTTTGTATTAAAAACACTATCAGTACATTACAGAAAATAATGAACTTTATCACAATATGCAAATTTTTTGAGAAGAACCTGTATTAAACTTGAATTTAACACTTGCAGATGAGGAAAATACAGTTGTTGTTTTTTTTTTTTGTTTTTTTTTTTTTTTTAACCACCTCCGGACCGCCTAACGCAGATTCGCGTTCCGGAGGTGGCAGCCCTGCGCAGAGTCACGCATATACGCGTCATCTCGCGCGAGCCGAGACTTCCTGTGAACGCGCACAGGCGCGCGCGCTCACAGGAACGGAAGGTAAGAGAGTTGATCTCCAGCCTGCCAGCAGAGGACAGAGGTAGCTCAGTAAAGTAGCACCAAGCACCACTACACTACACTACACCCCCCCCCCCCCCCGTCACTTATTAACCCCTTATTAGCCCCTGATCACCCCTGATCACCCCATATAGACTTCCTGATCACCCCCCTGTCATTGATTACACCCCTGTCATTGATCAACCCGCTGTAAAGCTCCATTCAGATGTCCGCATGATTTTTACGGATCCACTGATAGATGGATCGGATCCGCAAAACGCATACGGACGTCTGAATGAAGCCTTACAGGGGCGTGATCAATGACTGTGGTTATCACCCCATATAGACTCCCTGATCACCCCCCTGTCATTGATTACACCCCTGTCATTGATCAACCCCCTGTAAAGCTCCATTCAGATGTCCGCATGATTTTTACGGATCCACTGATAGATGGATCGGATCCGCAAAACGCATACGGACGTCTGAATGAAGCCTTACAGGGGCGTGATCAATGACTGTGGTTATCACCCCATATAGACTCCCTGATCACCCCCCTGTCATTGATTACACCCCTGTCATTGATCAACCCCCTGTAAAGCTCCATTCAGATGTCCGCATGATTTTTACGGATCCACTGATAGATGGATCGGATCCGCAAAACGCATACGGACGTCTGAATGAAGCCTTACAGGAGCGTGATCAATGACTGTGGTTATCACCCCATATAGACTCCCTGATCACCCCCCTGTCATTCATTACACCCCTGTCATTGATCAACCCCCTGTAAAGCTCCATTCAGATGTCCGCATGATTTTTACGGATCCACTGATAGATGGATCGGATCCGCAAAACGCATACGGATGTCTGAATGAAGCCTTACAGGGGCGTGATCAATGACTGTGGTTATCACCCCATATAGACTCCCTGATCACCCCCCTGTCATTGATTACACCCCTGTCATTGATCAACCCCCTGTAAAGCTCCATTCAGATGTCCGCATGATTTTTACGGATCCACTGATAGATGGATCGGATCCGCAAAACGCATACGGACGTCTGAATGAAGCCTTACAGGGGCGTGATCAATGACTGTGGTTATCACCCCATATAGACTCCCTGATCACCCCCCTGTCATTGATTACACCCCTGTCATTGATCAACCCCCTGTAAAGCTCCATTCAGATGTCCGCATGATTTTTACGGATCCACTGATAGATGGATCGGATCCGCAAAAACGTATACGGACGTCTGAATGAAGCCTTACAGGGGCGTGATCAATGACTGTGGTGATCACCCCATATAGACTCCCTGATCACCCCCCCTGTCATTGATTACACCCCTGTCATTGATCAACCCCCTGTAAAGCTCCATTCAGATATCCGCATGATTTTTACGGATCCACTGATAGATGGATCGGATCCGCAAAACGCATACGGACGTCTGAATTAAGCCTTACAGGGGCGTGATCAATGACTGTGGTTATCACCCCATATAGACTCCCTGATCACCGCCCTGTCATTGATTACACCCCTGTCATTGATCAACCCCCTGTAAAGCTCCATTCAGATATCCGCATGATTTTTACGGATCCACTGATAGATGGATCGGATCCGCAAAAACGTATACGGACGTCTGAATGAAGCCTTACAGGGGCGTGATCAATGACTGTGGTGATCACCCCATATAGACTCCCTGATCACCCCCCTGTCATTGATTACACCCCTGTCATTGATCAACCCCCTGTAAAGCTCCATTCAGATGTCCGCATGATTTTTACGGATCCACTGATAGATGGATCGGATCCGCAAAACGCATACGGACGTCTGAATGAAGCCTTACAGGGGCGTGATCAATGACTGTGGTTATCACCCCATATAGACTCCCTGATCACCCCCCTGTCATTGATTACACCCCTGTCATTGATCAACCCCCTGTAAAGCTCCATTCAGATGTCCGCATGATTTTTACGGATCCACTGATAGATGGATCGGATCCGCAAAACGCATACGGACGTCTGAATGAAGCCTTACAGGGGCGTGATCAATGACTGTGGTTATCACCCCATATAGACTCCCTCTTTGGAATATGGGCCCCTTTGCCCACCTAGGCTGCAAAAAAGTGTCACACATCTGGTATCTCCGTACTCAGGAGAAGTTGGGGAATGTGTTTTGGGGTGTCATTTTACATATACCCATGCTGGGTGAGAGAAATATCTTGGCAAAAGACAACTTTTCCCATTTTTTTATACAAAGTTGGCATTTGACCAAGATATTTATCTCACCCAGCATGGGTATATGTAAAAAGACACCCCAAAACACATTCCTCAACTTCTCCTGAATACGGAGATACCAGATGTGTGACACTTTTTTGCAGCCTAGGTGGGCAAAGGGGCCCATATTCCAAAGAGCACCTTTCGGATTTCACTGGTCAGTTTTTACAGAATTTGATTTCAAACTCCTTACCACACATTTGGGCGCCTAGAATGCCAGGGCAGTATAACTACCCCACAAGTGACCCCATTTTGGAAAGAAGAGACCCCAAGGTATTTGCTGATGGGCATAGTGAGTTCATAGAACCTTTTATTTTTTGTCACAAGTTAGTGGAATATGAGACTTTGTATGAAAAAAAAAAAAAATCATCATTTTCCACTAACTTGTGACAAAAAAAAAAAAATTCTAGGAACTCGCCATGCCCCTCACGGAATACCTTGGGGTGTCTTCTTTCCAAAATGGGGTCACTTGTGGGGTAGTTATACTGCCCTGGCATTCTAGGGGCCCAAATGTGTGGTAAGGAGTTTGAAATCAAATTCTGTAAAAAATTACCAGTGAAATCCGAAAGGTGCTCTTTGGAATGTGGGCCCCTTTGCCCACCTAGGCTGCAAAAAAGTGTCACACATCTGGTATCTCTGTATTCAGGAGAAGTTTAGGAATGTTTTTTGGGGTGTCTTTTTACATATACCCATGCTTGGTGAGATAAATATCTTGGTCAAATGCCAACTTTGTATAAAAAAATGGGAAAAGTTGTCTTTTGCCAAGATATTTCTCTCACCCAGCATGGGTATATGTAAAATGACACCCCAAAACACATTCCCCAACTTCTCCTGAGTACGGAGATACCAGATGTGTGACACTTTTTTGCAGCCTAGGTGGGCAAAGGGGCCCATATTCCAAAGAGCACCTTTCGGATTTCACAGGTCATTTTTTACAGAATTTGATTTCAAACTCCTTACCACACATTTGGGCCCCTAGAATGCCAGGGCAGTATAACTACCCCACAAGTGACCCCATTTTGGAAATAAGACACCCCAAGGTATTTCGTGATGGGCATAGTGAGTTCATAGAACTTTTTATTTTTTGTCACAAGTTAGTGGAATATGAGACTTTGTAAGAAAAAAAAAAAAAATCATCATTTTCCGCTAACTTGTGACAAAAAATAAAAAGTTCCATGAACTCACTATGCAGTTCCATGAACTCACCCCATCAGCGAATACCTTAGGGTGTGTACTTTCGGAAATGGGGTCATTTGTGGGGTGTTTGTACTGTCTGGGCATTGTAGAACCTCAGGAAACATGACAGGTGCTCAGAAAGTCAGAGCTGCTTCAAAAAGCGGAAATTCACATTTTTGTACCATAGTTTGTAAACGCTATAACTTTTACCCAAACCATTTTTTTTTTACCCAAACATTTTTTTTTATCAAAGACATGTAGAACAATAAATTTAGAGCAAAAATTTATATATGGATCTCGTTTTTTTTGCAAAATTTTACAACTGAAAGTGAAAAATTTCATTTTTTTGCAAAAAAATCGTTAAATTTCGATTAATAACAAAAAAAGTAAAAATGTCAGCAGCAATGAAATACCACTAAATGAAAGCTCTATTAGTGAGAAGAAAAGGAGGTAAAATTCATTTGGGTGGTAAGTTGCATGACCGAGCAATAAACGGTGAAAGTAGTGTAGGTCAGAAGTGTAAAAAGTGGCCTGGTCTTTCAGGGTGTTTAAGCACTGGGGGCTGAGGTGGTTAAAAGTGTGTTTTCTTAACCACCTCAGCCCCTATAGCTTAAACACCCTTAAAGACCAGGCCACTTTTTACACTTCTGACCTACCCTACTTTCACCGTTTATTGCTCGGTCATGCAACTTACCACCCAAATGAATTTTACCTCCTTTTCTTCTCACTAATAGAGCTTTCATTTGGTGGTATTTCATTGCTGCTGACATTTTAACTTTTTTTGTTATTAATTGAAATTTAACGATTTTTTTGCAAAAAAAATGAAATTTTTCACTTTCAGTTGTAAAATTTTGCAAAAAAAACAACATCCATATATAAATTTTGCTCTAAATTTATTGTTCTATATGTCTTTGATGAAAAAAAATGTTTGGGTAAAAAAAAAATGGTTTGGGTAAAAGTTATAGCGTTTACAAACTATGGTACAAAAATGTGAATTTCCGCTTTTTGAAGCAGCTCTGACTTTCTGAGCACCTGTCATGTTTCCTGAGGTTCTACAATGCCCAGACAGTACAAACACCCCACAAATTACCCCATTTTGGAAAGTAGACACCCTAAGGTATTCGCTGATGGGCATAGTGAGTTCATAGAACTTTTTATTTTTTGTCACAAGTTAGCGGAAAATGATGATTTTTTTATATATTTTTTTTTTTCTTACAAAGTCTCATATTCCACTAACTTGTGACAAAAAATAAAAAGTTCTATGAACTCACTATGCCCATCAGCGAATACATTGGGGTGTCTTCTTTCCAAAATGGGGTCACTTGTGGGGTAGTTATACTGCCCTGGCATTCTAGGGGCCCAAATGTGTGGTAAGGAGTTTGAATTCAAAATGTGTAAAAAATGACCGGTGAAATCCGAAAGGTGCTCTTTGGAATGTGGGCCCCTTTGCCCACCTAGGCTGCAAAAAAGTGTCACACATCTGGTATCTCCGTACTCAGGAGAAGTTGGGGAATGTGTTTTGGGGTGTCATTTTACATATACCCATGCTGGGTGAGAGAAATATCTTGGCAAAAGACAACTTTTCCCATTTTTTTATACAAAGTTGGCATTTGACCAAGATATTTATCTCACCCAGCATGGGTATATGTAAAATGACACCCCAAAACACATTCCCCAACTTCTCCTGAGTACGGAGATACCACATGTGTGACACTTTTTTTCAGCCTAGGTGGGCAAAGGGGCCCACATTCCAAAGAGCACCTTTCGGATTTCACCGGCCATTTTTTACAGAATTTGATTTTAAACTCCTTACCACACATTTGGGCCCCTAGAATGCCAGGGCAGTATAACTACCCCACAAGTGACCCCATTTTGGAAAGAAGACACCCCAAGGTATTCGCTGATGGGCATAGTGAGTTCATAGAACTTTTTATTTTTTGTTACAAGTTAGTGGAATATGAGACTTTGTAAGAAAAAAAAAAATAATAATCATTTTCCGCTAACTTGTGACAAAAAATAAAAAGTTCTATGAACTCACTATGCCCATCAGAGAATACCTTGGGGTGTCTTCTTTCCAAAATGGGGTCACTTGTGGGGTAGTTATACTGCCCTGGCATTCTAGGGGCCCAAATGTGTGGTAAGGAGTTTGAATTCAAAATCTGTAAAAAATGGCCGGTGAAATCCGAAAGGTGCTCTTTGGAATGTGGGCCCCTTTGCCCACCTAGGCTGTAAAAAAGTGTCACACATGTGGTATCTCCGTACTCAGGAGAAGTTGGGGAATGTGTTTTGGGGTGTCATTTTACATATACCCATGCTGGGTGAGATAAATATCTTGGTCAAATGCCAACTTTGTATAAAAAAATGGGAAAAGTTGTCTTTTGCCAAGATATTTCTCTCACCCAGCATGGGTATATGTAAAATGACACCCCAAAACACATTCCCCAACTTCTCCTGAGTACGGAGATACCACATGTGTGACACTTTTTTGCAGCCTAGGTGGGCAAAGGGGCCCACATTCCAAAGAGCACCTTTCGGATTTCACCGGTCATTTTTTACACATTTTGAATTCAAACTCCTTACCACACATTTGGGCCCCTAGAATGCCAGGGCAGTATAACTACCCCACAAGTGACCCCATTTTGGAAAGAATACACCCCAAGGTATTCGCTGATGGGCATAGTGAGTTCATGGAAGTTTTTATTTTTTGTCACAAGTTAGTGGAATATGAGACTTTGTAAGAAAAAAAACCAAAAAAAAAAAACCATCATTATCCGCTAACTTGTGACAAAAAATAATAAATTCTAGGAACTCACCATGCCCCTCACGGAATACCTTGGGGTGTCTTCTTTCTCGATTATACAGAGCCAATTGAATTAAATATACAGACACCTTCTTATACCAGCGTCTGGTGCGTCGGGAAACTAAATAGGGAGCCAACATCTGGTCATTGAAGTCCGCCCCTCCCATGAGCTCATTATAGTCGTGGACTGAGAGGGGCTTTTCAATGACACGGGTTGCCCTTTCAATTTGGATTGTCGTGTCTGCGTGAATGGAGGAGAGCATGTAAACGTCACGCTTGTCTCTCCATTTCACCGCAAGCAGTTCTTCGTTACACAAGGCAGCCCTCTCCCCCTTGCAAGACGGGTGGTAACGAGCCGTTGGGGAAGCCCACACGACTAGTTCGAGCGGTGCCACAGGCGCAAATCTGTTCTAGACACAAATGCCTAAAGAGGGCCACACTTGTGTAAAAATTGTCCACATAAAGATGGTACCCCTTGCCGAATAAGGGTGACACCAAGACCCAGACTGTCTTCCCACTGCTCCCCAGGTAGTCAGGGCAACCGACCGGCTCCAGGGTCTGATCTTTTCCCTCATAGATCCGAAATTTGTGGGTATAGCCTGTGGCCCTTTCACAGAGCTTATACAATTTGACCCCATACCGGGCACGCTTGCTTGGGATGTATTGTTTGAAGCCAAGGCGCCCGGTAAAATGTATTAGGGACTCGTTGCCATGGCTGAGGATGGGGGAAATCCTTAGCCGTGCGCTGACATGTGCTGTAGGCCTACTCGGCCAGGAGAACAGGATAGGGAGCAGGTCACCTCCTACAGCGTCCCTACCCTGACCCTAACTCCTAACTGCATGGGCCGACCTTAAAGGTAGGAGGACCCATGCGCAGGAACCTCGGATCCCTAACTCACCCTCCGTCCAGTCCCTGTGCTAGGAGTCAGGGTAAGACGACCTACTCCTCTTAGGCACGGAGGAGCAGGAGTCTCAATGGCCAAGCTGTTGGGAAAAGGGGAACTCAGACAGCCTTACGGGAATGACAGGCGAACTATTAGTTCCTCCAACCTGTCACAGCCTTGCTGACTGGATCCCTGCGCAAACAGGAATCCAGAACCGTAAGCTGCACCAAACACATAGAAAGGTCCCAACAGAACATAACATACAACATCAACACACAGCAGACATAAACCTAAGGACAATATCTTTATGACCACAGGGGTGACTCTCACTGGCAGATAGTAACACAGGAGGCTGCTCCAGCAAGCATGGCTGAAACAACCCACAGAGCCATGCTAACAGTGAGGCTATATAGGCCAGGAAGCCACACCCCACAGTCGGACACACCCAGTGACACACACACACACACTGGGAAGGAAGTTAACCCTTCCAACACCCGGGAAGGGAAAACACAACATTAAAGGGAAAGTGTCCAACAGCAGCAACCCACTGTGGTTGCTGCCGCTGGCCACGACATGGGTGGCAACCGTGTCCTGGGGAATAGCCCAGAGGCCGGGACACTGCCACCACATGTACAGACAGCCAAACGTTGCCACAGGCAACCACAGTGCAGGAAAAGTGTCAGTGCACACAACACACTACACAGAGTGCACACAGACAAACAACACAGTGAACACGATAGCCATGGCCGTGACACTCGTCTACGCAGATGTTTTGCTCTGGGGTATACAAATCTGCAAATTTCTGGTTGAAATGGTCTATGAGGGGCCGAATTTTGTGGAGCCGGTTAAAAGCTGGGTGGCCTCTGGGACGGGAGGTGGTGTTGTCGCTAAAATGCAGGAAACGCAGGATGGTCTCAAATCGTGTCCTGGACATAGCAGCAGAGAACATGGGCATGTGATGAATTGGGTTTGTGGACCAATATGACCGCAATTCATGCTTTTTAGTTAGACCCATGTTGAGGAGAAGGCCCAGAAAAATTTTAAGTTCGGAAACTTGGACTGGTTTCCACCGGAAAGGCTGGGCATAAAAGCTTCCCGGGTTGGCGGTTATAAATTGTGTGTCATACCGATTTGTTTCTGCCACGACTAAGTCCAAGAGCTCCGCAGTCAAGAACAGCTCAAAAAATCCCAGGGCCGAACCAATCTGAGCTGTCTCAACCCGAACTCCAGACTGGGCGGTGAAAGGGGGAACTACAGGTGCGGCTGAAGTTGGTGACTGCCAATCAGGGTTTGCCAGCACCTCAGGGACTCTAGGGGCTCTACGGGCCTGTCTGTGCGGTGGCTGCGACGGGGTAACTACTGCACGTGCCACCGTACCAGCTTCAACTGCCCTTCTGGTGCTCGCTACTTCACCATGTTGTACGGCAGTGCTGGTACTAGGTCCAGGAAGGGCTGCGCTGCTGGTGTATGCCTCACCACGTGATCCGGCAGCGCCAGCCCCACTCTGCTGCTCTTGAAGCGGATCCTGCGCAACCTGTGGTCTAGCGACACGGGGCCGGGTACGCCTGGTTCTATCAGGGACCTCCACCTCCTCGTCCGAACTTTGGGTCAGAGAGCCACTGCTTTCTACAGGTTCATATTCTGACTCACTAGATTCATCAGATGAGGGTTCCCACTCCTCATCCGACTGGGTCAGAATCCTGTAGGCCTCTTCAGAAGAATACCCCCTGTTTGACATTTGGGCAACTAAATTTAGGGGTATTCCCTGAGACTACCCAAGAAAAAAAGCAAGCCTGTCTTACAAAGGGGAGGCTAGCGAAGTACCGAAGGCCGCTGCGGTTGATAAAAAATATCAAAACAGATTTTTTTATCGCCGCAGTGCATGTAAAGTGAATGTGCAGGCCTGATCGGGCAAACACTGCGTTTTGGGTGGAGGGCGAGCTAAGGTGACACTAATACAATTATAGATCTGACCGTGATCAGTTTTGATCACTTACAGATACTATAAAAGTACAAATGCTGATTAGCGATACGCTAATCAGCGTATAAAAGTGACTGCGGTGCGGTGCGGTGGGCTGGGCGCTAACTGATCCCTAAACTACCTAACCAAGGGGCCTAAACTAATCCTAAAACCTAACAGCCAATACTAGTGAAAAAAAAAAGTGACAGTTTACACTGATCACTTTTTGTCTTTCACTAAGTGATTGACAGGGGGCGATCAAGGGGTTAATTTGGATGATGGGGGTGATGGAAGGTGATCTGGGGCTAAGGACAGTGTTTGGTGTGTACTCACAGTTCAGTCTGCTCCTCTGCTGGATCCAACCGACGAAAAGGACCAGCAGAGGAGCAGAGAAGCCATATAACAGATCATATTTACTAATATGATCTGTTATATGGCTTGTGATTCGGTTTTTTAAAAATCAGCAACCTGCCAGCGACGATCATTGGCTGGCAGGTTGCTGATGCAATACTCCTCGAACTTTTGCCGGCCCGAGATGCGCATGCGCGGGCCGGCTGTGACCGAAATCTCGCGTCTCGCGAGAGGACGCGCCGGCGCGTCCAGGAGGAATGAATCAACCACCTCTAGGACGCGTCGCTGCGTTCGGCGGTCCGGAGGTGGTTAAAGCCCAGAAAATGATGGGTGTATTTCTAGCTTAAATTGGACACTGACTAATCAAGATGTTGTAGATTGCCAAAAAAGTGTTTTTTTGGTAACAAAATATGAAAGCTGTATATATTAAACTTGAATTTAACACTTGCAGATCTGGAAAATACTGTTTTTTAAAATAAAAAGTGTGTTTTTCAAACCCCAGAAAATGATGGGTGTTATTCTAGCCTAAATTGCACACTGACTAATCAAGATGTTGTAGATTGCCAAAAAAAAGTGGGTTTTTTTTGGTAACAGAATATGAAAGCTGTATATATTAAACTTGAATTCAACACTTGCAGATGAGGAAAATACAGTTGTTGTTTTTTTTTTTTTGTTGTTTTTTAAAGTGTGTTTTTTAAAGCCCAGAAAATGATGGGTGTATTTCTAGCTTAAATTGCACACTGACTAATCAAGATGTTGTAGATTCCAAAAAAAGTGGTTTTCTGGTAACAGAATATGAAAGCTGTATACCGTATTTTTCGCACCATACGACGCACTTTTTCTCCCCCCAAAATGGGGGGAAAATGCCCCTGCGTCTTATGGGGCGAATGCTGACTGTTTTACATCGCAGGCTGCGATGTACGAGCGAGTGGGGAGGGACTGGGAGGAGGAGCTGGGGGCCGGCAATAGCAGCGGGGCGGTGCAGTCACTGTACTATAGCCCCACCGCTCCAGTGCTGCAATATTCAAATATAAAATGTCTTATTCAATTAAAAGTGATTACACATGCCCCCCCACTCCTAATAGTACCATACATCCTAACAGCTTCAGTAGAATGCAGGCAGGCAGGCCGGGCGGCGGCAGCGTAACTCCCTGATGTCACGTGCCTGTGCCGCCTAATTTATGAATGAAGCAGGCGGCGCAGGCAAGTGACGTCATTGAGTGACGCGCCGGCCGCCCGGCCTGCCTGCCTGGGTTGTACAGAAGCTGTTAGGATGTACAGTACTATTAGGAGTGAGGGGGCATGTGTAATCACTTTTAATTGAATAAGACATTTTGCATTTGTATACTAGAGCGGCGGGGGGGATCTGTGGATGACAGTTTTATGGGGAACATCCGTGGATGGCACTGTTATGGGCTGGGGGGGTCTGTGGATGGCACTGTTATGGGGTGGGGGGTCTGTGGATGGCACATATATAACAGTGCCACCCACAGATCCCCCATAACAGTGCCACCCACAGATCCCCCCTCTAACAGTGCCATCCACAGATCCCCCCTGTAACACTGTCCGTCACAGATACCCCCCATAACAGTGTCCGTCATCCACAGATCCCCCCATAACAGTGTCCGTCATCCACAGATCCCCCCATAACAGTGTCCGTCATCCACAGATCCCCCCCATAACAGTGTCCGTCATCCACAGATCCCCCCCATAACAGTGTCCGTCATCCACAGATCCGCCCATAACAGTGTCCGTCATCCACAGATCCCCCCATAACAGTGTCCGTCATCCACAGATCCCCCCATAACAGTGTCCGTCATCCTGAGATCCCCCCATAACAGTGTCCGTCATCCACAGATCCCCCCATAACAGTGTCCGTCATCCACAGATCCCCCCATAACAGTGTCCGTCATCCACAGATCCCCCCCATAACAGTGTCCGTCATCCACAGATCCCCCCATAACAGTGCGTCATCCACAGATCCCCTTATAACAGTGCGTCATCCACAGATCCCCCCATAACAGTGCGTCATCCACAGATCCCCCCATAACAGTGCGTCATCCACAGATCCCCCCATAACAGTGTCCTTCACAGATCCCCAGTAATAGTGACATCCACAGACCACCATTAGTTCCAAACCCACCAAAAGCACACCTTTTGGTTAAAAATATTTTTTTTCTTATTTTCCTCCCCAAAAACCTAGGTGCGTCTTATGGGCTGGTGCGTCTTATAGGGCGAAAAATACGGTATATTAAACTTGAATTTAACACTTGCAGATCAGGAAAATAATGTTTTTTGGGGAAAAAAAGTGTGTTTTTCAAAGCCCAGAAAATGATGGGTGTATTTCTAGCTTAAATTGCACACTGACTAATCAAGATGTTGTAGCTTGCCCAAAAAAATGGTGATTTGCAATGTCCCAAAAGCTCAGATGCAGTGCTGGTGCACTGAGCTTGCATAAAATGGCCGCCGCCGCACACCTAACTAACAGAAATATAAAAGTTGTTTTATTTTGGTCAATGGGCTCAGGGCAGGGTAAAACGATTGTGCCCTGCACCCACACAACTATTTCTCTGTAGATCGCTGAGTTAGAATCTCTCCTATTCTCTCCCTGAAATCACAAGTCCAGCAGCATCCTCTCTCTACACTTGTAACAGCAGTGTGACGTGCAGCACTATGTGACTCCAGCTTATATAGATCCTGGGTCACATGCTGCTCTGGCCAATCACAGCCATGCCCTTAGTAGGCATGGCTGTGATGGCTTCTAAGGTCAGACAGTTAACCGCTCGTTGTTTGGCTGCTCTGCAGCCTTTCAAAAAGCGCCAAGAAAGCGGCGAACACCGACCCCGAACCCAAACTTTTACGGAAATGTTCGGGGTCGGGTCCGGGGTCCAAAAATCCTAAAGTTCGTGTTCGCTCAACCCTAGTCATATGATCCACCTTCATTTTACCTGTCTTCTTATCTGAAAAATGACTGATGGCATTTTGAGAAGTTCGCCTAAATCAAATTGCCAAAAATTCAATTTGTTTACACTTGATTCATCAATTTAACTGATTTCTAATTATTAAAACATTGCTTCAAGAATAGACTGATAACATGTAAAAATATTGCCAAATGTTAGTTTAGAGGAAGAGATTCAAATATATTCACCAACCAATAGACAAGTGTGGACTGGTCATAGACCTCACAAGTAATTTTCCCAGTAGGCCGATGTCCTGACCCTCCATCAAATTCCTATACTGCTGCTATGTGTTTAAAAAGTGTCGGTCTGTGTACATCAGGACACTGGGATTGTCAGGTCCTGATACATGTTGACAGACAGCAGCCGGTCTTAAAAGTCATATGCACTAGCGTGCAATCTGGCAGTAACAGCTGGGTACAGAAGGAGCAGGAGAACATGATTACAGTCCTGACACTGGGAGCATCCAATGCAGTGCAGTCCGACTCATTGCCACTGCGGAGCTAAGCTGTGACATCTAGCACTGTATGCTTAGCTCTACCTTCAAATGTTCCTGCACTTCCTGCAACCAGGAGTCATGGATAGTCCACTCCACTTGGGACTGAGTCTGTGATGTAGTAAGTAAAGGATTCATTCCCAGGGGCCAGGCCTTTCTCTATTCAGTGACTCAGCCCAACTAATCCTCAGCCCAGTCTGCTTGAATTCCTCTCTTCTTCAGGCACAGTCTGTTTCACTAACCCAGACACAGCCTGAGTGCATGCCCCAAATGCCCTGGCCAGGTGTTCTAGTGAGCACTACTGTGCATGTGTTTTTTTTTTTCTCTTGCCGGACACCTAACAGATCCCATTATAATGAATAGGGATACGGCCAGTGTCTAGCAAGAATGCAGGCTTTCTGCCAAAAAATAAACACTGAAGCTACAGTGGCACACAAATGTTTGGGCACCCCTGGTCAAAATTACTATTACTGTGAACACTTAAGCAAGTTGAAGATTAACTTTATACCTTTTGGAGATAATTTCAAGATGACACATTCCCTTTGGATTTTAAGCAAAAACTATTTTATTTTCATATTTTACTTTTTCAAAATAACGAAAATGAATGCATGGTTAGTAGCTAGTAGCACCCCCTTTGGCAAGTATCACAGCTTGTAAACACTTTTTGTAGCCAGCCAAGAGTCTTTCAATTCCTGTTTGAGGGATTTTTATCCATTCTTCCTTGCAAAAGTCTTCCAGTTCTGTGAGATCCCTGGCCCGTCTTGCATGCACTGCTCTTCTGAGGTCTATCCACAGATTTTCAATGATGTTGAGATCAGGGGACTGTAAGTGCTATGGTAAAAACCTTCAGCTTGTGCCTTTTGAGGTAGTGTGTTGTGGATTTTGATGTGTGTTTAGGATCATTATCCTTTTGTAGATGGTGTTATCTTTGCTTCCAGAATTTGCTGGAATTTCATTGAATCCATTCTTTCTTCTTCCCATGAAATGTCTCCCGTGCCACACAACCCCAAAACATGATTGATCCACCCCCATGCTTAATGGTTGGAGAGGTGTTCTTTTCATGAAATCATGTGCCCTTTTTTCTCCACACATACATTGGCTCAGCTCAGCTGGCCAAATAGTTCTATTTTAACCTCATCGGTCCACAGGACTTGTTTCCAGAATGTATCAGGATTATTTAGATGTTCTTTTGCAAACTTCTGATGCTGAATTTTGTGGTGAGGATGCAGGGGAGATTTTCTTATGATGACTCTTCTATGAAGGGCATATTTGTGCAGGTGTCGCTGAACGGTAGAACAATGTACCACAACTCCAGAGTCTGCTAAATCTTCTTCTTCTTTTTCTTCTAAAAGGTATTTTGCAGCCATGCGGAGGTTCAGATTTTTCTAGCAATCCTATGAGCAGCTGTCTTCCAAGCCTTCTCTTGACCTCCACTGTTCCTGTTAACTGCCATTTCTTAATTGCATTTCAAACTGGGGAAATAACAACCTGCAAATGCTTTGCTATCTTGCTATAGCCTTCTCCTGCTTTGCGGGCATCAAACATTTTTATTTAGTGTTAGGCAGCTGCTTAAAAGAACCCATGGCTGCTGTTTTTTGTGACAAGGTTAGAGGAGTCTAGGTATTTATAAAGCTTTGAAATTAGCATCACCTGGCTTTTCCTACTGATGATTGTGAACAAACCGTAATCCTAACAGGCTATTTAGGGTCTGAGATCTTGGTCACAGTTATCTCAGAGCCAAATGTCCTTGGGCTCCCATACTTTTGAAGGTATTCCTTTCCTTTTTTTCACTCAAAAATTTTACAAAACCCCAATAATACAGTTAAAATGTTGAAAAGTGTGTTTCATCTTTAACTTTATGCCTTCTGGAGATCATTTCATTTTCAACTTGCTTAACTGTTCACAGTAACAATAATTTTGACCAGAGGTGCCCAATCTTTAGCATGCCACTGTATATTTTTCCCATAGAAAGCAGGCATTCATGGTGGAAACCTAATGGATTTTATTATAGTAGTGGTGTCTGTCTATACTGGATATGATAATTCTAGTAGTCTGTCCCACTGATGGAAGAGGGTACCAGATTTACCAAACATAGATGTGAAACTAGCCTTGGGGCTCGTTTACATCAGTGTTATTATTTTCCATTCTTCTGCTCCATTACAGAAGTGCTGGTTTCAGCACATAACTGAAACAAACAGAACCTAATAGATCTCATTGACTATAATGGGATGCATTTGGTTTTGCATTCTGGAGAACTTTTTTTGGAGTAGATAAAAAATCCTGCATGCAAAACTTTTCTCAAAGATATTTTTGACAAACTCTCTGAATGGAGCCTCCAACCCAGATGTGAACATACCCTAAGGCTGCTAGGAGTCTGGCAGCAGCTTACTCCCCACTTTATATTAAGAACAAATGCACACTTGACAAAGTGCATCTGTATGGTACAGTAGGGAGAAAAGCTATTGGCTAATCAAGCAAGTTATCAATTAAACAAGTTGCCGGACAACATCTGTCTAAAGTGTGTTGCTAGCTTAAAGAAGACCTGTCACCGCGAAATGCAGTGCAATCTCCAGGCAACATGTAATAGAGCAGGAGGGGCCGAGCAGATTGATATATAGTTTTGTAGGAAAAAACTCAGTAAAACTTGTCATTCATACATTTAGGGTCACATTTATTAGGACTGGCATTTTAGACACTGGTCTTTTAAACCCCTAAGCTGTCGGTGGTTCCTCCGAAGTTGCGAAGAGACGCCAGGGTACCCTCCGCCAGTTCTAAATGTCAGACAGCGTCCTTGCTGTCTTACATTTAGACCTTATTCTATGCCTGAAACAGGCGTAGAAAATGGTAAATAAGACAGTCCTGCCAGCCTGCCCCTTCCCCGCCCACATCCCGCCCACTTTTTTGGACCTGGCGTTGCAGCAGATTGCGGTGCCTGAAATACGCCTTATATAGGCATATTTCAGCTTAATAATTGGCCCCCTTACTTTATTGCTTTTTGTACACTTTTAAGACTACCCCCGTGTACAACTATCAGTGACTGGCAATTAACTCTATATACACACTTATATAGAAAATGCTATCAATCACTGATAACACTTCCCCCATGAACTGAAGAAAGAAAAAGCACAGATTTAAATGCATAAATTACAAGTTTTATTGAATTGTTTCCCACAAAACTATGTATCAGTCTTCTTAGTTCCTCCTGCTCTGTATCATGCTGCCTGCAGATTGCATTGCATTTTTTGTTCACAGGTCGAATTTAAATAATCAAACAAACTTGCCTGAATACAACGGCCATCATAGTGCCGAGATACTGCCACTCTGCACGCCACTCTGTACGAGTACCGAATATGTATATTCTCAACTGATCTAATACCTACTTCTCCTGATGAAATGCGGGTCCATCATCACATTGAAACGCATTGAGCAGGAGTGTAACATTAAGGGCCGATGCACAGGATTGGGTATACAAGAAAAAGGTGTCGCAACTATGACACCCTATGTATCTGAAGCTATTATTACAAACGATGCTTTGATACAAATCCCAATTACCTGTGTAACCTGCTCTACTAGGCAGTTCTTTGGTAACATAATATCGTGTCTGCACTGAGATTTATGCTCCAAAGTTATAAGATAATAACACTGTAGCCAACATGTGCTCATACAGTGTTATGAAGACAGGCAACCTTTCTGGAGCGAACCATATTGTAAATTCAATGTGGGGAGCCATGATGTCATGGCACCTAACATTGAATAATTAACGGTTTAATAAATATTTATTACTTACCTGCTTGGAAATGGTTTAATCCTGAAGCTGTAGGTGCTCGTGTAGTTTTGGGAAGTGTTGATTGGAGAACTCAGTAACTGAATCTTCTTGAACCTATAAAAGAGCAGAAAATAACGGTTACAGCGCATTCACGTAAGTATACTTCAAGATACATACCTGCAGTTTTCATCGCGATGGAGGATCTTCTAAAGCAACTTATCTACAAAGCGGAGAGTCAAGGAGGGGAAGCATGGTTGAAGAAATGCTTACAAAGTGCTCCGGTACAGCAAGAAGATCTTCTTCTATCCACAGATCCCGTCTGCTGCGTAGGACCTGGCGCGAGCTCCGATCTCATCGATTCATCTTACGTTACTGGCGCGCGCATGCGCAGTAACACAAAGTCTTTATCTCCGGCCGGAAAACGACAGAAGAAGGACAAGAGGGCATATTCTCCTTCTCAATATGCGCCTCCTCCTAAAAACAAAAAGATTCTCACATCAGTTAATCGAGTGGGCAGAAATTTCAAGCGTCGTCATCTTCAATCAACTGTCGCACAAGATCCATCTCCTGCCACAGCTCCAACTGCCGATCATCCTCATGCAAGATCCGTTACTGGTGAGCTTAACTCATTAAAAAATTTAAGTGACTGCAATCCGCAGGGCACTATCATTCAGGATACCAATTCATTTAGCATCGATTCTTCACATCCGAAGATTCGCTTGTTTAATGAATTTTTATCATATTTATCTAAACAGGAAGAATCTCCTTCTAATGTATGGTCTGATGTGATTAATGTCAGCCAATTTAATGCAATCAATAGTGTAACTGAAGATATTTCAAACAGTCAACCTTCATTTAATATGTGTAAAGTATCTAATCTGAACCCGGATGTGTCAGTTGTTCCTGAACTTGAATTTAGTTCAGGAATAAAGGAGACATCTGTGAAGGAAGCTCTCACTTGTCAAATTTCTCCTTTAGGATTTCATTTGCCTTTAAGTTTGAAGGAAAAAATATGGAGAAAAGAATATATAGACATATTTTCTTTGCTTCCTTCTTCAAACGAAAACGTAAAAAATGAATCAAAGGACAAAAAATCAGATTCTGAAAATGAGAAAAGAAAAACTTATCAAAAATCTTTTTTCAACTGGCTGCAGGCATTTGGTATATACGCAGCAGTTTTAGGTGAAAAGCACCCTAATTTATGTACTGGTTTATTTTACCATCTCGACTGTATTTTAGAAGCTTATAAAAATTTTGGCGGTATGGGATGGTGTAATTATGATGAATCTTTTCGTCAGAAGCTTGCTGTTTATCCAAATCTTACTTGGGGCAGCAAGGACGTTGGACTTTGGTTAAACCTCATGCTTCCTAACAAAAATCATAATTTTCGTCAATCCAATTCCCATACCGTCAAAAAAGGTATTTGTTTCGCATTCAATGAATCAACATGTAAATGGCAACATAATTGCAAATACCGACATGAATGTTCTTTCTGTTCCGGTGCTCACTCAGCCACCAAATGTTTTAAGAAACAGGGAATACATTTCCCAAATTCCAACAAAGAACTTCAATCATTTAAGCAAGGTGACACCTCTGAATTTATCAAGACTAATTCAGTGGCTAGGTCATTATCCAAACAAATTGATGGCTAACCTATTATCTGACAGTTTTTCAAATGGTTTTTTCATACCTGAATTTGCTGGTCCGGGTTGTATTTTAGTTGACAATGCATTATCTGTAAAACATAATATTGATATTGTTAAAGAAAAAATTTTATCTGAAATTTCAGCAGGCAGAATAGCGGGTCCCTTTAAAATTCCACCATTTAAAAATTTCCGTATTTCTCCTTTGGCACTAGTCCCCAAAAAAAAACCAAATTCTTTTCGTCTTATTCACAACTTATCTTACCCTAAATATAGTTCTTTAAACGATGAAATTGATAAAAATAAAGCAAGCGTGAAATATTCATCTTTTGATCATGCTTTGTCATTTCTACATAAAGCAGGACAAAATTCTTTTCTAGCTAAAGCTGATATCAAATCAGCTTTTAGGCTATTACCCTTAAACCCTATTGGTTATAATTCACTAGGTTTTTATTTTCTGGATAGATTCTTTTATGATATGGCCCTTCCCATGGGATTCACTCTATCATGCTTTTATTTTGAGGCATTTTCTACTTTCCTGCACTGGGTTGTAGATATTCATTCAGGTAGTGGATTCATGATACACTACTTGGATGATTTTTTATTTATTGGTCGTAAAGACTCTGATGATTGTTTGAATCTTTTGAATAGATTCATTGGTATCACTAATTATTTCAACATTCCATTAGCCTTAGATAAGACTGTTTATCCAACTACATGTCTGAAATTTCTGGGCATAATCATAAACACCGTAACTATGGAATTTAGTATACCAATGGAAAAAATTCAACAAACAACTCATCAATTAAACTGCATACTCAAAAAAGAAAAAATTACGCTAAAACAACTCCAGTCACTTTTGGGTTCTTTAAATTTTATTTCTCGGGTGATTCCAATGGGAAGGGTCTTTTCTAAAAGACTTTATGCTGCCACTTCAGGTAAGTCCACACCAAAATCTCATATTAGGATCACAAAACAATTAAAAGACGACATTTATGTTTGGTCGCAATTTCTATGTGAATTTAATGGTCATACCATTTGGCAAAAAGAATTTGTTGGTTCTGACACTTTATCTCTATATACCGACGCATCTGGTGCTATAGGTTACGGAGCTTATTTTAATAATTGTTGGTCCGCAGAACGTTGGCCAAAAAATTGGATCATTAATTCAAAATATTCAAAAAATTTAGTTTTCCTAGAATTATTCCCAGTTTTAGTTTCTTTAACAATTTGGTCCAAAAATTTCCAAAATAAGAGAATTCTTTTAAGATCTGATAACATGGGAGTAGTTTTTTCTATAAATTGTTTATCTTCCAAATCTCCATTAGTTTCATCTTTATTACGAAAGTTAGTTTTACTATGCTTACAAATGAATATTTGGATAAAAGCTAAATTCATTCCTGGTAAAGCTAATTATCTTGCTGATTATTTGTCCCGACAGCGCTTCAAGGAGTTCTTCTCAATGGCACCGCGAGCTTCCCGATTGGGAATTCCATGTCCCACTCAGCTTTGGGAGATAACAGACGATTAATTGATGAACTAATTTCGAGTTCATTAGCCAAAAATACATGGGCAGCTTATACTGCCGCATGGCTTGAATGGAAGTTTTTCTGTTTATCTCAAAAAATTTCCTTTATTGAATTTAATCCTGATAATTTCATCAAATTTATTCTTAATCTTTATAAAAATGGTTTACAGGCTGATTCTATTTCTAAAAAATTGTCAGGCATTTCTTTTTTCTTCAAACTAAATGGTCACAATTCTATTTTAAATAATTTCATGATTAAACAAGTTATTAAAGGAATTAAAAGAAATTCAGTTCCCAAGGAAAAAATTAGACCTTTATCTATCGAATTACTACAAAAAGTTTTAAATAAGTTAGTATCTGTTTGTTCTTCTGAATACGAAGTCTTTTTGTTTTCAGCAGCTTTTTCGTTAGCTTTTTTCGCTGCGCTAAGGATAAGCGAGATTGCTGCTGACAATAAAAATTCAAATCCTCCAATTTTACAGACAGACATAAATATAGAAAATAATATTTTGAAACTTCTTATTAAAAAATCCAAAACTGACCAATTTAACAAAGGAATTTGTTTAATTTTAAAAAGTTATCCTATTACTTCAATCTGTCCGGTTAAAAATATTTTAAAATGGCTCCAGGTAAGAAAACCTGATTCCAATTCTTTATTTAACCACATTGATGGCTCACAATTGTCTAAATTCCAATTTAATTTCATTTTTCAAAAATGTCTCAAGGATTTAGGTTATAAAAATTTTAAATTTTCTGCACACTCATTTCGAATTGGTGCAGCTACATTTGCAGATCAATTAGGTTTAGATAGTTCTATTATTAAACGTATAGGTAGATGGAGGTCCAATTGTTATAAACATTATATTCGGCCTAACCTTGTTATTCATTAATTTTAGGATCTTCAAAAGTTATATGGATCTTTGGGGACGAATTGATTCAATTGGCTGAGAGAAGATCTTCTTTTAGACTTTCTACGGTTAATTTAGGTTTCCCCAAGGACTTTTCTATAATTTGGTTTTCTTTCCCAGGCATAAAAATTTCTAATATTTATGAGAAAATCAACATGTATTCAAAAATGTCTAAACCTGATCTAATTATTTTACACATTGGTACTTCTGATTTGGGTAAATGTAAAACTCACTTATTAATTTATGAATTAAAAGATTTGTTAGGTAATATTAGTCAGTTACTTAATGACACCGTCATTATATTTTCGGATATCATCCCCAAGTTTTCTTGGTCAAAAAAGGAATTATCGTTTTTAGAAACAATTAGAAAAAGAATTAATAAAAAAATGGAGATTTATTTAAAAGAACTAGGACATAGTTCCTACAGACATGTTGAACTCGAAGGTTTTATTAGAGGAATTTACCATGATAAATATGATCAATTATCCAATATTGGATGTGATATATTTATTTCGGATTTACAGAACATGATTGATTTTGGTATTAATTAGGCTTGCAATGTTTATTGGGCCACTTGGTGTTTGATGTGGCGATGTGGGGGTTAAGTCACTCTTGTGAGTGGACTTTGTTGATATGGAGACTGGTTTAAATATTTATGATTATAATTGATGATTAAAAGTTTTATTATTTAACCAGTAATTATTTAATTGGTAAAGTAATAAGCATTGCGGCCTTTAAATACCCAACAATTAAATAAAGATACTTGTTTAATTCTAAATTGAGTAATGGTTTCTTTTATTCATTGGTTATTTTAATGGGGCATATGACATCATGGAGCGAACCATATTGTAAATTCAATGTGGGGAGCCATGATGTCATGGCACCTAACATTGAATAATTAACGGTTTAATAAATATTTATTACTTACCTGCTTGGAAATGGTTTAATCCTGAAGCTGTAGGTGCTCGTGTAGTTTTGGGAAGTGTTGATTGGAGAACTCAGTAACTGAATCTTCTTGAACCTATAAAAGAGCAGAAAATAACGGTTACAGCGCATTCACGTAAGTATACTTCAAGATCCCTCCCTCCCTTCCCTATTTTTCTGTCGCTCTGCTTATTGACGGGGGTTAAGTCACTCTTGTGAGTGGACTTTGTTGATATGGAGACTGGTTTAAATATTTATGATTATAATTGATGATTAAAAGTTTTATTATTTAACCAGTAATTATTTAATTGGTAAAGTAATAAGCATTGCGGCCTTTAAATACCCAACAATTAAATAAAGATGCTTGTTTAATTCTAAATTGAGTAATGGTTTCTTTTATTCATTGGTTATTTTAATGGGGCATATGACATCATATGCTTAAGGCATTGCTTTCGTGATAGAAAGTTTACATTTATCTGAGTGCCTCCCCTCTAAGGTTACACCCTAGCCTGTGTCACTCTAGTTATGAGTGTGAGTTCCTGATTCCAGTTTTTAAAGAGACAATATACAATAAAGATTTATTATTTTATTTTAACGTTCTATTTCGGCAAGTTTGTTAGTTTTGAGTCAATGAGGGACGTAAAGATTTTTTCAACAATTTAGTAAAACCACTTTAAATAATCAGTAGCCCAGATTTACTAATGTATGTGCGCCAAAAATCTGTATAAAAAAGTGGTGCAAAATGGCACAAATCATTGCCATTTGGCACATCTAGGGTTTCTAGACTTTTTTGAAGGGGACAGATAGATGAGGTGGACAGAGAAATTAGAAAAAGAGCAAACACCAGGTGGCACTATACAGATAGATTACATTTAAATAACTCTGGCTACACTAAACTTTTGACTACGGTACATGCAATTGCTAAAGGGATCAGATCCAGGTGCTAGTTTGAAAATTGTAGAATATTTTTTGTGGGATAATTCCTTTAAACAAAAAACTAAGGAGTTCTAACTAAGCTGTAGATCTTCAGGTGTGAGAAATCAGGTTGCCTATTGAAACCATAAAGGACCCTTTTACATGGGCTGAGAATTGCACAGATTATCGCTAACGAGCATTCATAGTTACGCTCATTAGCGATGTTCAAGCGGGGTAAATGTACGACCGGTTATCTGATGAACAAGCAAAACCCTCGTTCATCAGGTAATCTGATCGTTTGTGTGCACACAAAAATGATCATTTACCAGCAGCAGATCATGCTGTGTGAACGGCCAGCAAACAACGATTCAGTATTGGGAAGAACAGTATGTAAATTTGCTTTAATATCATCCTGTGTAAAGGGACCTTTAGGCCCTTGGTAAGGAATATGCAAATCATGTGCATTTTAATCTAATTCAAGAACCTACAAAATTGACAATGGAATTTAACTTTTAATGTTGTTTCTTGAAACTGTGGTCAGCACGATTACTCAATAACAAAATGTTTTGGTTTGTTTTCTTAAAACCTAATTCAACAGTGCAAACTAGGGGCGGACTGACCCTCAGGAACTCCTCGCAGGCCCGCTCACCACCGCAGCCCGCTTTTCCCCTGCAGCACAGGGAACGGCACAGGCAGCACAGCGATTCTGCCTGTGCCTGAACTAACCAATAGCCAAGCTCTATACAGTAAGGAGCTTTGCTATTGTTTAGTTTGGGTGGGCGCCGGAAGATACAGCTCTCTGCAGGAGGGGAAGCCGACAGGAGCTGAAAGGGGGGGGCAGCTCCCCGATGTATGAGGAAAGCAGCCAGCAAACATGGCATGGAGAATAGAGTGCTGGACCACTGCAGGGGAGCCCGGACATCCAGTGTGATCTGCACCACAAGGTAAAAGTGCAGCAATGTATCGATGTGTGTAATGTATGTAGTGCAGTATGTGATCTACATACTGCACAACATATATCACGCACTGCACCGTGCCACCCACATAGACAACAGCACTGTACAGAGAAGTCACTGCCTCCTGGCCACACATACCTTGTCCCTCAATCTGTTTCTTAGCATTTTTAACCTCAGGTCATGGATGAAAGCCACATAAATGTGAGGAAAACATGCAAAGTCCATACAAATGTTGGTTTGTTGCAAGGTATTGAGCCACCGTGCAAACCCAGCAGTGAAGGGGTTAAGGGCACTTCTAGCAGTGGCGTAGCGTGGGTTGCCAGCACCTGGGGCAAGCCAAGTATTGCGCCCCCCCCCCCCACCTGTGACCACGCCCCCTTTTTTTTACAAATAATGCAGTAGATGTCATCTGCAGTCCTATGTAACACCACAGATAACACAGGGATAACTCTCTGAGTACAGATAATGTAGTAGATGGGTGTGAGGCCCCAGAATTCAGAACACACACAGTGTGACCTGAAGTCTGGGGCCAGGCTTCGGCAGTGTGGCCCAATTTCTATATCCACCCCCCCCCCAAACAGATATTTGGATGGATATAACATACATTGCTATGAAATATACAGGAGAATACCGCACCATACCTGTTACATCCAGTGACCTCTCCTGTGATGTAGACTTTCCTCAGCATCTTCATTCGGAATTCAGCATACAGTCCCATGTAAGATACAACCTTCCCCCTACCTTCAGCCCCTCCAGCATACAGTCCCATGTAAGACACATCACTTCCCTGCCTTCAGCCCCTCCAGCATACAGACCCATGTAAGGTAGATCACTCTCCTGCCTTCATCCCCTCCAACATACAGTCCTATGTAAATATCACACTCCCTCTCTTTGCCGTCTGCCTTCAGCCCCTCCAGCATACAGGGAGTGCAGAATTATTAGGCAAGTTGTATTTTTGAGGATTAATTTTATTATTGAACAACAACCATGTTCTCAATGAACCCAAAAAACTCATTAATATCAAAGCTGAATATTTTTGGAAGTAGTTTTTAGTTTGTTTTTAGTTTTAGCTATTTTAGGGGGATATCTGTGTGTGCAGGTGACTATTACTGTGCATAATTATTAGGCAACTTAACAAAAAACAAATATATACCCATTTCAATTATTTATTTTTACCAGTGAAACCAATATAACATCTCAACATTCACAAATATACATTTCTGACATTCAAAAACAAAACAAAAACAAATCAGTGACCAATATAGCCACCTTTCTTTGCAAGGACACTCAAAAGCCTGCCATCCATGGATTCTGTCAGTGTTTTGATCTGTTCACCATCAACATTGCGTGCAGCAGCAACCACAGCCTCCCAGACACTGTTCAGAGAGGTGTACTGTTTTCCCTCCTTGTAAATCTCACATTTGATGATGGACCACAGGTTCTCAATGGGGTTCAGATCAGGTGAACAAGGAGGCCATGTCATTAGATTTTCTTCTTTTATACCCTTTCTTGCCAGCCACACTGTGGAGTACTTGGACGCGTGTGATGGAGCATTGTCCTGCATGAAAATCATGTTTTTCTTGAAGGATGCAGACTTCTTCCTGTACCACTGCTTGAAGAAGGTGTCTTCCAGAAACTGGCAGTAGGACTGGGAGTTGAGCTTGACTCCATCCTCAACCCGAAAAGGCCCCACAAGCTCATCTTTGATGATACCAGCCCAAACCAGTACTCCACCTCCACCTTGCTGGCGTCTGAGTCGGACTGGAGCTCTCTGCCCTTTACCAATCCAGCCACGGGCCCATACATCTGGCCCATCAAGACTCACTCTTATTTCATCAGTCCATAAAACCTTAGAAAAATCAGTCTTGAGATATTTCTTGGCCCAGTCTTGACGTTTCAGCTTGTGTGTCTTGTTCAGTGGTGGTCGTCTTTCAGCCTTTCTTACCTTGGCCATGTCTCTGAGTATTGCACACCTTGTGCTTTTGGGCACTCCAGTGATGTTGCAGCTCTGAAATATGGCCAAACTGGTGGCAAGTGGCATCTTGGCAGCTGCACGCTTGACTTTTCTCAGTTCATGGGCAGTTATTTTGCGCCTTGGTTTTTCCACACGCTTCTTGCGACCCTGTTGACTATTTTGAATGAAACGCTTGATTGTTCGATGATCACGCTTTAGAAGCTTTGCAATTTTAAGAGTGCTGCATCCCTCTGCAAGATATCTCACTATTTTTGACTTTTCTGAGCCTGTCAAGTCCTTCTTTTGACCCATTTTGCCAAAGCAAAGGAAGTTGCCTAATAATTATGCACACCTAATATAGGGTGTTGATGTCATTAGACCACACCCCTTCTCATTACAGAGATGCACATCACCTAATATGCTTAATTGGTAGAAGGCTTTCGAGCCTATACAGCTTGGAGTAAGACAACATGCATAAAGAGGATGATGTGGTCAAAATACTCATTTGCCTAATAATTCTGCACTCCCTGTACAGTCCCATGTAAGATACATCACACCCCTGCCTTCCAGCCCTTCTTGCACAGTCTCATGTAAAATGCATCACTTGTCTTGCCTTCAGCCCCTCCAGCATACAGTCCCATGTAAGACACATCACTTCCCTGCCTTAGCCCCTCCAGCATACAGTCCCATGTAAAATAATATCACCCCCTGCCTTCAGCCTCTCCAGCATACAGTCCCATGTAAATAATATCACCCCCACTACCCTCTCTTCAGACCCCTCTAACATACAGTCTCCAGTACAAAGATGATTCCGTCTCCCTTCAGCCCCTGCAAAAAGCCCCCCAAGTAAAAATAACAGTCACTATTCTCCTCCACATACTTACCTACAGACTCTGCTTCTGCTCTGTAGAATCTCCCGCACATCTTTAGGCCCCGCCCCCTCGATGACGAGACTCTGCCTCTTCCCCTGACATCATACCTCCCAGGATCAACTACATTCTAGACACTGCGCTCGCTCTAGTGCCTCATAGGCTTCAGGCCACTAGCCTGAAGCCTATGAGGAAGAACGGATTGGACGGGAGCCATAAGCTCCCATAACCCTCATTGAAGTGTTTGCTGCCTGGCGCCCCCGCAATTTTGCGCCCGGGGCAATGGCCCCCCCCCCCCCCCCCCCCCCACGCTATGCCCCTGACTTCTAGTATCCCATGCTACTACTTCCCCCTCCAGCAGCATGTGCAAGAGAAATGCTGCATGATTGTGCATGAGGCTCTTCTCAGCTGGACCTGGTGACTCTCCCCCCTCCCATCTTTCCCATGGATTTTAGAGTTTACTGTCAACAACTGAGAACCTACCATCTACTGTGACCACAGAAAACCAAGGCCATAAACCTACCTGCCTTCACCAGATGCCAAAGTAGAGATTTACGTTCTCTTCCCACCCCCAAAAAGGATCGCACTCCTTCCCCTGTGAAGGATCTGCAGCTCCAAACACCCAGCAAGCTTCTTGTGCCCAAACTCCAGGCAGTCAGTGTGCACTGCGCTGTAGGATGCGGGGCATCATTTGATGATGGTGAATTAAGAGAGGTAGAATCGGAGGAGAGGGAGAAGAGGAGATGGCGAAACTGAGCAGAAACTCCTGCAAGAGAAGAAGATTGGAAAAAAAATGTGCGTGTGACAAATTATGCTACCAAGAAACAACACATCATTATCTTTGGACCTGGGGCTCAGTGAGTCGTAACGAGAGGAATAGGAAATCCATGGTTGGGGAGAGAAACGGTCGTGCATGGCCGGTGAAGAGAGACCATGCGAGGGTGCTGGATGCTGAGGAGCCGGGCAAAATTATGGCTCAAGGCTATTGCAAAAATTGTCGAGCGTAAATGACTGCGATTTCAAACCTCTTTGGAAGAAAGAAAAGGGGGAAACAAAGCCCTACCCCTTCCCGTCCTCCTCCTCCCTTTTCCCATCCCTCTCTCACCTCTCTCTCTATAAAGAACCGTCAAGTTTTAGTGCACAATGCCAATTAGTCAATTTCTCTCTGCCTTCACAGGCAGGGGACTCTGCTGCTGAGCCGAGACTGCTCAATTCTACCACCATTTTTTTTTTTTTAGCTGTGATCTGGATGAATGAGTAGCTGTCTTATGACAAAAAATTAACTCTGATCCCTTCCTCCCCCTTCACAGAATAAGGAGATATTACCACCCCAGCCCTGCGTGCACCCCATGTGCTGTGCAAACTTTCTGTCAGGATGTGCTGCCCCCCCCCTATACAGAATAGGGGGATATTATCACCCCCTTCCTGTCATGTATCCCACTACTATGCACCCCACGTGCTGTGCAAACTTTCTGTCAGTATGTTCTGCTGCACCCCCATATATAGAATAGGGGGGGTAGATTCCTCCATTCACACTAAACTGTGCGGATGGAGGAATCTCCCACTGGGTCAAGCTTCAGTATACTACTAGCCGGCCCCGCTGGCTGTCAAAATACCTGAGCAATGCCTGCATCCAATCAGATTGTTCAGGTATTTTGAGGGCCAGCAAGATACTGAAGCTTAGCCCAGTGGGAGATTTCTCCATCCGCAGTTTAGCATAGATGGAGGAACCTGTTTCACTTTTTCCATCTGACCATAGAAAGTCTGCAGATAATCTATAGGTGTATGGCCAGCTTTACTCTCTTTCACCTCCCCACTTACTCTTGTCTGCAAATCTAGCAGCTTTCTGTCCTTCTTGTGAATTTGCAATTGGTAGATTTTAAAAGGCTAGACCAAAACAGCCAAATTAGAAATATTTTCAAAATTGGCTACTATGGAATGGATTTTGCAATCCTCTTGCCAGTTCACTACAAGCCAATTTGGAAATGTACAATTGTTGCACTTTATTTAATGTAAGTATTTAAAAAAAATTTTTTTATTATTAAACATTTATTTTAAACATAGTGAAGAGAAATTCTGTACCAAGTGTAGGTGATGTGGGTTGCGCAATATGTGGGTGGGTCTGTGTGTGGGTGTGGCTTGAGAGTGGGCGGGGACACAGGGGCCCCATAATCTCCTATTGCCCGAGGGTCCCATGAGTTGTCAGTCTGCCCCTGATGCTAACCTATATAACCTGCATAGAGCAGCATTTTTTTGTTGTCACATTTTCAAAAATGGGCATCCCAGTTAAATAGAAAATGCAAAAACTTCTCTAAGTAAAATAAGTATAATTGAAAACCTTTGGCTGCTGCTTTGAGTCTGATTTACAGAATTATACTCTTTTAATGATATTAATGACAACTAGGCATTCCTAATTTCTCTGACATCATTCAAAGTCGCTGATGTTCTCAGTAAGATCACATAATTGCACAGCATTGCTCTACATAAAAATTCCACAGCTGAATCCCTTGACATATGAACTTTTTCACAGTACAGTATATATACAATGTGTTAAAAATAATTGATCTCTATGTAATCAGGTGCTAAATATATAGCTCAGTAGTTGCTATGGCTAGTATGGGCACTAATTTGGTCCCTAGTCGCTTCATGGGCTTTGTAACAGAACAGGTGTATTGTGACCTTGATCTTTGTATGATCTCTTTGGGATGGTGTCGGTTTCACACAATACAAACCACAGCAACAACAGTCAGTAATTGGAGTTACAGTTGCTGGCCTTTCCCAAAAAAAAAAATCAGGATTAGAAGGATTATCTGCACCTGAGACAAGCATAACACAGATAACCCTAATCAGAGAATATGACAACTTTACAGCCCATATGTTCTATATCTATAACGGTTATGCCCTTCACTTTACCATGAAAAATTAACTCATACTTTAATAGAGGTAGAAATGAAGAGGTTTTGAAATTATATTTCTTAGTATACGTTTCAACCATAACATTAAAAAACATAGGTGAAGTGAGTAACCTGGATTAGCTCGTTCCAATGGCAAGTCTCGAAGGGTGGGATATATTAGGCTGCACATAAATAGACAGTTCTTGAAGTTGATGTGTTGGAAGTCAGTAAAAATGGGAAGTGTAAGAATCTAAGCAAATTAAGACAAATATTAAATTGTGAAGGCTAGACAGCTTGGTCCAGCTTGTAGAAAACAGCAGTTTTTTGGGGTGTTCCATATATGCAGTGGCTAGTAAAACCTACCAAAAGCGATCCAATGAAGGCCAGTGAACCGGACATGGGGTAATAAATGCCCAAAGTTTAATGCACCAGCAAAGGCTGGTCCATCTAGTCCAATCCGACAGAAAAGCTGTTGATGCACAAATTACTAAACAGTTAATGCCTTCAAAAGTTTTGTTGAGTCTGTGCCTTGACAGGTCAGAGTTGTTTTGGTGGCACGAGGGGGACTTACAAATTATTAGGCAGGTGGTTTTAATTTCATGGCTGATCGGTGTATATGCTATGTACTATTTCATTGTGACAACATACTTTTAGAGCACTTTAGGTGATTTTAATGTCATGGCTGATTGGTGTATATGATAAGTAGTATTACATTGTGACAATATACTTTTAAAGCACTTTAGGTGATTTTAATGTCATTGTTGATCGGTGTATATTATATGTAGTATTTCATTGTAATAACATACTCTTATAGCAGTGCAGGTGGTTTTGGCATCATGTCTGAATGGTGTATATGCTATGTAGTATTTCATTGCCATAATATACCCTCATAGCACTTATCAATGATCATGCTTCACAGATTTCACACCAATATATTCCATTGTACAGCACTGCAATTTCACTCACATTAGGGACAGTTTCAGCAATATAATGTTAAAGGGAACCTGTCACCGGGATTTTGGGTATAGAGCTGAGGACATGGGTTGCTAGATGGCCGCTAGCACATCCGCAATACCCAGTCCCCATAGCTCTGTGTGCTTTTATTGTGTAAAAAAAAACGATTTGATACATATGCAAATTAACATAAAAGAGTCATATCTTACTTGTGTGACCAGAGAAAAGTCATATTTTCAAGCTATGACTCATCTCAGGTTAATTTGCATATGTATCAAATTGGTTTTTATACACAATAAAAGCACACAGAGCTATGGGGACTGGGTATTGCGGATGTGCTAGCGGCCATCTAGCAATCCATGTCCTCAGCTCTATACCCAAAATCCAGGTGACAGGTTCCCTTTAAGTATGTTTTCGGAGTGTTGGAGGGAATGATAGGAGCCAAGGGAAACCCACAGAAACAGAGACCATCCAAACTAGAATGCCAGTGCTTCAAGACAACACTCTGAGCTGTCCATGTGTTCAGAAACAGTACCGTTATAATACAGGTAAAATTCTAACAGAAGATTGTTGGGCAACTGTGTAACAGTTTCTCAGATCCTAAATAAGTTCCTGCTTGTCTTATGCCCTCTTCCCTAACTTTACTATTCCTTCTTTGACACCAAAAAACAGTACATTATCCCATATATAATCAGATATATGTAATGTCAGAACTATTAATCCAAAAAGTATTCTACACATTACGCTCCACTTAAAGTATTTCAATGTTGCTTTGAAAATTTGTATTTCCAAATAATTCTGAACTGTGAACAAAAAGAGAATATTCACTGTCCAGTTAAATCAGGATACAAATTTGTGTCTCAAATTTGACCCACCAGCATACACCAACACATAATCATCCATCCACCCTTCCCCTTCTGGTCTTTCTGTATTAGTGAAGAGGTTCTGAAAGTTTACCTGTAATTTATTGAAATCAAACTAAATAATTTATAGAACCTAAGAAATAATGTCCAATGAAAATAATTGGTGATTTCAATACTGTTAAAGATAGAAAAAGATATTAGGAAATTAAAGATAAAAAAAGAGGTAAAAACTTTGGCAAATTTGTTAAGGAGATAGAGAAATTATGAGTAGAGATGAGCGAACTTTTGTAAAATTCGATTTGGCTGCTTTGCTGAATTTTACTAAAAAAATCTGCTTCATGACTAATTACTTTGTCACAAAGTACATTTCTTTGTAAGTACTGGGTTCATAGCTGATCGCGGCATCTGACAGCAAGATTACAGTGTAAAATGTAAAAAAATTATAATAATAATACCTGATCCATTTGCTCACGACGGGCCAGGCGCCGCCATCTTGATTGAAGGTCTTGCGCGAAATCTCATGCAGCCCGAGATGACATCATCACGCCAGCCATATCTTCAAGCAAGATGGAGGAGCAGGAGGAAATAAGCAGATCGATGTGTAGTTTTGTGAGAAATTATTCAGCAAAGCATGTAATTTGTTTGCTTAACCCCTTTATGATGGGTCCATTTTTGCTTTTACATTTTTATTCTCACTTTCTACCTTCAAAACTCCACAACTTTTGAAATTTTTCATTCACATAACCATATGAGGCCCAATTTTATTTTTGGGATGATTGATTAATGGTATAATTACAGTAATATCAAACTTGTATAGTTTCCATTAAGTTTTACTACTTTAAAAAAATATTTTGGGAAAAAAAATCTTTGCATAATTTGCTGACAAACCATAACTTTTTTTTATTTCCATCTACAGAGCTGTGTGGGTGCTTGTTCTTTGTGGTACAAACTGTAGTTTTTATTGGTACCATTTTGGTATATTACAACTTTTTACAGGCAGGAGGCTGCCATAGATTTCAATGTGGTACATGGCCTCCTGAAGGATGCAATAAATCTATGAGGAGGCCTGCGCCTTGGCATAAATGAAGCATACCTGCAGACCAGGGTACTTGCAAAATTGTTTGTTCCTTAATGTATGTTTGTTACTTAAAGTATGGCTATGTATGAAATTAACAGAGTTAACCAACTCTGATACAGCCCCTGCAGGAAGTTGGGTGTGCAGCCCTTAGCTCAGTCCTACTCTAGTGTTAGCAAAGAAATAGAATAGAAGTTCCATGTTCTCCACTCCTCATAGAACTGGACCAAATATCCAGAGAATCAACTTCTCTAAGGATTACCTACTGAGTGAATGACATTACCATTTGTACAGTAATCCAGAGAGAGATAAAGGAAAGATCTTAGAAGGTCCTGATCAAAGCTGATAGACATTACTGCTATGAGAGGGACATTGTTGAGACACCTTTCTCTCTGGGACATGACCTGCCAGTTGTATATTAAACCCTGTGTCCCTCACGCCGCTAAGGCCTTTGACAGGGTGGAGTGGCCTTTCCTTTGGAGAGTAATGTCCCGGGTTAAAATAGGCGAATACTTTTCCAGATGGGTCCGTATTCTGTATCAAGGGCCGGTATCCAGGGTTCGAATCAATGGTGAATACTCAGTCCCCTTCCCCTTGACCCGAGGAACACGCCAAGGATGTCCCCTCTCCCCCCTGCTCTTCTCGCTGTTTCTGGAGCCAATGGCATGTAAAATTAGAGAGGATAAGGAGATACTAGGCTTTGGGTGCGAGGGAGAGGTGGACAAAATAAGTCTCTACGCGGATGATATGCTACTGTTTTTGGGGAAAGGATACATGAACCTGCCTAGGGTCATGGATAGCCTGGATGAATTTGTATCCCTGTCTGGATATGAGATAAACTGGGGAAAATCAAAATTTCTCCCGTTAAGACGTCCGGTCCCGCCTGACTATAAATTTCAGGTTAGTATACTGACCCCAGGAGACTCCCTACCATATCTGGGTATCCAGATAGGGACCAAGTTGGAATATTATACAGAATTAAATATACTGCCAATAATAGATAGAGTTAAAGAAAAAATTAGAATATGGCTAAAACTCCCCTTGTCACAAATTAATCGTATAGCACTTATTAAAATGTCACTACTTCCAATGTTATTATATATAATCAATGCCAGTCCAATAACGATAGAAGATAAGTTTTTTAATAAATTAGAGACTCTCTTCAATGAACTAATATGGGGGCGCAAACGAGTCAGAATCAAGATACAATATTTGTATAAAGATGAGGGCGGAATCTCTATCCCTTTTTTGAAAGGATACTATATAGCTGCCCAACTGAGGGCTCTTTCACACCTGCGTTATTGTCTTCCGGCATAGAGTTCCGTCGTCGGGGCTCTATGCCGGAAGAATCCTGATCAGGATTATCCTAATGCATTCTGAATGGAGAGTAATCCGTTCAGGATGCATCAGGATGTCTTCAGTTCCGGTACGGAACGTTTGTTGGCCGGAGAAAATTCCGCAGCATGCTGCGCTTTTTGCTCCGGCCAAAAATCCGGAACACTTGCCGCAAGGCCGGATCCGGAATTAATGCCCATTGAAAGGCATTGATCCGGATCCGGCCTTAAGCTAAACGTCGTTTCGGCGCATTGCCGGAGCCGACATTTAGCTTTTTCAGAGTGGTTACCATGGCTGCCTGGACGCTAAAGTCCTGACAGCCATGGTAAAGTGTAGCGGGGAGCAGGGGAGCAGCATACTTACCGTCCGTGCGGCTCCCCGGGCGCTCCAGAGTGACGTCAGGGCGCCCCAAGCGCATGGATCACGTGATCGCATTGGACACGTCATCCATGCGCATGGGGCGCTCTGACGTCACTCTGGAGCGCCCGGGAGCCGCACGGACTGTAAGTATACCGCTCCCCCGCTCCCCGCTCCTACTATGGCAACCAGGACTTTAATAGCGTCCTGGGTGCCATAGTAACACTGAAAGCATTTGGAAGACGGTTCCGTCTTCAAATGCTTTCAGTACACTTGCGTTTTTCCGGATCCGGCAGGCACCTCCGGCAACGGAAGTGCATGCCGGATCCCAACAACGCAAGTGTGAAAGAGGCCTGAGATGGTGTGTAAGGAATCGAAAGAATAAATGCATTCGGCTTATTTTGGGGCGATGCTGTAGACCTTGGGAGGATCTTTTCCACATCCTTGAAGCCGGTATCATGGAGAAGAGAAGAACACAGAACCCATTCGGTAGAATGCTTGGGCACATTTGGCAACAAATCAGATTGATGGTTGGAGTCTCCCAAGCAGTCCAGTGTACCCCACTATGGGGGAATGCTCATCTTCCACAAGTTACGGAACTGGGTGATGTAGATTACTGGGAAAAATACGGGATTAATTTAATTACACAGGTTTTTCACAGAGGACAGTTGAAGCCCCTTAATGAAATCCTACCAGATATTACACTAGGATTTATGGATAAATTCCGATACGAACAATTACGACACGCCATACACTACACGGAGAATAAGAATTATTTGAATGTTGTACGGAACACTTTTTTAGATTTCTGTCAGGATATGACTCTTAACACATCTATATCGCACATCTACGCAAAGTTTAAACTTGAATACACAAAAAAAATCACATTTAGAGGTGAGGTTAAATGGGAAAAGGACTTGCCAAATGGGGAATCTATTCCGTGGAACATTGTCTACAGGAATATTAAAAGATCGACGGTCTCGCCTGCTCATGCATGGATTCTTTTGAAAATCATACACCATCTCTATTACACTCCGGTATTACTACACACCATTTACAACGACAGAAAACAGAATTGTTATAAATGTAGTAAAGACAGAGGAGACTATAAACATCTGCTGTGGGAATGCCCAGGGATAAAAGATTACTGGAATAAAATATCCCGGAAACTACGAGATAGCTCCCCTATGAAATATGTAATGTGTATTGAATATGTCATCCTGGGCACTCTCCCAGAGACAGATAAAAACAAAATTGATCAGATACTCTGGCTCCGGGGCATAGCCCGGGCCAAAATAATAATAGTTAAATATTGGGGTTCCACGAAATACCCTAGTTTTCAGGAGTGGAGGGAACGGATGAACAGGGTTAAGCAATATGAATACATCCTTGCCCAAACAGCGGGGAAAAAGGTAGCTTGGTTGCGGACATGGGGCAATTGGGAGTGATAATACTGGGTATAATGAAAAGGCAATGACGGTAGCTCCGCGGAAAGAAAAGGGGGTTGGAGGGTGGGACGGGGGGGGTTAAAAAAAATAAGAGGGAAATTATTTATTATATGAGATGAGCATAAATGTCTTTCTCTTTTTGTAATATTGAAATGGAAGACTATACATCTTTGTATTTTTGAAAATAAAAAGATATAAAAAAAAAAAAAAAAAACTGTGTCCCTCAGTTGGAAATTACAGCCATCTTTGCAAAAGTAATATTGCCAGCCACAGATTCTGCAGAAAGACATATTGGAGAGACAGAGAGGAAATAGTACTACATTCCCCATCATTGCTCAAATCCATACAGTACTATCTGGGAGAAAATTGCATTGTGAATTGCTGGAACTGTTTTTATACAGTTGGGTGTGCTACAACTTCCATTCTACACTTTAGAAAAGGAAGACCTTTGTTTTCTACCTCTGGCCTGATTACTGACTCTTGTACCATATGCCAGCCATTGCACCCTACACCCCCAGCCTCAAACCTACAACATCAAGGGCACCCAAAATACCATCAGGGTGTGCTCCAAGGGAAGTAAGGGTGCACCCTCCTTTCACTGACCTGGTCTTAGGGAGCATTGTTGTGAGGATTGCTACTGTGATTGACTGCCACAGCCAGTGCCAGTATCACTCCCATCCCCCGCTCTGCTCCTCCTGTGTTGGTGCACTTTCTCTGGCTGCACAGGGGAAAACAAGGCAGCAAAGAGAATGCCGGTCTTGATAAATGTCCCCCTATATCTTATCTGCTCAGCTTCTCCTGCTCTATAACATGCTTCAGATTGCACTGCATTTTCATGATGACAGGTTCTCTTTAATTTTCACTGATCGCAATAATATAAGTAAAAAAAAAGTTAAAAAAAATATAAAAACACGACTGTATACAGTATAATAATTAAACATAAGTTGCAGTTGTGCTCATAGGTTTACATACTCTTGCAGAATTAATGATTTCTTAACCATTGTTCAGAGAATATGAATGATAACACAAAAACTTTTCTTTCACTCATGGTTAGTGGTTGGCTGAAGCCATTTATTGTCAAACAACTGTGTTTACTCTTTTTAAATCATAATCACAACACAAACTACCCAAATGACCCTGATCAAAATTTGACATACCCCAGTTCTTAGTACCGTGTATTGCTCGCTTTACCATCAATGACAACTTGAAGTCTTTTGTGGTAGTTGTGGATTGTATCTTCTTTATCTTTTATCTTACTCTTTATACTCTTTAGTCTTTATACTCTTGATACTCTTTATCTTCTCAGATGGTAAAGCTGCCCATTCTTCCTGGCAAAAAGCCTCCAGTTACCCTAAATTCTTGGGCTGTCCTGCATTAACTGCACATTTAAGGTCTCCCCAGAGTGGCTCAATGATATTGAGGTCTGGAGACTGAGATGGCCATCCACGACCTTCACTTTATTTTGCTGTAACCAATGACAGGTCGACTTGGCCTTGCGTTTTGGATCATTGTCATGTTGGAATGTCCAAGTACGTCCCATGCGCAGCTTCCGGAAAGATGAGTGCAAATTTTCCTCCAGTATTTGTTGATACATTACTGCATTCATATTGCCATCAATTCTGACCAAATTTCCTGTGCCTTTGTAGCTCACACATCCCCAAAACATCAGCGATCCACCACAATTTTTCACAGTAGGAATGCTGTACCTTTCATCATAGGCCTTGTTGACTCCTCCCCAAATGTAGCGTTTATGGTTATGTCCAAATTGTTTAATTTTAGTCTCATCACTTCAAATGACTTTGTGCCAGAAGGTTTGAGGCTTGTGTCTGTGCTGTCTGACATATTGTAAGCGGGATACATTTGTGTAGTAATGGCTTTCTTCTGGCAATTTGACCATGCAGCCCATCTTTCTTCAAGTGCCTCCTTATTGTGCATCTTGAAACCACACCACATTCTTTCAGAGAGTCCTGTATTTCACCTGAAGTTATTTGTGGGTTTTTCTTTGCATCCCGAACAATTTTTCTGGCAGTTGTGGCTGAAAATTTAGTTGGTCTACCTGACTGTGGTTTGGTTTCAACAGAACCCCTACTTTTCCACTTCTTAATTAGAATTTGAACACTGCTGATTGGCATTCTCAAGTCCTTTGATATTTTCTTATGTCCCTTTCCTGTTTTATAGAGTTCAACTACCCTTTCCCGCAGTTCCTTTGACAATTCTTTTGCTTTCCCCATGACTTAGAATCCAAACAACATCAGTGCAGCACTGGATGAAAGATGCAAAGGTCTGTCAGAAGTCAAGAAAGTCATTGACCTTTTATACACAACCAGTAATTACAAGCAAGCAAATCACAGGTGTAGATGGTTGTTTGTGTTGTGATTATGATTTAAAAAGAGTAAACACAGTTGTTTAACAATAAATGGCTTTAGCCAACCACTAACCATGAGTGAAAGAAAAGTTTTTGTGTTATCATTCCTATTCTCTGAACAATGGTTAAGAAATCATAAATTCTGCAAGGGTGCGTAAACTTATGAGCACAACTGTATATAGTCAAAATGTCCAATCTCTTAAACTATTAAAGCATTTATCCTGATTGGTAAAGATTATGATAGAATAAAATATCAAATTGTTGTTTTTAGTCACCTTGCCCCAAAACAATTGATTTAAAAATTAATCTAAAAGTTGTATGCAGCTTGCCCTGCAAAAAAACATGCCCTCCCATGTGTCAAACACTTACAACAGTGTGATCAAACATTACCAACCTACATAAGATACAAAACATACCCTACAAATATTACATGAACTAGAATGGAAATCACATTATATCATTGGCACTTTGGATGTAAAATCCCTCTACACAATCTTAGAAAACATAAATTATAAGGGTGATATCCCCAGAGAACAAATAGAGTATATAGTAGTCGACTGTATCCTAATTATTTTACAAAAATATTTTATATACCAGGGGGATTTTTATCATGGGGTACGCAATGGGGATGAAGTTTACACCAGGATTCGCTAATGTATATGAAGGGTGGTGGCAGCACAAATATATCCATCCCCTTGGCAAGCTCCTAGTGAATCTCACCCTTTAGAGGTGTTTTATTGATGATGTGGTATTTACTGTATCTGCGGGGGAGGGCAAGAGTCCCTGTTAGAATTTTTTACAGAAATTAATAAAAATGAAAATTTAGAATTTACACCAACATACAATACAGAACAAATTAACTTTTTAGACCTTACCATATTTATTGAAAATACAATTTGCACCAAGTTCTTCAAAAAAATCCACAGATACAAATAGTTGTATCTCTAGAGTGAGCTGCTATCTCCCACAGAGGTTACAAAATGTCCTTAGGAGCTAATTTATGCGTATTAAAAGGAATTGTACCAAACTGGAAGGCTTTAAAGGAGAAGCTGACTTATTATAGGAGAACAAGGGGTACAGTAAAGGAGACCTAATAGAAAAAAAAAATGCATGTGAGAAAAATAGACAGAAAGATACTATTGGAAAATAAAACAATTAACAAGGAAGATATAAATACAGAGATTGTCCAAAAAAAATTACATACCATCCATCATTACACAATACAATAGAGAAAAACCAATAGGACAATGCATTTCTAATACACCTAAATTCATGTTTAAGAGGGCCAAAAATATTGGCAATATGTTATGTTATTGAAATGGGACTACTTAAAAGTTGCACTATTGAAGGAAACAGAAAATTGCATTATGCTTGTCAGTAAAAGCTAAACAAGGAAGAGGCCACTGTGGTACTCAGTAGAAGTGGACAAAATCATTAAAACAAAAAGATAGCATTTAGGAATTATAAAAAAAAAAAAAAACGAGGATGACAGGCAAATTTATAAGATTAGGCAGAGAGAGGCCAAACAAGTTATAAGAGCTTCTAAAGCACAGGCTGAAGAGAAATTAGCTCAGTCAGGGAAAAAAGGCGATAAGGCATTGTTCAGATACATAAATGAAAAAAGGAAACTAAAACAAGGAATTACAAAATTAAAAACAAAAGAAGGAAGGTATATGGAAGAAGATAAAGAACTAGCTGACTGCCTCAATGAATACTTCTGTTCAGTTTTTACAAAGGAAAATGAAGGAAAAGGACCTCAATTAGGAAAGAAGACTAATGAATCTTTTGATGCATGTGTCTTTACAGAGGAAGAGGTTCTAAGTCAGCTGTTTAAAATTAATACAAATAAGTCACAGGGGCCTGATGGGATACACCCAAAGCTATTAAAAGAGCTCAGCGGTGAACTAGCAAAACCATTAACAGATTTATTTAACCAATCACTGGCAACAGGAGTCGTCCCAGAAGATTGGAAATTAGCAAATGTTGCGCCCATTCACAAGAAAGGTAGTAGGGAGGAATCGGGCAACTATAGGCCAGTAAGCCTGACATCAATAGTGGGGAAATTAATGGAAACCATACTTAACCTCTTCCCGACCGCAATCTGTATATATACGTGATAGCTGCACATGCCCCGTGCAGCTACCACGTGTATAAACGTCAAACCAGCTCTTTAATCCAAGCGCTGCAAAGCGCTTGGATTAAAGCTTCTGCCCGAGCCCTGCTGTTGTCACGGACAGCATACAGTCTAGTAATGCCGGCAAGGGGCCAATCAGAGTGGCCCCTTGCCGACAATCTGTGCAGACTAACCAATCGGATCGGCAGTGAAAAAAATGCCGGTTTCATGCTCTGATCTGCGCTCTGCAGATCAGAGCATGAAATCAGGTAGGGTCCTCATAATACCCCCCCATCTGTGCCCCCGATCTGTGGCTGTGCTCCTCCAAGCCCCCCCTTGTGTCCGTCTGCAGATCATCTTCTAGAGGCAGGCAGCTGCCCTGATGCGGTCCGCCCCCTCCCCGCCCCATGCTTTCATTCTGACCCGCCCATCCTGCCCCAGCCTCCCTCAATATTGGCGGCCATACCCCCCCCCCCCCGATCCCTCCCCTTTCCAGCGCTGCCCCCGAACCCCCCAATCCCCCTGCTGTTTGTGATCGCGGCGGCTCCATTACTGAGCCGCTGCCATCTGCAGAGAGTGTCAGCTCTATGCTGACACTCTCCTGTAACCCCATAGATGCCGCGATTGCGGCATTTATGGGGTTAATAGAGGGAGGGAGCTCCCTCTCTCAACCATCGGGGCTGCAGCGCTGTGATTGCGGCACCCGATGGTTGCCATGGCAACCGGACGCTTTGCAAAAGCGTCCGCTGTTGCCACCTACAGGGCATCTAATAGTATTATACTTTGCAATGCAAGAGCATTGCAAAGTATAGTACAGCCATCAGCTTCACTGGATCTTCATGATCCAAGTGGGACTTGATAAAAAAAGAAAGTGAAAATAATAAAAATGAAAAAAAAAATGTAAATAAAAAAAATAAATTGCCTTTTTCTATAAAAAAAATGAAAAAATGAAATAAACTACACATATTAGGTGTCACCGCGTCCGTAACAACCGTCTCTATAAATATATCACATGATAGACCCCGTCCGATAAACACCATAAAAATAAAATAAAAAAAACAGTGTCAAAAAAGCTATTTTTGTCACCTTACATCACAAAAAGTGCAACAGCAAGCGATCAAAAAGGTTTATGACCCCCAAAATAGTACCAATAAAACCGTCACCTCGTCCCGCAAAAAATGATACCCTATTTAAGACAATCGCCCAAAAAATAAAAAAGCTATGCCTCTCAGACTATAGAGACACTAAAACATCATTTTTTTGGTTTCAGAAATGCTATTATTGTGTAAAACTTAAATAAATAAGAAAAAGTTTACATATTAGGTATTGCCACGTCCGTAACGATCTTTTCTATAAAACTATCACATGACCTAACTCCTCAGATGAACGCTGTAAAAATAAATAAATGAAAACTGTTCCAAAACAGCCAATTTTTGGGTCACCTTGCCCCATAAAGTGTAATAATGAATGATCAAAAAATCCTATGTACCCAAAAATGGTACCAATGAAAACCTCAACACTTTCTGCAAAAAACGAGCCCCTGCGCAAGACGATCGGCAGAAAAATAAAAAACATATGGCGTTCAGAAAACCAATCCAGCACAATCTACCTTCCAAAAACCGTATGGCATTCCTTTCTTTCTGCGCCCTGCCGTGTGCCCGTACAGCAGTTTACGACCACATGTTGGGTGTTTCTGTAAACCGCGGAATCAGGGTAATAAATATTGAGTTTTGTTTGGCTGTTAACCCTCAATGTGTTAAAGAAAAAAAATTATAAAATGGAAAATCTGCCAAAAAAGTGAAATTTAGAAATTTCATCTCCATTTTCCTTTAATTCTTGTGGAACGCCTAAAGGGTTAACAAAGTTTGTAAAATCAGTTTTGAGTAACTTGAGGGGTGTAGTTTCTACAATGGGGTCATTTATGGGGGTTACCACTATGTAAGCCCCACAAAGTGACTTCAGACCTGAACTGGTTCTTAAAAAGTGGGTTTTGGAAATTTTCTTAAAAATTGTAAGAATTGCTTCTAAACTTCTAAGCCTCTAACGTCCTAAAAAAATAAAATGACATTTCCAAAATGATGCCAACATAAAGTAGACATATGGGGAATGTTAAGTAATAAATATTTTATTAGGTATGACTTTCTGTTTTAGAAGCAGAAAAATTGAAATTTGGAAAATTGTGAATTTTTCTAAATTTTTGGTAAATTTGGGATTTTTTCATAAATAAAGGTGAAATATATTGACTCAAATATATGACTATCATGAAGTACAATGTGTCACGAGAAAACAATCTCAGAATGGCGTGGATAAGTAAAAGTGTTCCAAAGCTATTACCACATAAAGTAACGCATGTCAGATTTGTAAATTTTGACCTGGACACTGGGGCATCAATGACCCTTGGTCATGAAAGGGTTAAGGAGAGCATTGTGGAACATCTAAAATCCCATGGATTGAAAGATGAAAAACAGCATGGGTTTACTTCAGGAAGATCATGTCAAAGTAATCTTATTGATTTTTTTGATTGGGTGACTAAAATAATAGATGGCGGAGGTGCAGTAGACATCGCTTATCTAGACTTTAGTAAGGCTTTTGATACTGTCCCACATAGAAGGCTTATCAATAAATTGCAGTCTTTGGGCTTGGACTCCCATATTGTTGAATGGATTAGGCAGTGGCTGAGGGACAGACAACAGAGGGCTGTAGTCAATGAATTATATTCAGACCATGGTCTTGTTACCAGTGGGGTACCTCAGGGATCTGTTCTGGGACCCATATTGTTTAATATCTTTATCAGCTAAATTGCAGAAGGCCTCGATGGCAAGGTGTGTCTTTTTGCTGATGACACAAAGATTTGTAGGGAGGGATACACCAAATGGAAAAGGATTTAGGAAAACTAGAAGAATGGTCAAAAATCTGGCAACTAAAATTAAATGTTGATAAGTGCAAGATAATGCACCTGGGGCGTAAAAACCCAAGAGCAGAATATAAAATCAGTGATACAGTCCTAACCTCAGGAAAGGGATTTAGGGGTCATTATTTCAGAAGACTTAAAGGTAGGCAGAGAATAGAGCAGCAGGAAATGCTAGCAGAATGCTTAGGTGTATAGGGAGAGGAATTACCAGTAGAAAGAGGAAGGTGCTCATACCGCTCTACAGAGCACTAGTGAGACCTCATTTGGAGTATTGTGCTCAGTACTGGAGACCATATCTCCAGAAGGATATTGATACTTTGGAGAGAGTTCAGAGAAGAGCTACTAAACTAGTACATGGATTGAAGGATAAAACTTACCAGGAAAGATTAAAGGACCTTAAAGTGTATAGCTTGGAAGAAAGACGAGACAGAGGGGATATGATAGAAACTTTTAAATACATAAAGTGAATCAGCAAGGTAAAAGTGGAGAGAATATTTAAAAGTAGAAAAACTGCTACAAGAGAACATCGTCTTTAATTAGATGGGCAAAGGTTTAAAAGTAATATCAGGAAGTATTACTTTACTGAGAGAGTAGTGGATGCATGGAATAGCCTTCCTGCAGAAGTGGTAGCTGCAAATACAGTGAAGGAGTTTAAGCATGCATGGGATAGGCATAAGGCCATCCTTCATATAAGAAAGGGCCAGGGGCTATTCATAGTATTTAGTATATTGAGCAGACTAGATGGGCCAAATGGTTCTTATCTGCCGACACATTCTATGTTTCTATGTTTCTATATTATATCCAAGAAAAAAACATCTATAGAACAGCAATCGCCCAAAGGATTTTTATCATGCAAAAAATGCAGCAATTGTACAAAACTAAAAATACGGCACTTTACACAGAAACATGTAGGTCATCATGAAAGAACTAGCTTCTGTGGCATAGAAATAGTTACAATAAATAAAAGGAGAGGAAGCTATATCAGCCTGCTATCTAGAGCATAAACAAAATCGATCTTCAACTTAAACTCAATGGTACCACGGGGTCTGAATTCTGAAATAGAACTTTTTGGGTTTTGAATAAAACGCATCTTGCCCTGCAAAAAAAACATGCCATCAAATAGCAATGTAGATGGAAATATAAAAAAAAGGTATAGTTTTTAGAATTTGACGACACAAAGCAAATTGTTTTTCAAAGTTTTTTCTTTTTTTAAATTTAGTAAAGAATAAGAAAACCTATATGCATTTGGTATTGCTGTAAGCATACCGATCCCCATAATAAAGGCAACTTTAAAAAAAAAGTTTTAAATCAGTTTAAGGAGCATGAGAAAGAGAGACAATATAATATATATCAAAATAGAAGATTAAAAAAATATATGAAATGGTATATAGGGTTTATCCCTATGCAATGAATAGGACATTTCAAATTAAATTGCAACTATGGCAATATATTCATAAAAATATTGTACCATTTTTAATGTATCTTTAGTGTTGAGAGAGCATGCTCAGCCGAACTGCTGTTTGGCTCGAGTATCGCTATGCTCAGCACATCGCAGTGCTCGGCCGAATACTGCAGGTGCTCGAGTAAAATTGAATACAATCAAGGTCAATGGGAGACCCGAACATCAAACCAAACCTACTAATGTCCCAAGGACTAACTTACACCTCTTAATCCTGCACCTCCTTATTCCTAAAACTTAACTTTTAATTGGTGAATCTAATATTACTAGAGGATACATTTAAAATTGTCAGTTTTTCACAGCTTGCACTTCTACTTCTAAGTGTACATTACGCTTCCTGCTTTAATATCCTAGCTAGGAATGTAACATTGTTGCCTTACTGGCTGCGCGCTGCCAGTATATTTCATAGGTACAATGTATCTTTAGTTTTGTATCGTACTGGTGCTTTGCTAGAGACTAGGCTGAATTAAAACATAAAAGCAACGCTGCCCCCAGACATGTTTCGCTGAGTACCGGCGTCTTCAGGGGTTAGGGCAGAGTGTGAGCGTGCTCCCTGCTCGGCTTAATTTATGATCTCTGTTTGCATGTCGTCACTAGAATGCGTTATTATCTTATCCAATAGAAGTATATTCATCAGTGAGCTTCAAATCTGATAGGTAACAATTGCTGACCTTCCCTCCGCTGTCATTATTTGTCCAGCCTATCTTTCCTGGTTGGTTGAGATCAATTTGTGTCATCAGTATGCACGACGCATGTTTGATAGACTTAGACTTTTAACCAGCCGTCTGTGCCATTGCGCATGTCATGGGAGTTAGTATTCGGCACTTCCATGTCTTTACCGTAAGTCTGCGCATGCGTTAGTACTTAGAACTTAGAGCTAGTAGCTTAGAACAGCCTGGCCAGACATATGAGAGAAAAACATAAAGGAAACAATACGAACTTTAAATTCTGGGGAGTAACTAAAATAACGGTCCACGTAAAGGAGATATGTAATGACCGGCGTCACGCAAAGGGAGGGAAATGGGAAGGCCCTGTCCAAGGGAGAGGGAAAGGTGGTGACCCCTGACTCACCTTGAGGCTGGCACCTGACTGCCCTGACGTCCCTAGACGGGTTCCTCACCCGTACGCCGATCACGTGCCTAAACCCTAGCTTTCCCTAAGATGAGCCCTATGTAGTGAACGGGGCGGTGGGATCACTAGTCCGCACCACTGACACTAAAAAGAAAACACCAAGGAGAGGACAGACAATACAGACAAACATATAAACCCAGGTGGGCGACAACAGCAGACCACAAAGGCCCAACAGGGATCCGGAGGCTAACGTTCTGGAACAACAACCAGGGAGCACAGCTACACAGCTCCAGTGGGTCAGTATAGAAGTCCAGGCAGGAAGCTCTATATCTGGCAACCAGAGAAGTGGGAGAGGGGAATATAAGGAGGTTGGGAGTGGACAAGAGACAGCTGAGGAGAAGGAGCTACGGATCCCTGAGTGAGCCAAAAAGGGTTGCAAGGCAAACCCAGAAAGCTACCATTAAGAAACAGCACTATTTTTATACATAGAGCGCGCAGCCACCTGCTGCGACTTCCTGACCCCGGGTATAACGGAGTCAGGCGTGGCTCTTGACACCCTCGTGACAAGATATTGATAGAAGGCTCCAGCAAGAGGAGACAAAATGGATTTACCGTTTGAATAGTTTATCCCCAAGAGGCCTGAATGAAGGTTTTACGTACTCGTCCTTCCTGTAGCTTGACCCCCTCCTGAGAGAAAATAAAAATGATTTAATAAACAGAAAAGAAGGAAACTATTACAACAAATAATATAAAATTAATTGAAAACAGAGAAACTCCACGGCAAAAAATAATGCAAATAATAGAATATATGAAGGCAAAGAAGTAATCAATAACTGTACCGATCCAATTAAAGGATTGAATAGTACATGTACAATATGACCATTGGCAGTACAAATAACTAAGCTGTAATGCATGCACCAAACACACTAATCCAAGTTAGAGATCAAAGTCCTGAGACATGCGGAATAGCAAGAAGGATAGTGGAATCTATTAAGAGCTGGCGCAAGCGCAATGTATGGCATACACTAATGATAAAGTAAAATCAATTAGTAACAAGTAAATAATGTCCAGTGACATGCGCCTTGGTATCAATGGCATAAATTAAGTACCAATGTAAGCGCAGCATTGCGGTAAAGACATGGGAGTGATAGAGGATTATACAAAGTAAGATAATAACGCATTTTAGTGACGACATGCAAACAGAGATCATAAATTAAGCTGAGCAGGGAGCGCGCTCACACTCTGCCCTAACCCCTGAAGATGCTGGTACTCGGCGAAACATGTCGGGGGGCAGTGTTGCTCTTATGTTTTAATTCAGCCTAGTCTCTAGCAAAGCACCAGTACGATACAAAACTAAAGATACATTGTACCTATGAAATATACTGGCAGCGCGCAGCCAGTAAGACAATGTTACATTCCTAGCTAGGATATTATAGCAGGAAGCGTAATGTACACTTAGAAGTAGAAGTGCAAGCTGAGACAAACTGACAATTTTAAATGTATCCTCTAGTAATATTAGATTCACCAATAAAAAATTAAGTTTTAGGAATAAGGAGGTGCAGGATTAAGAGGTGTAAGTTAGTCCTTGGGACATTAGTAGGTTTGGTTTATTTAGTAAAACACCGCATCTTGACACCATAAGGGAAAACCAAGAAGTTGTTAGAACATCAAACCAGGCACCCCCTGCTCTGAATAGAGGGTGTCTAATTCACTGAAAAAGGTTAGAAATTGATGAAAACCCTATCAAAATGGTTTGGAAACAGCATTAGGAGGATGGCTGAATGCATCTTGGACTCCCATTAGCTATGACATACAATAGACAACCACACAAAGGCTATATGCCAAAAGCCGGGTATGTGCAAGCCAACAATCTATCCATGAGACAGATAACAGCCAGCATACCTTACAATGGCAGCCTTGTGCACTATGAGACATTTCAAACCAGCTCTCATCTGACTGAGAGCCAGTATGCCTCAAAGTTTCTTCATATCTTTTTGATGGCTTGGGTGGACCTGCGCAACTAGATCAATAACATTGGGGTGACAAAAAGTTTTCTGATTGTCCTAACATTTTATAACAATTCAATAACCTTTCTATACAGTTTTGTCATGTAAACTCATTTGCATAAACATGGGCATATAAGAAATACATGCAAATGAGCAGAATCTGCCTTGTTTTCCAGCTGAAAAACCATTTGCATGGAAAATTTGCTATCTACAGTACTCATCTATTGGTTTCATAGTCTTATGACAAGACTCTTAGTCTTGTCACAAGATTATGAAACCAATAGATGGCGCTGTTCATCTTGTTGGGGCGCTAGTAACTGGGGCACCCTGCTCAACAGAGTCCACACACCGTGTAGCACTCAGCCTATGATAGCCTGCACTAACACTGAGGTGTATATCGGATTGCTGCTATCATTCACACATCTTCTAGCACTTTATCTGCAGTAATCTAAGCTTGCTAGAGTGTATCTGAGGACTATAGCCCTGCTTGCAATGACTCATGAACAGCGCCATCTTTTGGTTTCATAGTCTTATGACAAGACTATGAATCCAATAGATGGCGCTGTTCATCAGTAGTGTAGATCGCAAATTTTCCATGCAAATGGTTTTTCAGCTGAAAAACAAGGCAGATTCTGCTCATTTGCATGTCTTTCCCACATGCCCATGTTTATTCAAATGAGTTTACATGACAAAACTGTATAGAAAGGTTATTGAATATTATGTTAGGACAATCAGAAAACTTTTTGTCACCCTAATGATATTGATCTAGGTGCGCAGGTCCACCCAAGCCATCCAACAGATATGAAGCAACTTTGAGGCTTACTGGCTCTCAGTCAGATGAAAGCTGGTTTGGAATGTCTCATAGTGCACAAGGCTGCAATTGTAAGGTATGCTGACTGTTATCTGTCTCATGGATAGATTGTTGGCTTGCGCATACCCGGCTTTTGGCATATAGCCTTTGTGTGGTTGTCTATTGCATGTTATAGGTAATAGGAGTCCAAGATGCATCCAGCCATCCTCCTAATGCAGTTTCCAAACCATTTTGATATTGATATTTGATAATGATATTGATCTAGGTGCAAAGGTCCACCCAAGCCATCTAATAGATATGAATCAACTTTGAGGCTTACCGGCTCTCAGACAGATGAGAGCTGGTTTGGAATGCCTCAGACGGGATGGAACGTTTAGTAGTGATAGAACTTGATAAGAAAGTATGCAATAAAGTCTGATTATGATGGGATGGAACATTTATGAGTGATAGATCGTTAAAAAAAAATAGGTTTGGAATGTCTCATAGTGCACAAGGCTGCCATTGTAAGGCATGCTTATTGTTATCTGTCTCATAGATAGATTGTTGGCTTGCACAAACCTGGCTTTTGGCATATAGCCTTTGCGTGGTTGTCTATTGTATATCATAGGTAATGGGAGTCCAAGAAACATCCAGACAACCTCCCAAACTGCTGTTTACAAACTATCCATCTATTTTTTACATTTTTTTGTGAACCAGACACCCTCTTCTCTTTCGAGCAGGGGGTGCCTGTGGTTCTCCGATTGACTTCCATTGTGCTCGGTAGAGCACACGAGCATACCAATGTGTTTGGCACAAGCACTTTGGTGCTCGATCAACACTATGTATCTTACATTTTTCTCTCTGGAAGTGTTCCTGGGTGTTTATCCTTCTGGTCCACCTTATTCTACATTCAGAGGTTAACTAACATGCTCAGTAGCTTCCCTGCTCCATTCCCCTCCGTTTGGTGTTGGTGTAATGATCTCAGAAAGGCAGGTGAAGAAGACCAGACACCTTTCATTAATTCATCCCCACTTCTGAATTCATAGAAATATATAGCTATTAGTGTTGATCGAGAACCAAAGTGCTCGGGTGCTAGAGTAGAACACCTCGGGATGCTTTACCGAGCACCCGAGCACAATGGAAGTCAGTGGGAGAACCCCATTGCTCTGAAGAGGGGAGGGTGTCTGGTTCATAGGAAAAGGTCAGAAATTGATGGAAACGCCACTGAAATGGTTCGGGAACAGCATAGGGAGGATGTCTGGATGCATCTTGGACTCCCAGGTCGCTGCTGGGAACGATGTTGCCCGAATAGTAAGCCACTTTTACAGACTGACAATAATATGCACAAAACCAAAGATAAAATCGATTTTAGAGGAAAAATTGTTAGGAAACATTCTTTTCTGTATATTTACTTGTATATAAAGTGCAAGTGCTGCTAAAAATTACAAGGAAGAGGCACTCCGATACAACCTGTATATCACATAATGGAGGGCCTCATTCATATTGTGGTACAATTGTTCAGGTAGTGGGACTCCTACACTCATAAAGCCTATGCACTAAGTGAAAGGGCTGCCAAAAATTACAAGGAACTCCAATATACTCTTTATTACACATAAGGGAGGGCGTCATACACACCCTTGAAAAATGTATGATTGATGGCCTGCTGGTGACCCTCTATAACATTAGGAGCAAGGGCCTGCTGGTGACTCTCTAAAACATTAGCGGCGAGGGCCTGCTGCTGATCTGACCATCTAAAACATTTGGGGTGAGGGTCTGCTGCTGGCATAGGCGTCGCTACAGAGGTGCAAGGTGGGACAATTGCCCCCCCCCTAGGTTATTCCGTGCCCCCCCCCGCGTGTCCCCCCACAGATACCCCTTTAAAACGCTGGCCACCGCCGCTAGTATAGCCAGGGCCGTCTTTAAGGCAGGGCAAAAGGGGAAGATGCCACGGACCCAGTTGCTCCTGGAGGGCCCAAGGCAGCTGCCTCTTAAGCCCCGCTGGCCACTGGTGACACGAGGGGCGGCGGCAGGGCACAGGGAGATGAGCGCTTCCATTGTGGAAGCGCTCATCTCCATAGTCATCTGTATCACCGTCCTCAGGACAGCGATACAGATGGAAGTGCTGCGGCAGGGCAGGGGAGGCACTAAGCCTGCAGCCTACCAGAGGCCGGTGCAAATTGCGCGATAACGTCATCGCGCCGCCTGAGCCGTACAGCCCGGGACATCGCTGCCAGCCTGATGGAGGTAAGTATAAGCGTTCATTTTTTTTATATAGTACTACTACTGGCACATGAATGGGGGGCATCTATGGGGGCACCTGTTACTGGCACATGATTGGGGGGCATCTATGGGGGCACCTGTTACTGGCACATGATTTGGGGGCATCTATGGGGGCACTTGTTACGGGCACATTAGTGGGGGGCATCTATGGAGGTACTTGTTACTGGCACATGATTGGGGGGCATCTATGGGGGTACTTGTTACTGGCACATGATTGAGTTGCATCTATGGGGGCACTTGTTACTGGCACATGACTGGGGGGCATCTATGGGGGTACATGTTACTGGTACATGATTGGTGGACATCTATGGGGGTACTTGTTACTGGCACATGGTGGGGGGGCATTTATGGGGCACTTGTTACTGGCACATGATTGGGGGGCATCTATGGGGCACTTGTTACTGGCACATTATTGGGGGGAATCCAGGGGGAACATCTTACTGGCACATTATTGGGTGGCACTATGGGGGCATCTATGGGGGCACTTTTTACTGACACATTATTGGGGGCACTATGGGGGCATCTACTGAGGCCACAAAGAAGGGGTATTTTATATGGGGGCTCTGGATAGGGGTATTTTATACTGGGGCACATTATGGCAGGTACTATGGGGAAGGGGAGAGAGGAGTACTATGGGCTCATCTATGGGGGCACTAAGAAGGGGTATTTTATACTGGAAAACTATGGGGGACACTGAGGGCTTCTACTGGGGCACTATATATGGGGCATTTTATACTGGTACATTATGGGGGGCAGTAGGAAGAAGGGGGGAGAGGAGCACTATGGGGCATTTACTGGGGGCACTATATAGGGATATTTTATACTAGCGCATTATGGGGGCACTATGGGGACATTAGCTCAACTGGGGGCATTAAAAGGGGGTATTTTTTGCACTGGCACATTATAAGGAGAATTATTACTACCGGAGGGCATTATGATAGGCTTTGTTACTACTGGGGGTCTATGGGGAACATAATTACTAGTATGGGCACTATGGGAGCATTATTACTTCTGGGGCACAGTGGGGACATGTTGGGGGCACTGTAGGAGCACTATTACTACCATGTGTGCTCTAGCAGAGAATTATTCCTATTGGTGGGACTTTTGGGAGCACTATTACTGTGGGGCACCTTGGCACAATATCAGCTTACCACAATTATTTTTGGGGATGTTATGTTTACACTATTAGTGTCAGGGGCACTATTTGCTGGGCGCAGTTATTTTAGGGAATGGTGTGCCAATAATTATTGAAGGGCACTATCTGCATGGTACTACTATTATCAGGGGGGTTTATATGTTTCTGCAGTATAGTATTGGGGAGCACAGCGGCACAGTATTGGGGGTGGTAGGATGATTTGTCCAGAAGATGGGAGGACGATGGAAAAGTAGTAAACTAAGATTTTGTTTGTGAAACTGCAGAGACGAGCAATGACTGAAAAAAGGTGGTCTGGTCTGAAGGTCTGAAAGGAGAAGATGAGGAAAGAGAACATCTGCATCAAAGAGACGTCACTGGATGTAAGAGGTATGTGGCGCTGTATTACCTGTATGTAGGGGTGGATGGAGGGGTTAGTAGTACAGTACTATCTGCACATTGTAAAAAAAAATATAAAGTATTCTGCAAAATACTATATATTTGTGTCAGAAGTTGTGCTTTTTTAATTTTTAGAATAATGATAGAGCCATTTTATTTGATACTTTTGTGCTGATTCCTTTTTTTCCCTCTATATTAAGGGACATTATAGTCACCAGAACCACAACAGCTAAACGTAGTAGTTCTGGTGTCCATAGCATGTCTCTGCAAGCTTTCTAATGAAAAAAAGGCAGTATTTACATTACTGTCAAGGAACATCTCTAGTGGCCGCTCATCATTATGAAAATTGACTACTCTAAGAGGTGTGTGGATTTTTTTTTTGTGTGTGTGTGTGTGTTGTGGTGGAGGGCGTGATTGCATGCTAGGGTGTGGGAAGGCGGGATCCAGGGGGCCGATCAATATTAAAAATGGCCCTGAGTACAGCGGCGATCTGTCAGTTTTGCCAAACTGAAAGTACTGCCCATGCTGCCCACCTGCTTCACTACGGGCTCCGCAGCAGTCAACAGCCAAGTGAATCTTCCCCCACCCACCTCAGCTGCTATTGGCTGGGAGGGAGAGGGCAGCACTGACATTGGCTGCCTGTGTATTTCAGCCTAGCAGGGCCTGCAGAGGCAGAAAAGAATGCGGCTTGGTGATTTAACATCAGGAAACATTGTTGCGCGACCCTCCCCCTGCCACCCCTTCTAGAAGAAGAAGGCACGAGGACAGAGCACATCAGAACGGTAAGTACCTTTTCTATCTGCGATGCATCCCTGACCAGCGCCCCCTGCGTTACTTGCACCCCTGACCAGGGCACCCTGCATTACATGCACCCCTGACCAGCGCACCTTGCATTACAAGCACCCCTGACCAGCGCACCCTGCATTACATGCATCCCTGACTAGCGCACCTTGTGTTATAAGCACCCCTGACCAGCTAACCCTGAGTTACACGCACCTCGGACCGCCGCACTCTGCGTTACACGCACCCCTGACAGCCGCATTCTGCGTTACAAGCAGAAAAGTAGTATTAGTTGCACACACCAACAACACCCACAGGGTTATTTAACAAAGGGGTGAAGAGTTTGGAGAAGTCAGGAGAAGTGAACAATATAGGACAACATAGCTGATTTAAAAAAAAATCTCCAATTCAGCTTACGTTCATTGGTCTTCTTTAGTGAGATGTTTAACATATGGGATTATTTACACAGCCCTGGTGTTTGCTGAAACTGCTTTAAACTATAAAAAAAAGTTTTCGAGAGTGTTTCTCTCTTTCTCAGGTCTGAAGCAATACCGAGGAAGAAAGGAAAACTCTAGAAAGCTTGTCTTTTAAGTATTAGGTTCGTACAATAAAAAGGTATCCCTGCATACCGCAATACCTTGTATTTTGTAATCTTATTTATATATGCTTATTTAGTTTTTTTCAGTAGTATGATTAAGTGGTGAAAATTATTAGTCCCCCCCACTGTGGTATCTTATGTGCCCCCCCCCCCTATATATTGTTCCTAGAGTCACCACTGGCTGCTGATCTGACCATTTAAAACATTAGTGTGAGGGTCTGCTGCTGATCTGACCTTCTAAAACATTAGGGGTGAGGGTATGCTGCTGAGCTGACCATCTAAAAATTAGTGGTGAGGGTCTGCTGCTGAGCTGATTATCTAAACAAATAGGGGTGAGGGTCTGCTGTTAAGCTGACCATCTAAAAAATGAGGGTCTTGCTGCTGATCTGACCTCCTAAAATATTAGGGGTGAGGGTCTGCTGCTGAGCTAACCTTTTAAAACATTATCGGTGAGGGCCTGCTGCTGATCTGACCATGGAAAAAATTATGGGCAAGGGCCTGCTGCTGAGCTGATCATCTAAAACATTAGAGGTGAGGATCTGCTGCCTAGCCGACTCTCTAAAACATTAGGGGTGAGTGCCTGCTGCTGAGCTGACCATCGAAAAATTATGGTTGAGGGTCTGCTGCTGAACTGATTCTCTAAAACATTAGGGGCAAGTGCCTGCTGCTGATCTGACCATACAGAAAATTATGGGCGAGAGCCTGCTGCTGAGCTGACCATCTAAAACATTAGGGGTGAGGGTCTGCTGCTAAGCTGACTCTCTAAAACATTAGGGGCGAGTGCCTGCTGCTGATCTGACCATGGAAAAAATTATGGGCGAGGGCCTGCTGCTGAGCTGACCATCGAAAAAATTATGGTTGAGGGCCTGCTGCTGAGCTGACCCTCTAAAACATTAGGAGCGAGGGCAGACTAATAAGCATGTTGACATGATAGAGGAGGAGGAAGAGAAAAGGAAGATTGAACCATATACCCTTTTTTGTGGTGGAAGGGGTGCATGGGAATACAGTGTATTTAATACACCATAAAAGCCACATATAAAGTGCCTTTATGTTCAGCCGCTTTCCTCTGGTGGAGTAGAGAAGTCAGGGGCAATCCAGGCCTTGTTCATTTCTATATGAGTCAACCGGTCAGCATTTTCAGTTGACAGGCGGATGTGCTTATATGTTATTATGCCCCCAGCAGCACTATATACCCGCTCTGACAAAACGCTGGCGGCGGGGGCAGGCCAGCAACTCCAAGGTGTAGAGTGCCAGTTCGTGCCACGTGTCCTGCTTGGACACCCAATAGTTGTAAGGCACAGAGGGATCATTGAGGACGCAGACACGGTCTGCTACGTACTCCTTCACCATCTTCCAAAATGTTTCACTCCTTGTGACAGTAGGCCGCGTATCAGTGTGAGGGTGCTGGCGGGGTGTCATGAAACTGTCCCAGGCCTTGGAGAGTGTTGCCCTGCCTCTGTTGGAACTGCTGTGTGTTCCCCTCGTCTCCCCTCCTTGTTTGCACAAGGAACTACATACTCTGCCGCCAGTGTTGTCAGCTGGAAATTTTTGGAGCAATTTTTCCACAAGGATCTTCTGATATTGCACAATTTTGCTCGTCCTCTCCACCACAGGAATGAGAGAAGAGAAGTTCTCTTTGTAGCGGGGGTCGAGAAGGGAGAACAACCAGTAATCGGTTAGCCAAAATGCGTACAACGCGAGGGTCACGGGAAAGGCAGCATAACATAAAGTCACCTATGTGTGCCAGGGTCCCAACAGACAAGATTTCGCTGTCCTCATCAGGAGAATGACTCTCAATATTCTCATCCTCTTCCTCCTATTCTTCCCATCCATGCTGAACTGATGGAATAAACCTGCTATGGGTACTACCCTCTGTAGCCGAGGCAACTGTCTCCTGCTCCTCCTCCTCCTTATCCTCATCCAATTCGCGCTGAGAAGACGAAATGAGGGTGGTCTGGCTATCACTCTGTGTACCGTCTTCCCCCATTTCCACCTCTTCCATATGCAAAGCGTCCGCCTTCATTGTGAGCAGCGAGAGTTTTAGTAGACACAGTAGACAGCATCGCCGCTCACCATCTGTGTTGATTCCTCAAAGTTGCGTAAAACCTCACAGAGGTCAGACATCAATGCACACTCATCGCTTATGAAGAGCAGCAGCTGACTGGAAAGGCAACGACCATGTTGCAGCTGGTATTCCACTACTGCCCTCTGCTGCTCACAAAGCCTGGCCAACATGTGGAACGTGGAGTTCCAGCGCATGCTCGCAACGCACAATAGTCGGTGAGCTGGCAATTGCAAGCGTTGCTGCAGCGCTGCCAGACTGGCGGCAGCTGTAGATGACTTTCGGAAATGGGCACACACGTGGCGCACATTCACCAGTAGCTCAGGCAAATTGGGGTAGGTTTTGAGAAACCGCTGAACCACTAAGTTAAACATGTGGGCTAGGCATAGTATATGTGTGAGCTTGCCGAGCTCCAAAGCCGCCACCAAGTTACGGCCATAATCAGACACAACCATGCCTGGTTGTAGGTTGCGTGGCGAGAGCCACAGCTCAGTCTGGACCCTGCCACAGCTCTGCGGCGGTGTGCTGTTTGTCACCTAAACAAATAAGTTTCAGCCCGGCCTGTTGCTGCTTCCCCACTGCAGTGCTAAACTGCTTCCAGCTACTGACTGAAGGCTTATTGGTACTGCAAGATGACAATTCAGATGTGGAAGTGGAGAAGGAGAAGGGGGGGTGGCAGTCACTAATGTAGGTGGTGACGGAAATCCTGATGGAAGTAGGGCCCGCAATCCTTGGCGTCAGTAGCACCTGTGCCATCCCAGGGTACAACTCGCTCCCGGCCTCCACAACGTTCACCCAGTGTGCCGTCAGGGAAATGTAGCATCCCTGGCCACAAGCACTAGCCAATAACTGCGTTGGTCATAGCACGGTTGATGTTACGGGACACATTATGGTGTACAGCGGGGACGACACACCGGGCAAAATAGTGGCGGCTGGGGACAGAGTAAAGAGGGACGGCCGCCGCCATCAGGCTGCGCAAAGCCTCAGTGTCCACAAGCCTAAATGGCAACATTTTCAGGGCCAGCAATTTGGAAAGGTGCGCATTTAGTGCTATGGCCTATGGGTGGGTGGCTGGGTATTTGCGCTTTCGTTCAAAGTCCTGGAGTATGGACATCTGTACACTGCGCTGGGATGTGCTAGCTATTTGTGCTTGCAAAAGTCCAGGTGCAGGGCGGGAAGCATCTGGGCCTGCGTCTTTGATAGGGGATTGGCCAGCACGTAACACAGGGGAAGAGGAGGCAGTGGTGTGACCCACAGCCACTGATTGTGAACCCAGGCGTTCAGCCCACCTATTAGGGCACTTTGATGCCATGTGGCGGATCATGCTGGTGGTAGTGAGGTTGCTAGTGTTCACGCCCTTGCTCATTTTGGTACGGCACAGGTTGCAAATGACAATTCTTTTATCGTCCGCACTTTTCTCAAAAAAGCGCCAGACTGCGGAACACCTACCCCTTGGCAAGGGAGATTTCCACAAGGGGGTGCTCCGGGGAACAGTTGCGGGTCTGTTTGGTGTGGCCTGCCTTCTCCCTTTTGCCACCCCACTGACTCTTCCAGCCTGTTGTGGTGCTGTGGATCTCTCCACCTCTGTACTGCTGTCCTCGCTCGGCTTGCCACTTTCCCAGGTTGGGTCAGTGATTTCATCGTCCACCACCTCCTCTTCCACTTCCTCACTCTGGTCATCCTCCTGACTTGCTGACCTAACAACAACCCACTTATTGACAACTGTGTCTCATCCTCATCATCAACCTCTTGAGACACTAATTGCCATTGACTTATTGGTAACTGTGTCTCATCATCATCATCCACCTTGTGAAACACTAATTGCCGTTCCCCACCGCTATCTTCTTCTGACTGTGGATGCTCAAGGGTTTGGGAATCAGGGCACAAGATCTCCTCATGTCCCTCTTCAAGCGGGCTTGGCGAGAGGCCCAAATTAAGGAATGGCGATGAAAACAGCTCCTCGGAATATCTGAGTGTGGGATCACTTGTTTGCAAAGACTTTCCATGGTGGGAGAAAGGAGGATCAGGGCGAGGATTCTGTTGACCAGACTCTTGGCTACTGAGACTTGACTTTGTGGAAGGCAGGGTGGTACTTAACCGAATGGAAGCATTACCTGCTGCAATCCAACCGACCACCTGGTCGCACTGGTGTGATGTCGAGAGTGGTGTCCTGCGCCGCCCTGCAAACTGGGACATAAAGCTAGGTATCATGGATGAGTGTTTCTTGTGCTCCTGCAGCAGGCACAGTTTCGCCGCGCACAGGGCCACGGCCTCTGCGTGCACCATCAGCAGCACGGCCACTTCCCCATTCCTTTCTGCTCGCCTTCCTCATTTTAAATGGTATATATGTATGAAAGTATGTCACACGTACAGTAACGCAGGTTTAGCAAGTGTATGCGCAAAAAAATTAGACTGAATGTCGCTGATATTTAGGATGGGCAAACATTATGCAGGAGATGTTGCACAGGTAATGTCGCTGCCACCAGCAGCGAAAAAATTACACTGAATGTAACTGATATTTCGGATGCACTAACGTTATACTGGAGATGTAGCGCAGGTAATGTCGCTGCAACAATGTCACGGCTGAGGATGGGGGAAACCCTCAGCCGTGCGATGAGCGGAAGATGGTGGTGGGTGCTTGGCCAGGAGCACAGAATTAGGGAGCAGGTCACCTCCTAACGCATCCCTAATCTGACCCTGACTCCTAGCTGCATGAACCGACCTTGAAGGTAGGAGGGCTCATGCTCCGGAACCTCGGATCCCTAGTAACCCTCCGCAGATCCCTAACGCTAGGAGCAGGGTAAGACGACCTGTTCCTCCTAGACACGGAGGAACAGGAGTCTCACAGGCCAGGCTACAATAAAGGGGAACATATACAACTCATGGCAGTGGCAGGTAAATGCCATAAGCACAACACCCACCTGCCACAGACACAAAGCCTGGAACCCATGCGCAAGTGCTGCTGTCCTAACACAGAAACGGACACAGCACACAACACACAACACACATCACACAGGAACCCAGGACCATAAGCTGCAATAAGAAACATACAACAGACACATCTTCATCAAATCCAAGATTTATGACCACAAGGGTGGCTCTCAGTGGCAGATGGTATAAACCAGGAGGCTGGAGTACCTCTCAGCTTCAGGTCTCCACTGAGGCTAAATAGCCCATGTAGCAACACCCACACAGACACACCCAGTGCACACACACTAGGAAGGAAGTTAACCCTTCCAACACCAGGGAAGGGAAGACTTCAACTTAAAGGGGAAAGTGTCCAAATGAACATCACACTGCAGCTGTTACCGCAGGCAACGACATGCGTGGCAACCATGTCCTAGGAGTCAGCCTGAAGGCCGGGACACTGCCACCACATGTACACCATACCAAACGTTGCCACTGGCAGCCACAGTGAAGGGAATTGTCACAGTGCACACCTACATAAACCTCGTGCACACCAGACATGCAAAGTGCATAACATACACACACACAACCAGGAGTTACCGCATGCACTTGACAGCAAGCTGCCCAGCAACAGCTCAGGCTGCTATACTGCCAAGTACAACCATGTTACCAGCGGCAACCACACATGAGGCAACATACCAGCAGCCCTCACATGTGGTTGACAATAAAACCAAACCGCAGGCAACTGCATGCGGATCCTGAGTCACGACCATGACCATGGTCGTGACAAACAAGCAACGAAAATTTTTGACTGAATGTCACTGATATTTCGGATGGGCAAACGTGATACAGGAGATGTAGCACAGGTAATGTCGCTGTCGCCAGCAACGAAAAAATTACACTAAATGTCACTGATATTTAGGATTGGCAAACGTTATACAGGAGATGTAGTGCAGGTAATGTTGCTGCAACCAGCAAGGAAAAAATTTGACTGAATGTCACTGATATTTAGGATGGCCAAATGTTATACAGGAGATGTAGCACTGGTAATGTCGCTGCCACCAGCAGCGAAAAGATTACACTGAATGTCACTGATATTTCAGATGTGCTAACATTATACTGGAGATGTAGCGCAGGTAATGTCGCTGACACCAGCACCGAAAAAATTACACTGATATTTCGGATGCGCTAACGTTATACTGGAGGTTATACTGGAGATGTAGTGCAGGTAATGTCGCTGCCACCAGCGGTGAAAAAATTACACTGAATATCACTGATATTTCAAATGCGCTAATGTCATACTGGAGATGTATCGCAGGTGATGTCGCTGTCACCAGCGGCGAAAAAAATACACTGAATGTCACTGATATTTCGGATACGTTATACAGGAGATGTAGCGCAGGTAATGTCGCTGTTAGCAGCCGCAAAAAAATTACACTGAATGTCACTGATATTTCGGATGCGCTAACGTTATATAAATTATATCCCTGTGATAATGCAGCGGCCAAATAATTGCACGCAATTTTGCGCAGGTTGCTCTAAAAATATATATTTCTGCCAGACACAACAATAGTCCTTAAAGGGCTTCTGTCACCCCACAAAAGTCATTATTTTTTTTTTGGATAGTTACATTCCTTATAGCGCAATATAGGAGAATATAATCTTGTCACTTACTTTCATGCGGCCTTTTCTTTAGAAAACGAAGTTTTATAATATGTAAATCCGGTCTCTACCAGCAAGTAGGGCGTCTACTTGCTGGTAGCCGCAGCAGAAAACCGCCCCCTCGCCGTGTTGATTGACAGGGCCAGCCGGGATCTCCTCCTCCGGCTGGCCCTGTCAGTATTTCAAAAATCGCGCGCCTCTGTTCATTCGGCGCAGGCGCTCTGAGATGAGGAGGCTCGTCTCCTCAGAACTCCCTCAGTGCGCCTGCGCCGATGACGTCTTTTCTTTCGGTGATGTCATCGGCGCAGGCGAGCGGGGAGGAGACTCAAGCATTGCGCTCGAGCACACGCAGTATTCGGCCGAACTGGTGTTTGGCCGAGCATGCTCGATCAACACTAATAGCTATATCTCTTGAGACACAGTGAGAGGTATGTTCTGGGAAAACAGGCATTTTCCTCCCAGCATGTGCTGCTGGGCTGATTTACAGTCAGGTCAGGTCAAATACCGGACTGGATTTTAAATGCCAGTCCGGGTTTTGGCAGCACCTGGCTGTCCTTAAATAGGCAGCTGGGCTCAGAAGCCATGTCTCTGTGTTGGGATCTGGAAGCCTTGTGTCTGGATGAAGGCTTGCTACCTGGTTGGACTCTTTGAGGCAGAATTGTCGCATGGTGTGAATTACCACCAACACCGCAAGGTGACTTTTTGTTTGAATATGACTGCTTGTTTTGTCACTTGCCTAAAGTGTGAATAAAACTCTGAACTGTTTGATCCAAAGAACTTGTTGTTGCCTCTATACTGCGTCTGCTAATCATGTCTACCAGAGCGAGTCTCCACAATTGGTGGAGGATGCAGGCAAAAGCAGTGAGGCTGGCATGAACGCAGATATTTTTGGTTTCTGCATTTTTCAGGCACGGTTGTATGTCGTACATTAAACCAGATGTATTACAACCAGTGCCCCATGATAAAATGGAGGCTAATCTGCAGCAGCGAGAGACAAAGCTGCAGCAACGCGAGGCTAATAAGCAGCAGCAGACTAACCAGTTGCTGCTACATCACGTGATGGCTTTGCAGACAGCAGAAGCAACCCGAGCGGCCACGATTCCTGAATGCCCGTGATTCCTAAGATGACCCCCGCAGACGACATCGAAACCTACCTGGTGATGTACGAGAAAGTGCCCATCAGGGAAAACCTACCCCGTGACCAGTGGGCTGAGGTCGTCGCTCCATTCCTGGCATCAGATTCCCAGCAGGTGTATTTATACTTGCCGGGCGATCAAGCGGCCAACTACCAAAAAGTAAAAGGTGAGATTTGGCAAGACTGTGGGTGAATGTGTTGGTCCGGGCCCAGCAGTTACATCAGTGGGGGTTTAAGCCGGCTTAGCCTTCAAGGACCCAGTATTGTGACTTACTCCATCTCTTGCAAAAGTGGCTACAGCCTGATGTGCTGAGTCCCCCGGCTATGCTGGATAGACTATTAGCCGATATGTATGCAGGGCTTTGCCAAACTCTCTAGCACTGGATCGGTCAGGTGTCTTCTGGCAATGCCCTTGAGATGGTGGACCTAGTGGAACGCTATGAAGCTACCAGGAATCTAAAAGAGGGTTCTGTCAGGAGGGGGGTTGGCAAACCCTGGAAATCTCCACCCCAGGCCCAGAGATTTGAGCCGATAAAACCAGCCTGGGATGTACCCATGGCAGACCTGGCTTCGATAGCCTGCTGGCGGTGTCAAGATCTTGGCCATGTAAGGGCTGACTGTCCCTATTGGGTTGAGCCCATGGACACTAACTATGGCTACCATCAGTCGCTATATGCCAGGAGGCTGTGTGCTACAGGTACCCCAGAGTCTCTAGATCACTTGTGCCACATGGAAGTGGGAGACACTCCGGCGGAGGCTCTGCTGGACTCAGGGAGTCTGGTGACCATAGTAAGGGCTACCCTGGTACAGTCCACTGAGTATACTGGCCAGAAAGTTGGGGTGAAGTGCATCCATGCAGACTTAAAAGACTACCCCACCGCGCTGGTGTCTCTAACCACGGTGGCCGGTAGATGGACCCACGAGGTGGCTGTCGCCACAAATCTGCATTATGAACTCATAATAGGGAGAGACTTCCAGGGCTTTCCGGCACTGTGGCCTGCTATAAGAGTGACTGATACCCATGAGACAGGGGCAACCCTAGCAGAGTGGCCCGGCTCAGGTGGGAGACTAATACCCTGGGAACCTGAGACCAAAGGGCCAGCGGTAGGGGTGACCGCCCCTTTCGGTGGAAGAGGGGGAGACAACCCCACTAAGTGTGATGGTGGGAGATGTGGAGGACTTGCTGCCGGGTCCTGAATAGGCAGACCTCAATGTCCTCGGGGATAATTTTGGTACTGCCAAACGTCGGTACCCAACCCCATCCCACGCCTGTGAAAATGTGTTAATAGTAGATGGTGAACCACAACAACCTGGGGCAGAGTCAGTGTTTCCCTGTTTTGTGGTTAATCAAGATATGTTGTATCGGGTAAACCAACTACAGGGTGAGCCTATTATACAGTTTAGATCTAGCCCACCAACACGTTCTCGGGGGTCACCTGGGGCTGCAGAAAACTCAGGATCGTATTCTACATTGGTTTTACTGGCCCAGCATATTCAAGGAAGTGGAAGAGTTTTGTAAGTCTTGCCCGACCTGCCAGATTACTAGCCCCCAGCCACATTTCCGTAATCCCCTAGTACCTCTCCCGATTATTGAAGTACCGTTTGACCGAATAGCTATAGACCTCATAGGCCCAGTACCGAAGTCCGCCAAAGGGGATCAACAAATCTTAGTCATTCTAGACTACGCCACTTGGTACCCGGAGGCGGTGCCACTGCGACATACCTCGGCCAAACTCGTAGATAAGGAGTTAATGGAGACGTTTTTCCAAAAAGGGCTACCTAAAGAGGTTCTGATCGACCAAGGGACCCCTTTTATGTCCAAGGTGATGAGGGAACTCTGTAAATTGCTACACATAAAACAACTACGGACATCCATTTACCATCCACAAACGGACAGTCTGGTAGAATGGTTTAACCAAACATTTAAAAAATATGTTAAAAAAGGTAGTGTCTAAAGATGGGAAGGACTGGGACCTCCTTCTGCCCTATCTCCTGTTCGCAGTGTGAGAGGTACCCCAGGCCTCTATTGGGTTCTTGCCCTTCGAACTGTTATATGGCAGACACCCTCGCAGTCTCTTGGACGTGGTCAAAGAGGCGTGGGAACAACAACCCACTCCACGTAAAAGTGTCACTGAGTACGTTACCCAGACGCAAGATCGGATAGAGACAGTGTTGCCTCTTGTTAGGGAGCATATGGAGGCAGCTCAGCGAGCCCAGAGTCAGGTCTATAATCTGCAGGCTCGGGTCCAGATCTTTAACCCGGGTGATCGGGTATTGGTTCTGGTGCCGACCTTGGACAGTAAGTTCCTGGCTAGGTGGCAGGGACCCTACGAGGTACTCGAGAAAACTGGAGATGTAAACTACAAGGTACACCAGCCAGGGTGGCGAAAGCCGGAGCATGTTTACTATGTGAATTTACTCAAACAGTGGAAGATAGGGAAACCTGTACAGAAGACAGCCCGTAGATGGGTTTTCTAGGAGAAGAGGTACCGGCCCCTCTCAATGTAACAAAAGTCCAGCTCACCAAATCCTCTGTGTGCACGGATCAGCCGAGGCAGGGCTCCATTTTGTAAGCAGAGCTTACAAAAGAAGAAAATACAGCACAGGAAAATTAAATTCCAGCAGTCTTTATTCCAGCGTAGAAACAACAATACAAAGCAGTGGCACTTCAACTCCCGACACCTCCCATCAGATTGACATGTTTCGAACCAAAAAGCACCTTGAACTGTGGGTATTCTTATATCTTGCTACCACCAACCAGAGGTGAGGAAAAAAAAAAAGAGGGGGAGGGAGGGGAAAAAAAATCAGGAACATCACTCTCACCTGTGGGTGGGGGACAAGGCAGAGAAAACCCATTTCAAAACTTACATGTGATGAATAAATAAATAATACATATAAAAATTGTGTGTATCCAGATGAATAAACATGGAAACATAATAAAATCTGCGTCATAAAAAACGCATGGTGTGAACATAATTCACAATGTAAACAAAAAATTTGACAGAGTACTACATCGAACCATACAAATAGGAACCATATATGTATCCTCAGTCAAATTCAATATGAAACATTGCACTGACTATTAGCTAGCAAACATGTATATGAAGCAGAATATTAAGATATTATGTAGCTATTTAATAGAATTGCATTAACTCCTTCCTAAGGTTGAGACCAAAGGGCATAGTATTAAGACGGAAGATCCAATAGGCTTCACGAAATAGAATCTTCTTTTTAACAGCACCGTCTCTTATTGGAACTCTGACCTTTTCAATAGGAAAGGTACAGAGCACAGTAATGTCAAGTCTTACATGGGTGTCTACCGCATCTAAATGAGCCTGTATATTTCAGCCAGTTCTTGCCCATGTTCTCACTTGTACGATAAAAAAACAAGGGCGAAAGAATATCAGCCAGTACCGGCCCCTCTGTCTGATGCAAGAGAGGCGGCTGCCACAGTAAAAATTGCTGGCAGCCTCTCCTCAACACAGACTCAGGAGGCCAGGGAGTTCATTAGTCGGAACACGGATGTGTTCTCGGACCTCGCTGGACGCACTTCCATAATCCAGCATGACATTGTCACTGAGCCTCAGGCAAAAGTCTGATTAAAACCATACTGGGTGCCCAAGGTTCGTCGACAAGCCATATCGGAGGATGTGCAGCTAATGTTGCAGCTAGACGTCATTGAGGAGTCAAAAAGTGAGTGGGCCAGTCTTATAGTATTGATACCCAAGCCAGATGGAACGTTGCGGTTTTGTAACGACTTTCGAAAACTTAACGAGGTTTCCAAATTTGATGCATATCCCATGTCTTGGGGGGATGAGCTCATCGAGAGGTTAGGACAAGCCCAGTATTTTTCTGTTTTGGACCTCACGAAAGGATACTGGCAGGTGCCCTTAACGGAGGCTGCCAAAGAGAAAACTGCCTTCATCATGCCTGAGGGGTTGTATCAATATAAGGTCTTACCCTTTGGTCTGCAAGGCGCCCCCACCACTTTTCAGCGACTAATGGACATGGTGTTTCGTCCACATCGTCGGTACGCTTCGGTTTACCTGGACGATAGGACAATATTGTCATCCAGAATACCGACTGGGAAAGTCACCTACCCAAAGTGCAGGCTGTAGTGGACTCCCTTCAGAAAGCTGGACTAACTGCTAACCCAAAAATATGTGCGATAGGGTTAGAAAAGACTACGTACCTGGTGTATGTCATTGGGCGCGGAGTCATCAAACCCTAAGTGAACAAAATAGAGGTGGTACGGAATTGTCCCCAACCTGTCACCACTAGGAAAATAAAGTCATTACTGGGAATGGTGGGCTATTACATGAGGTTTGTTCTCCACTTTGCTACTCTAGCCGCGCCCTTGACAGGACTCTTGAAGGGACACAAGTCAATCATGGTTCGCTGGGATGATCGGGCGGAAGAGGCTTTCTCCGCTTTGAAGTTGGCCCTGTGTGGGTCCCCAGTTTTGGTGACGCCCGACTTCTAAAGTGAGTTTATAGTACAGACCGATGCCTCCTAAGTAGTCCTTGGTGCTGTACTGTCTCAGGAAGTCAACAGGGAGGAGCATCCCGTTGTTTTCCTCAGCTGTAAGCTCACCCCAGGCCGAGACCCGGTATAGTATAGTGGAGAGAGAGTGCCTGGCTATCAAGTGGGCACTAGAATCTCTCGGCTATTATTTATTGGGGAGAAAATTTTGCCTGGTGACTGACCACTCCCCTCTCAAGTGGATAAGCCAGACCACGGACAGAAATGCCCGGGTCACCCGATGGTTTCTCTCCCTACAAAACTTTAAGTTTACGGTGGAACATAGGGAAGGCCGGTTACAGGGAAACGCAGATGCCCTTTCCCGAGTACACTGTCTGGCGTGTGTTCACCCCCTCAGGTTTGAACAAAGGGGGTGAGTATGTGACACAGTAAGAGGCTTGGTCTGAAAAAACTGGTATTTTCCTCCCAGCATGTGCTGCTGGGCTGATTTACAGCCAGGTCAGGACAAATACCGGACCAAATTTTAAATGCCGGTCCAGATTTTGGCAGCACCTGGCTGTCCTTAAATAGGCAGCTGGGCTAAGAAGCCATGTCTCTGTGTTGGGATCTGGGAGCCTTGTGTCTGGATGAAGGCTTTCTACCTTTTTGGAATGAAAAAAGGTTGGTGGTGCTATCAGCAAGGACTTTTTGAGGCAAAATTTCCGCATGGTGTGAATTACCACCAACACCGCAAGGTGACTTTTTGTTTGAATATGACTGCTTGTTTTGTCACTTGCCTAAAGTGTGAATAAAACACTGAACTGTTTGATCCAAAGAACTTGTTGTTGCCTCTATACTGCGTCGGCTAATCTTGTCTACCAGAGCGAGTCCCCACACTCTAAAGACAGTGGAAAAATTTATTGTAAATCTTTACACACCATGTATCTCTGGGACCCTTTTAAAGGCTCAGGAATGTTTGAAAATACACAACAAGATTTATATTTGAATGAATAAGTAGCTTATGCAGAAGCAGGTAAACCAGGGGCTTTTTCAGCAGGGTAATTAGAAATCAAGGTGGAAAATGGTACAGTAAATATATTCCTCTGAGGAAATGTATAATGAACTGTGCCACCAAATGTATTTAACTTGGGTCTATTCTTCAGGATGTGTCAAAGGGTCCCCTGCTATCTAGACCTCACTTCAGGGGCCACCAGGCTGCTACTTCTTGGTGTAGTCTTCATTCAAAGGCAGATGACCCAGGCTGGTCAAGACACCCTGGTGGGTGGAACCAAGGGGACAGGCAGAAGCGTGCTCAGAGGACAAGCTTAGGTCAAGACAGGCAAAGTTTGTGCAGCACAGTCATCAAGCAATAAGTCAGGTCAGGGAGCACAGAATCAATACAGTGATCAGCAGTGATGGCCAGTTAGCATTGTTCGCCCGCGAACATATGCGGGCTGCCATCTTTTTTCACAAGTCCGGCGAGGCACAGGTAAGCCCTTACCTGTGCCTGTGCCGCGAGCCGGTCTGAAAACAAATGCTGTCACCAGGAGCAGGCAGTTCCGATAACAGCCCGATGAAGGCCCCCGGTGGCTGTTCTCGGAACTGCCTGCTCCCGCTGACCGCACTTGTTTTCAGACCATCTCGCACACAGGCACAGGTAAGGGCTTACCTGTGCCTCGCCGGACTTGTGAAAAAAGGTTCCACAAATAGAGATAAATAAGCGGCACTCACCATTCGATGAAAATATTTATTTTGCTGGGTACAGAGAGGGGGATAACAAAAACAGTGCAATCACAGGAACGGCGACGTCCGTTTCGCGTATCACCGCCTTATCTGGCCAATACTGTCAATCCTTTGATGCAAATTACATCATCTTTTATGCGCCATGCGTGCTAACTTAGGCGCATGATGTTGACGTAGACCGTCGCATAACATTGTGAATGTAGACTACGTCAGCATCAGGGGTTATACATCAATGTTACAAAATAAGATATCCATGAAATATTAAAAACAACAGCAAACAACATACATAGAATATTGAGACATCACAAAAAAGACACTCATATCGAATTTTTCATTCAGTCCCAGAGGGCCCGTGGCATTAGAACGCAAGATCCATCTGCCTTCTTTTCTTAGTAGTTCCCGTCCTCTATCGCCCCCTCTTGGAGGATTCTGAACAACCTCCAAGCCTGCGTATCTGAGGACTGAGCTATCTACGTTATGTGCGGACTGTATATGTTCTAGAATGCGTGGGACACCCCTACCAGTGGTAATAGAACTCGCGGATGCGTTCAAAGAGGCATCGGACCGTCTTACCGATGTAGAATCTACCGCAACTGCACAAGATTAGGTACACCACATATTTGCTCCTACATGTAATTAGTGTGTTCACTTTATGATTGATACCTCCGAAGGATAAAACAAAATGTTGGCAGCGCGATGGGCACTCCGGTCGCATGTACATTCGCCAACCTATACCTGTCACGGTTCGAGGATAGATATGTGTATTCTGTGTCCAACCCCTATGTTAAATACATACAGACATATCTGCGCTTTATAGACGATGTGATCATCGTATGGCGGGGCACTGAACACACATTCAAGCAATTTGTGAATCATCTAAATAAGGAGAATGACATGAACATGCGCTTTACTTACAAATTTGGAGGGGATAAACTAGAGTTTCTGGACGTGCTCATCTCCGTGAGCAATGGAGAATTGGTGACCGAGGGCTTCCGCAAGCCCACGGCAACCAATTCTCTATTGCATTATTTGAGTTATCATCCGACAGCTGTGAAAAGGGCCATACCCTATAGCCAATTTAAACGCTTGGCACGCATAATAAAATCAGAGGATAGCTACAATAAACAAGCCCATGGAATTTAAAAAACTGTTAAGATTGAGGGGTTATCCCCTTAAATTACTTAACACAGCCATGGAAAAAGCGACCACCATAGGCCGGAAAACCCACTCATGTCCTGAGCCCTTACCAAATACAAACACAAAAACAAAAACAAAAACCAGAGAGACACCCCGCCCCTTTGTATTCTCATTTAGGTACAGCCCAATGGCCGACATAATCAAAAAGGTCGTCAGAGACAACTGGAACATTGTAGCCAGTGATACCAATCTGAAGGATATGCGAGACTCCCGCCCCTTGATTGCATTTCGGAGGTGCTATACCTTACGTGACAAATTGGTCTGCAGCCATTTCAAAGAAACAAAAAAACGCACTTGGCTGCATAGGTGGTCACCAAAAGGCAATAGAAGATGTGGCAGCTGCTCTTTTTGCAGGTATAATCCCCAGTGGTCTCACATATCCTTCGGAGGTATCAATCATAAAGTGAACACACTAAATACATGTAGGAGCAAATATGTAGTGTACCTAATCTTGTGCAGTTGCGGTAGATTCTACATCAGTAAGACGGTCTGATCCCTCTTTGAACGCATCCGCAAACATATAGGTTCTATTACCACTGGTAAAAGGGTTGACAGTATTGGCCAGATGAAGCGGTGATATGCGAAACAGCCGTCACCATGTTCCTGTGATTGCACTGTTTTTGTTATCCCCCTCTCTGTACCCAGTAAAATAAATATTTGCATCAAATGGTGAGTGCCGCTTATTTATCTCTTTTTGTGTAACCATTTTTGTACTTGACAAGCCGCGCACCACCAGATTGCGAGATACCGCAGCCCCTGCCTCCTCCATGTGACCAGTGGTGAAGCGAAGGTCTGCCGCAGTGCCACCGAATCTTGCATCTTATTTTACCATTTGTATACCATTGGATTTGTGAAAAAAGATGGTAGCCCGCATATGTTCTCGGGCGAACAATGCGAACTGGCCATCACTGGTGATCAGGCAGAAGTCATGAAAGGTGACCCAGGGTCAAATAAGGTTAACAAGCAGAATTCAGGTATGGGAAGTCAGAATACACAATAAGCACACCTTTGTAGGAACTAGATAAGCTAAGACTCTTTACCCAGGCAGCTTCCGATTAGAGAAATCTGTTATAGGCTGGGGACAGATTAGCCAGTGCACATTGGCCCTTTAAGAACAGGGAGGAGTGTGCCCTAAGGGAGCAGGCACCAGCCATAGCAAGAGAAAGAGGGTGGGGATGGAGTGTGGTGAAGAGGAAGTGGTGAGTACTCCAGCAGCCATACCCTCTGGGAGAAAGGAATGTTGATGGAAGCAGACTTCCAGCATAACAGTACCCCACCCTTACACCTCATCTTCTTGATTCAACTCCAGACAGTAGACAAAATCTCTTTCAATTCACAAAATAAAATGTTTTCCTCTCAACCTTCTTCACATTAAGAATGCTCTCACCTCAAACTCATCTTCAAGACAAAAGGGAGTAGGAACAGATAGTGGATACCTGAAGTAGCAGTTGAGCACCAGCAGTTTGAGATAAGAAACATGGAAGGAATTGGAAAAACAAAGAAAATGTGGAAGGCTTAACTTACAGCAAACAGAGTTGATCTATTTCAAAACCTTAAAAGACCCCAAGAATGAAACTGGTAAGAGGGCCCCTCGACAGATGTTTCTGAAGGAAAGCAACACTTTGCCTCCTGGGGAGCAGTGTGGTAGTGATTAGTGTTGATCAAGCATGCTCGGCTGAACACCAGTTTGACACATCAGAGAGTATGGATGAACACGGCGTGTGTTTGAGTGCAATGCTTGAGTCAGTGTATTTAAATGCAATTTAGCATCTATTTCTGAAAAGTTTCTGCCAGGATTTGAACTCCCAACCCCTGGTACATTAGCAGAAAGGACCTTATCCACTCAGCTATAAAGCTGAATGCTAAACTATGTCAGAAAAACCTCATAGAAGTTTTTGATGTAGTGAGTATTCCTATTCAGCAGAAGACTTTTTTTTATATTTCTGTGCAGGTTAACATGTAGCTGTATAGAGGCAAGGACCTTATCCACTCAGCATTAAGCTGAATGCTAAACTGTGTGAGAAAAACCTCATAGAAGTTTCTGATGTAGTGAGTATTCCTATTCAGCAGAAGACTTAATTTATATTTCTGTGCAGGTTGACATATAGCTGTATAGTGTAGTGGTTAACGTCCTTACCTCTATTGTACAAGGTTGGGAGTTCAAATCCTGGCAGAAATATATATATATATATATATATATATAAGTTTTTAGCCATAATATATTTACATGCATTATTATATATTTAGAATTTATAATATATTATAATATATGTATATATTTTATGGCTAAATACATCAGTAGTAGTTTTCCACATATTGTGCATTCATATATATTGTGATTCAGAAATATATACGGATCTGGTATTTAAATTTTTTCAAAGTTAAAAAGCGAAACTAGCTCCTCCTATATCCCGGCGCAGACCAGAAAACCGGATCCGGCGATGCGCTAATTTCCAGAAGACTTGGTACTGGATCTGGCATTAATACATCTCTATGGAAATTAATGCTGGATCCGGCAAGTGCGGCATTGTTCTGGGATTTTGGCTGGAAAAAAAACTGCAGCAAGCTGCGGTATCTTGCCCGGTCAAATACAGTACAAGGGACGGAATGGAAGACATCCGGATGCATACTGAACCTATTGATTTCCATTCAGAATGCATTAGGACAAAACTGGTGTGTTTTTTTCCGGTATTGAGACCCTTTACCAGATTTCAATACCGGAAAATAATAATGCTAGTGTGAAAGTACCCTAAGTCTTCTTCATTTTATAAATAAAAGGGAGGAATCACGACCTAGCTTAAAATGAAATTAAGCATATCTAGCAGGTTCACTACTGTGAAAATAACATTGCTATGTCTTGCCCTAATTCCTAGATATACTAAAACACTGACCAAATGGAATTACCAAAACATTTTTAAGATGATCTAGTATAATACACAATGCTATACTATAGTGTGAAAATGACAATAATCATGCGGGAAAAAAACATGTATCTCAAAGAAGGAGAGCTGTCAGTCTCATCCTTCTTTACAAACTTATAGATTTTTATAGTTTGTGTTTATTAAAGAAGACACATATGGCGATTTCAGATCTCCAAAAGCAGACTCATTGACTCTTGCAGGATAAAATCACACAAAGTGAAGCTGGACAAATAGATAAACTGTGGATGCTCTTAATTCACTTTTGCAAAACGTTTGGGACAATGTTTTATATTTATTTTGAAATGAAGGGATCTTTGGATGTTACTTTACTTTGTTGAAATACACACCTTACTGAATCTACAAGATTGATGCACATTTATTTTGGCAAGTATATAGGTTTACATCATTTGCACAGTTTTTTAAGATGGACCAGTTAAAACCATATAATTTCCTAAAAAAGAATGTGGGCTCCTTTTGGTCTTGTTATTATAGTATTTGCATGCTGTGGATTGTATGAGCACTAAACAGTATCAGAAATCTATTTAATTCCTCTCACTTAATTACAGTCATTGAATATTACAATTTTTAATTGTACTCCTGAGAGATTGAACAACAATGTGGAAGGAGAGTTCACACTGTATGAGATATGATGAAGTAGTGAATATAGTGCATATGTTTGGGACTTGTACTGAACTTGAGCAATATCGGCAAATGGTAGCAAAGAAGATATCTGAAGCTACGCAGAATACGTTTTTACTAGGGAGTTAGAGAATGTACAGTATTTCTGGCATGAAGAGCAAGAGATCTACAAGAAAAAATCTTTGTATTGATAAACTTTTTGGGGAGAATTTTACTAGTAATCAGATATTGGGTGTAGACACAATTTTTTCCTGGTCTTGCGGTTGACGTTTAGGCAATTAATGCTTAGATTTTAGACCTTAGTCTAGGATAAGGTAACTGCTGTCAGTCAACCATTGTCAGATTTACTAAGCATTAAGCCTTTCAGCAATCTACTATACCCTACAGTTTTCAAGTTGTACAAAACATTTCATGACATTTCTTTTGTACAATTTCCACTTGTTCCAACTCTTGAATTTGACGATTGCTGCCTGAAACTGTGAAGTCTTCCTGAAATCTACCAACATTACACATTCTTCGCTGCTAGGACTCTATGAAACATTCATACCATTAAAATACAATCACATAATAAAGCTACATAAAAATGACATACTAGAATATGAATAAAATAATCTTTTTGCTCTTTCTACATTCTTGGTTCTTTATCAAAGCAGATTCCTGTAATAATGATTGTGGCTATTTTAGCATGCTTTATGGCTCTTAAAATTCAACTGCTTTTTTGCTCCTTTTATCTAAAGAGCATTTTCATCCAGTAAACATTTATACATGAATGTAGTCAGCATTCATATACAAATGTATCCATGGAATTGATTAATATAAATCATACCTAATAGAAATTTTGTGATTCAGAAATATATTACCACAATGCTCTGACATTTGAATGAAGACAAGCAGGGCTACCATCAAAAACATCCAAGCCCCATAGGGACAAAAACTCCCCCTGAACACCCTATTAAGCCCACCATAAAAGTATTAGCAACAGAAGACCAATGTACCCAAGTGCAATAAATGAAAAAACAAGAAGGCAGCGGTGAGAGATTAAGAATTATAGAGAAGAAAATTAGCTGTGTAAAAGACAAAGGCAGCAAATACTGAGACAGAGAGCCTCATTACCAAAAAAAAGTAAAAAATAACCGGAAATTCACTTCAATTACATAAATAACAAAAAATACTGAATGTGTTGGCTCTCAAAAATAATCTCAATGTAATGGTAGAGGATGATGAGGAAAGGCTCATCTATTAAATGCTTTTTTTCTACAGTATTTAACACCTTAAAGGGATTGTGTCATCAGAAAATGACCTATAGTTTAAATCACTTTTTTTGTTAAACATATTTTTAAAGAATTTTGGTGATGTTATATCTAATGATCCAGGCAGAATTGGAATGTAACCTATATTACCTATATACAAAGATAACATGGGATCCACCATTCACAATAGGTAATTGTCAAATCTTATCAGCTCCCTCCTGACTTTTTCACAGTCTCACAGAGCATGCCTAGAAAGCTCTCCCATACAATTCAATGAGGTCCCATGCTGTCCATTGTGTCTATGGCCCATATGGCTTCTGTTAAGCAATTCTATAAATTCTGTTAACCCCTTGTATGGCATTATGTGCAAGGTCTTGAACTGGCTGCTGTGCTGAGCCCCTCCATATGGTGGAAGCTGTATAATAGAGCATGCTCTGCACTGTAAAGACAAGGATCGGTGATGATACAGAAACCAGTCATTTAACCCCAGATGTTACGTTCAAAAGCAATCGTTGCATCTGTGGAGTTAGGTAGAGGGAGCTTTCCAGAGCCTTCCAGACTGAGTTTTTCGATTGCCTTTCAATCGGAGTCCCCACAGTGAAATCGGGGCTTCAATCAGTTACCATGACAGCCTGAGGGCTACTGAAGGTTCCCAGGCCTGTCATGGTAATCTTCGTGCAAAGCTCTGCACGAGGCACAGCTTAGCAGTCAGAACAGCAGAATCCAGTTCACCATAATAGTTCTTAATTATGGTTTATGGGACCAGGGATCAAAATATCCCAGGTTCTTGCTTCTAGCAAGATGGCTAAAAGTTATTAAGTCAAAATTTAAAAAAAGTTTAAACAAAAAATAAAAAAATAAACATTGCCACTTTCAAAAAATATTTTTCCTGCATGGTCAAACCCGTATGGGAAAAATAATAAAAACATGATTTACCATTTTTTTTAGTCACCTTGTTAACAAAAAAATAGAATAAATAGTTAAAAAGTTGTATGCACCCAAAACATTTTACTAATAAAAACTAAATAGAACATTCTATATGGAAATATAAAAAGTTATGGCTGTCAGAAAATGGTGATGCAAATAATATTTAGATTTTTTCCCCAATGTTTTTATTCTTTAAAATAAATTTGATAAAAACAATACAAATTTGGTGATGCTGTAATGACATTGACCAAAAAACAATAAGGACATCATGTCATTTTTAGAGCAAAGTGTAAATAGTGTTGAGTGAATCGAACTCCACAAAGTGGAATTCAATCAGAATTTCAGGGAAAATTTGATTCACCACAAAGTGCAACGTGCTGCTCCCCAGGGCCGATCATGTCCAAGGTCTATGCCGAGTGGTGTGGTACTCCCCCAATGGTGCTCCTGCCTGGTACCGTCACTTTCGGGTTGTTCTGGTATCCCTGGATTGGGGTGCCTTTGGCTGTTAACCCCCTTCTGACACTCAGTGAGTAAATTTGCAAGGAGTCATGGTGCTCTATGAGCTACTTCCCTTTTGAGACCTCTGCTGCAGGAGGTGGAACTTTTTTCTCACTACTACATCTATCATGTATCTCATATGGACTATCAAGTCTAAACTGGAAAAAACTAGAACTGCAACCCATCCCTTTGGTAGGAAACAGGACTGGCCCACTTCTGCCCAAAAGAGGGAGAATGAAATGGTAAGTTCCATTCTATATAAGGATCTTTCTGCCATATACGCTGTCACCTTCTGGTGAACCAGGAACATTACATGAACATTAGAGTTTCAGTGCAACATTATCAATGCAAAGTGACAAAGGACCTGAAATAAATACACAGATGACATTTATGTTAACCATTAGAGACAGTAGCAGAGTGCAGAAATGGTAATACCACTCCGGGGTGTTATAAAATCGTTATTTCCTCATGCTTCGTGGTAACTAATTGATTTTCACTGAATGGGGGTAAAAAATATACAAAAATCCTACTTACCTCATCTGTTTGAGCGCAAAGAACTGGCCGCCTCAATCTTAATTGAAGATGCTACACAAAATCCTGTGCGCAGTGACATATGATGTCACCACTCCGGCCGACGTGATGTATAGATTAATTTGGTAGTATGACTATTGAATTAACTGTGTAACAAAAATTGAGTACACTGTAATCACATTCATTTGTGTATAATAAAGTGTGATAAGTTTATAATTTTTTTTATATATATATATATATATATATATATATATACACATAGGATCACTGTCTTTTTATTTTATTTAATTATGTTTAATTACACATTCAAATTTTTTCTGCTCCATTGGATATGGGGTCAATGTAGTTTATATAAAATCCAATCATGTATCAAATAATGTTTAATCAGGTATTGTATAAGCATAAGTTAATATATCAAATTCAATCATGTATGAAATAATGTAGTTTACATCATATTTAATCAGGTACTGTATAAGTATGTCCCTCTTTTATAATGTAATAAAGCTTATAGATGCCCCAAAATCCTTGAGCAGTCTACTCATAGACACACTGTATATACTGAGATATTTTAGTATACATTAGTTGAATGCATAAGGAATAATCTATTCAGCCGTGCTCTCCCCTCATTGGATAAAGAACGGTGAGCGCCGAGAGTAGGGAGGGGGAGCAGAGCTGGAGCCAGTAGGAGACAGGTAGAGGGGCTGGAGCGCAGGCGTCACACTGATGTGTTTGTGCTCGCGTTCACTACAGACAAACAGTCTGTCATTCATGGTAAGAGGGACAGCAAGTGGTTGATGGAAGGAGGGCGGGGAATGAATGTTTATTTAACAGGGCTATATCAAGTGCGCAGACACCAATACCCTTATCTACCCTGACGAAGCCACACATGTGGCGAAACATGTCGGGAGGGGTGGTGTAGTGCATTTAGTTTTAGGCAGAGGACAGTGGAGGGTTCAAATAAATCAATACAGGGACAGTAAGAGGGCATATGTGCAATAGTAGGTTTATGTGTGTGATATAGACACCTAGTGCCTGAATTGTGGAATTGTGTTTGTATAGAAGATACTCTGTATCAGTGTGCTTGATCTGGTAGCTACATTGTATTGGACTGAGCAATGTAGGCTTGTGTGAATATGTATCCAGCAGTGTGCGTTTATAATATGCAAGGCAATTGACAAGAGAATGCAGCTTACAAGAATAATGAAGCTGAATGCTAACAGACTATCAGATAATGTGGTCTATCTGAGCAGCACTGACATTTATCTAAGGGCGGCACAGGGGAGTCGCAGTTTTGAAAAATGTAACTGACAAAGCAGCAACAATTCTATATATTTTTTTAAACTGTTTTATTAACAGAAGTAAATTAACAACAATCTTATACACTTTTGTTGACAGATACAGTGTAGACAAAAAGATAGAAGACTTATGAGGTCCATTTCTCATTAATAAAGATAGTTATGTATACAAACAAAAGAAAAACAACAGCAACCAATGGAACTGATTATTTTTAAAAATTTCGGTCCCTGTCACCTATGCAGAGCAGGGGTTTATTCACGTCAAAAATTGTAAAATGTCAACCCGAAAATTTTAAAGAAAAATTTGTGAAATTTATTAAGCTGGCAACTAGGTAGAGCAGGGGTATATCACAGCCAAAAATTGGCTAATTTCACCTGAAAATGTAACAGACAAATTAGTGATTTTTTTTTACCTGTCTACTAGGTATAGCAGTGGTACATCACACCCCAAAATTGGTGAATTTCACCCGTAAATGTAACAGACAAATTAGTGAATTTTTTTAACCTGTGTACTATGTACACTCACCTAAAGAATTATTAGGAACACCATACTAATACGGTGTTGGACCCCCTTTTGCCTTCAGAACTGCCTTAATTCTACGTGGCATTGATTCAACAAGGTGCTGATAGCATTCTTTAGAAATGTTGGCCCATATTGATAGGATAGCATCTTGCAGTTTATGGAGATTTGAGGGATGCACATCCAGGGCACGAAGCTCCCGTTCCACCACATCCCAAAGATGCTCTATTGGGTTGAGATCTGGTGACTGTGGGGGCCATTTTAGTACAGTGAACTCATTGTCATGTTCAAGAAACCAATTTGAAATGATTCGAGCTTTGTGACATGGTGTATTATCCTGTTGGAAGTAGCCATCAGAGGATGGATACATGTTCTCATTCTGTTTACGCCAAATTCGGACTCTACCCTTTGAATGTCTCAACAGAAATTGAGACTCATCAGACCAGGCCACATTTTTCCAGTCTTCAACAGTCCAATTTTGGTGAGCTCGTGCAAATTGTAGCCTCTTTTTCCTATTTGTAGTGGAGATGAGTGGTACCCGGTGGGGTCTTCTGCTGTTGTAGCCCATCCGCCTCAAGGTTGTGCGTGTTCTGGCTTCACAAATGCTTTGCTGCATACCTCGGTTGTAACGAGTGGTTATTTCAGTCAACGTTGCTCTTCTATCAGCTTGAATCAGTCGGCCCATTCTCCTCTGACCTCTAGCATCCACAAGGCACTGCCGCATACTGGATGTTTTTCCCTTTTCACACCATTCTTTGTAAACCCTAGAAATGGTTGTGCATGAAAATCCCAGTAACTGAGCAGATTGTGAAATACTCAGACTGGCCCGTCTGGCACCAACAACCATGCCACGCTCAAAATTGCTTAAATCACCTTTCTTTCCCATTCTGACATTCAGTTTGGATTTTAGGAGATTGTCTTGACCAGGACCACACCCCTAAATGCATTGAAGCAACTGCCATGTGATTGGTTGACTAGATAATTGCATTAATGAGAAATAGAACAGGTGTTCCTAATAATTCTTTAAGTGAGTGTATATATGTTGAAGAAAGATGGCAGCACTCCAAATTGTGATGAAAAAAAGTGGATGTTTTATTAACCCATCTGACAGCAACGTTTCAGCTCTCTCAATGGAGCCTTTGTCCAGCTGAATAACATGTGCATGGTGTCATGCATAAATAGTGCAAGCAATTTACATACTGTAGTAAAAATCCATAATTGATTAATAAAGTGCTATATAAATATAGAAAGTGACTTTAAAAACATAATTCATCTGTCAAAACATAGTGATGTCATGATTCTTCAATCATAGAATACATAATAATACATATGAAGGGCATACAGTTTAAAAATTGGTAATAGTGTTAATACATATACATGATTATCAATAAATATATAAAACAGTGCTCAGTGAATATCAATTACAACTTAATTAGAACCTTAAAAGCATGTGGAATCGTCACGCTTGGTCATGATGGCATGTTGGAACCAGCTTGGCGTCCAGAAAAGCGGCTTGCGAATGCGCCACTGTTCGTGCTCTCGCGAGACACGAGAATATGTCCAAGGGTATGGGAACCACATCAAAGATGGCCGCTCGCTCGACTGTGTTCAGGACGCATGCTCATGCCTATACTGGCCGGCACACCCCTTGTCCTCCGTACGAGCAATATAAAAATATACAAATGAACCAAAATGAACTTAGTAACTCATAGCCCCGCACTTCACATTAGATACAGCTGGCAGGACCACAGTAAACCCGTGAGTGATCACCAGTTCCCGTGTCTCCATGTCTTGTAGGGGGGCGCTATAGAGCCACAGCCAACAGCATACACCCTTTCAAGATCTTCCAGCATACCTATACCCAGGCTGACCCCCAGGGGTATACAGGGACCACCCAAGAGGCTGCTTGAAGGTGTCCCTGGAACCTATTAGGGCTGGGGACTAAGGTGTCACCTTTGTGTGATCCCGAGTGCCCACCCAATTCAAGGGGGGAGCATAGGTCAAATTACATAATTAGAGCATAATGAATCATATAACTGCTTAATAATAACTTGTTTAATGGACAGTGTCATGAGTCCGTCACTTCCATGTCCCCGGCCCCTAAAAAAAGGAAGGGGGGCAGAGGAGCGACGGAGTCAGAGACAATGGCGTGCGAGAAATCAAAAGCGGTCCCAAGTCATGTGGCCTCCCAACCAACACTTTAGAAAAATATATTTTATAATCATAATCATGGATCGCCTATATGGTCCCTCCATTCAACCCCCAGCGTGACTGTTCCAGATGTTCAACCAGCCAATCCTGTCCTATAAACGACAGAAAAAAACAATTATTAAAACGGCACATGTTGTTTCCCACATATTAGAGTTACAGAATAAAACATATACATCAATGGTGGAGACTGTCTAAATGACCTTAAATTCCACATTTAAGCCCTGAGGTTTCAGTGTTTCTAATGTATGAATCCAGTAAAGCTCTCTCCTCTTTAATAATGTGGTCCTGTCACCCCCACGTCCTAGACTGGGTATTTGTTCTAAAATTCTGAACCGTAGGTCTCGTTCGGAATGTTTCGCCTCAGTGAAATGTTTTGATACTGGTAGATCAAATTTTTGCTTCCTGATCGAGTATCTGGGTTGATTTAACCGGGTTTTTAAATCCCAAGTGGTTTCGCCCACATACAAAAGGTGGCAGGGGCACATCACTAAATAAATCACATAGGCCGAATCACATGTTAGGTATTGTTTGATTTTTATCGTCTTACCCGAAGTGGGGTGAACAAATGAGTCACCTCGTAACATGAGGGAACAATTAACACAATTATAGCACGCATAACACCCTCTACGGGTGGACCCAAAATATGTCTCACAAGTCACTTTGGAAGATCCTATGTCGGATTTCACAAGTCTGTCACCCAAATTTCGATTTCTGCGGTATGAGCACAGAGGCGGAGGTTTAAACTATTCAACATTCTCAAAATTACTGGTAAGTATTCTCCAGTGCTTTTTCTAAATAGTAGAAATACTGCCACTATTTGTACTATAATCTGACACAAAGGGAATTCTCACTTTCGTTTGTTTAGAGCCCCCTGACCCCTTTCTGATCTCCTCTTTACTTAAAGATTTAGTTTTCTCTAGATTTTATAGGATAAGTTTTTTTGGGTATCCTCTTGTCCGTAATTTGTACCCCATTTCATGCAATCTGGTTTCTACCAGAGCTGTATCCTGAACAATCATTTTAACCCGCAGCATCTGGCTAAACAGTAACGATCTAATCATGGGTCTGGGGTGATGGCTTTCAAAGCGTAGTAGAGTGTTTTTATCAGTTGGCTTTACAAATAAATCAGTAGCTAACCTTCCCTCACAAATACTGACCTGAGTGTCCAGAAACTGTATTGTTTCACTTGAATAAATTAAGGTAAACTTGACACTAGGATCAATAGTATTGAGAAAATTGTGGTCCAATGAACGCCATGAGGTCCTCTGTGGCGCCGACCCAAATTAGGAAAATTTCATCTATGCAATGCCAGCACATGGCTGAAATGGTGGCTCACATAGATAAAGGACTCCTCAAGATGTGACATGTAAAGATTTGCGTAGGCCGGCGCCACATTAGACCCCATCACGGTCCCACATAGTTGGAGAAAAAAATCATCCTGAAATAAAAAATAATTGCGTGTGAGTATAAATCTCAACAAAGCAATTAGAAAATCTTTGCAATTATTACTATAATGTGTCCTCTGTAGGTTATCTTGTATTGCTTGTAGACCCAAATCGTGTTCTATATAGAGGTATATAGACTCACCACTTCAAAAGACGCCAGCAAGACCCCAGAAGGAATTATGAGATTTTCTATTTTGGACTAAAAATCGCTTGTATCTTTTATATACGATTTAGCTGACGTGGCAAATGGGAGCAGAATTTTATCAAGAAAGACCGCTAAATTGCAAAACAAGGAGTCTCTACCCGAAACTATAGGGCGTGCTGGGGGGGAGGTCAATGACTTATGAATCTTTAGCAGAGTGTATAATATAAGTGTAACTGGTTTCTCACAATATAGAAAAGTTAATAATTTGTCATCAATAATAGCCCCATCTCTAGCTTTGTTCAGTATATCTTTTAGCTCTCTAAGCAACATAAATTTCAGATCATTGTAAATTCTTTCATACACCTTAGTGTCAGCTAACTGGAGTCTGATCTCTTCCACGTAGGATCTGGAGTCCATGACCACAACCCCACCACCTTTGTCCGCTGACTTAATGGTCCGAAGCCAGATCCCTAAGTGCTTTCATTTCTGCTAAAGTCATATTTGCAAATTCAAGTGGTTGATTATATGTCTCCTTATTTGACCGCGATGCCGAAAGCCTCAATAGCAGGATGATTTATAACTGGGGAAAAATCACTTTTTAAGTGTAAACCTGTATCTTTCAAACTTAGAAGATATACTGAACAAAGCTAGAGATGGTTCTATTATTGATGACAAATTATTCACTTTTCTATATTGTGAGAAACCAGTTACACTTATATTATACACTCTGCCAAAGATTCATAAGTCATTGACATCCCCCTCAGCATGCCCTATAGTTTAGGTTAGAGACTCCTTGTTTTGCAATTTAGCGGTCTTTCTTGATAAAATTCTGCGCCCATTTGCCACGTCAGCTAAATCGTATATAAAAGATACGAGCGATTTTTAGTCCAAAATAGAAAATCTCATAATTCCTTCTGGGGTCTTGCTGGCGTCTTTTGACGTGGTGAGTCTATATACCTCTATAGAACACGATTTGGGTCTACAAGCAATACAAGATAACCTACAGAGGACACATTATAGTACTAATTGCAAAGATTTTCTAATTGCTTTATTGAGATTTATACTCACACGCAATTATTTTGTATTTCAGGATGATTTTTTTCTCCAACTACGTGGTACCGCGATGGCCTACGCAAATCTTTACATGTCACATCTTGAGGAGTCCTTCATCTATGTGAGCCTCCACTTCAGCCATGTGCTGGGGTGGTGGCGTTACATAGATGAAATTTTCCTGATTTGGGTCGGCACCACAGAGGACCTCATGGCGTTCCACAATTTTCTCAATACTATTGATCCTAGTGTCAAGTTTACCTTGATTTATTCAAGTGAAGCAATACAATTTCTAGACATTCAGGTCAGAATTTGTGAGGAAAGGTTAGCTACCGATTTATACGTAAAGTCAACTGATAAAAACACTCTACTACGCTTTGAAAGCCATCACCCTAGACCCATGATTAGATCATTACCATTTAGCCAGATGCTGCGGGTTAAAAAGATTGTTAAGGATGCAGCTCTGGTAGAAACCAGATTGCATGAAATGGGGTCCAAATTTCGGACAAGAGGATACCGAAAAAAAACGTATCCTAGAAAATCTAGAGAAAACTAAATCTTTAAGTAAAGAGGAGATCAGAAAGGGGTCAGGGGGCTCTAAACAATCGAAAGCGAGAATTCCCTTTGTGTCAGATTATAGTACAAATAGTGGCAGTATTTCTACTATTTTGAAAAAGCACTGGAGAATACTTACCAGTAATTTTGAGAATGTTGAATAGTTTAAACCTCCGCCTCTGTGCTCATACCGCAGAAATCAAATTTGGGTGACAGACTTGTGAAATCCGACATAGGATCTTCCAAGTGACTTGTGAGACATATTTTGGGTCCACCCGTAGAGGGTGTTAGGCTACTTTCACACTTGCGTTCGGGGTTCCGCTTGTGAGTTCCGTTTGAAGGCTCTCACAAGCGTCCCCGAACAGATCCGTACAGCCCCAATGCATTCTGAGTGGATAAGGATCCGCTCAGAATGCATCAGTTTGGCTCCGTTCCGCCTCCATTCCCCTCAGGAGGCGGACACCCGAACGCAGCTTGCAGCGTTCAGGTGTCCGCCTGGCTGTGCGGAGCCAAACGGATCCGTCCAGACTTACAATGTAATTCAATGGGGATGGATCCGTTTGACGTTGACACAATATGGTGCAATTTCAAACGGATCCGTCCCCCATTGACTTTCAATGCAAAGTCAGGACGGATCCGTCTGACTAACAATTAGACTTAGATTTTTTTCTGAAATATAATGCAGACGGATCCGTTCTGAACGGATACCATCGTTTGCATTATAGGTGCGGATCCGTCTGTGCAGATAGCAGACGGATCCGCCCCGAACGCAAGTGTGAAAGTAGCCTTATCCGTGCTATAATTGTGTTAATTATGCCCTCATGTTACGAGGTGACTCATTTGTTCACCCCACTTCGGGTAAGACGATAAAAATCAAACAATACCTAACATGTGATTCGGCCTATGTAATTTATTTATTGATGTGCCTCTGCCACCTTTTGTATGTGGGCGAAATCCACTTGGGATTCAAAAACCGGTGAAATCAACACACATACTCGATCAGGAAGCAAAAATTAGATCTACCAGTATCAAAACATTTCACTGAGGCAAAATATTCTGAACGAGACCTACGGTTCAGAATTTTAGAACAAATACCCAGTCTAAGACGTGGGGGTGACAGGACCACATTATTAAAGAGGAGAGAGCTTTACTGGATTCATACATCCGAAACGCTGAAACCTCAGGGCTTAAATGTGGAATTTAAGGTCATTTAGACCATCTCCACCATTGATGTATGTGTTTTATTCTGTAACTCTAATATGTGGGAAACAACATGTGCCGTTTTTATAATAGTTTTTTTCTGTCGTCTATAGGACAGGATTGGCTGGATGAACATCTGTAACAGTCATGCTGGGGGTTGAATGGAGAGACCATGCAGGCGATCCATGATTATAATATAAAATATGTTTTTTTAAAGTGTTGGTTAAGAGGCCACATGACTTGGGACCGCTTTTGATTTCTCGCACGCCATTGTCTCTGACTCCGTCGCTCCTCTGCCCCCCTTCCTTTTTTTAGGGGCCGGGGACATGGAAGTGACAGACTCGTGACACTGCCGTCCATTAAACAAGTTATTATTAAGCAGTTATATGATTCATTATGCTCCAATTTTGTGATTTGACCTATGCTCCCCCCTTGAAATGAGTGGGCACTCGGGATCACACAAAGGTGACACCTTAGTGCCCAGCCCTAATTGGTTCCAGGGACACCTTCAAGCAGCCTCTTGGGTGGTCCCTGTATACCCCTGGGGGTCAGCATGGGTATAGTTATGCTGGAAGATCTTGAAAGGGTGTATGCTGTTGGCTATGGCTCTATAGCGCCCCCCTACAAGACATGGAGACACGGGAACTGGTGATTACTCACGGGTTCACTGTGGTCTTGCCAGCTGTATCTAATGTGAAGTGCGGGGCTATGAGTTACTAAGTTCATTTTGGTTAATTTGTATATTTTTATATTGCTCGTACGGAGGACAAGGGGCGTGACGACCAGTATTGGCATGAGCATGCGCCCTGAACACAGTCGAGAGAGCGGCCATCTTTGATGTGGTTCACATACCCTTGGAAATATTCTCATGTCTCGCGAGAGCACGAACAGTGGCGCATGCGCAAGCCGCTTTTCCGGACACCAAGCTGGTTCCAACATGCCCTCATGACCAAGCGTAACGATTCCACATGCTTTTAAGGTTCTAATTAAGTTGTAATTGATATTCACTGAGCACTGTTTTATATATTTATTGATAATCATGTATATGTATTAACACTATTGCCAATTTTTACACTATATGCACTTGATTTGTATTATAATGTATTCTATGATTGAAGAATCATGACATCACTATGTTTTGACAGATGAATTATGTTTTTAAAGTCACTTTGATATTTATATAGCACTTTATTAATCAATTATGGATTTTTACTATGTAAATTGCTTGCACTATTTATGCATGACATTGTGCACATGTTATTCAGCTGGACAAAGGCTCCATTGAGAGAGCTGAAACGTTGCTGTCAGATGGGTTAATAAACCATCCACTTTTTTTCAGCACAATTTGGAGTGCTGCCTTCTTTCTTCAACATATGCACATGGGACCTTGGTTACAGGTCCTTGAAAGGATTTGCACTTGCGTTTTTAATGTGTGCTGCTTTTTTCTTTATATATATATATATATATATATATATATATATATACAGTCCTGATCAAAAGTTTAAGACCACTTGAAAAATTGCAAAAAATCATATTTTACATTGTTGGATCTTAACAAGGTTCCAAGTAGAGCTTCAACATGCAACAAGCAGAAATGAGAGTGAGACAAAACATTTTTTGAGCATTCAATTAATTGAAAACAACGATTGAACTGAAACAGGTTGTTTTTCAACTGATCCAAATTTTAGGACCACATGCCTTTAAAAGTCCAAATCTGTGCAAAGATGTGAATTCATTGTCATTTTCTGTCAGGTAGTCACATGTTGTGATGGCAAAGGCAAAAAAACTCTCCCTTTTTGAACGTGGTCGGGTTGCTGAATTGCATAAGCAGGGTCTCTCACAGCGCACCATCGCTGCTGAGGTGGGACGCAGTAAGACAGTCATTTGAAATTTCTTAAATGATCCTGAGGGTTATGGAACAAAAAAGTCAAGTGGAAGACCCTAAAAAATTTCATCAGCACTGAGCCGGAGGATCCAATTGGCTGTCCGTCAAGACACTGAACGATCCTCGACCCAAATTAAGGCCCTTACTGGTGCTGACTGCAGCCCCATAACCATCAGACGGCATCTGAGACTGAAGGGCTTCAAAAAAAAAACGTCTTCAAAGACCTCCTCTCCTTGAACGCCACAGAACTGCTCATTTGGACTTTGCAAGAGAGCACCAAACATGGGACATTCAAAGGTGGAAGAAAGTTTTATTCTCTGATGAGAAAAAATTTAACCTTGATGGTCCTGATGGTTTCCAACGTTACTGGCATGACAAGCAGATCCCACCTGAGTTGTTTTCTGCGCGCCACAGTGGAGGGGGCGCCATAATGGTCTGGGGTGCTTTTTCCTTCAGTGGAACAATGGAGCTTTAGGAAGTGCAGGTTTGTCAAACGGCCGCTGGCTATGTCCAGATGTTGCAGAGAGCATTCCTCATGACTGAGGGCCCTCGTCTGTGTGGTAACGACTGGGTTTTTCAACAGGACAACGCTACAGTACACAATGCCCGCAGGACAAGGGACTTCTTCCAGGAGAATAACATCACTCTTTTGGCCCATCCTGCGTGTTCCCCTGATCTAAATCCAATTGAGAACCTTTGGGGATGGATAGCAAGGGAAGTTTACAAAAATGGACAACAGATTCAGACAGTAGATGGCCTTCGTGCGGCCGTCTTCACCACTTAGAGAAATGTTCCCACTCACCTCAAGGAAACGCTTGCATCAAGCATGCCGAAACAAATTTTGGAAGTGATAAACAATAACGGCGGAGCTACTCATTACTGAGTTCATGTTTGGAAGTTGGATTTCTGTTTTGGGGGGGTTTAGAGGTTTTTTGGAGGTGTGGTCCTAAACTTTTGATCAGCTGAAAAACAGCCTGTTTCAGTTTATTTGTTGTTTTCATTAAATTGAATGCTCAAAAAATGTTTTGTCTCACTCCCATTTCTTCTTGTTGCATGTTGAAGCTCTACGTGGAACCTTAATAAGATCCAGCCATGCTAAATATGATGTTTTGCCATTTTTCAAGTGGTCTTAAACTTTTGATCAGGACTGTATATATATATATATATATATACAGTCAGGTCCATAAATATTGGGACATCAACACAATTCTAAAATGTTTGGCTCTATACACCACCACAATGGATTTGAAATGAAACAAACAAGATGTGCTTTAACTGCATACTGTCAGCTTTAATTTGATGGTATTTGCATCCAAATCAGGTGAACAGTGAAGGAATTACAACAGTTTGCATATGTGCCTCCCACTTGTTAAGGAACCAAAAATAATGGGACAGAATAATAATCATCAATCAAACTTTCACTTTTTAATACTTGGTTGCAAATCCTTTGCAGTCAATTACAGCCTGAAGTCTGGAATGCATAGACATCACCAGACGCTGGGTTTCATCCCTGGTGATGCTCTGCCAGGCCTCTACTGCAACTGTCTTCAGTTCCAGCTTGTTCTTGGGGCATTTTCCCTTCAGTTTTGCTTTCAGCAAGTGAAATGCATGCTCAATCGGATTCAGGTCAGGTGATTGACTTGGCCATTGCATAACATTCCACTTCTTTCCCTTAAAAAAACTCTTTGGTTGCTTTTGCAGTATGCTTTGGGTCATTGTCCATCTGCACTGTGAAGCGCCGTCCAATGAGTTCTGAAGCATTTGGCTAATTATGAGCAGATAATATTGCCCGAAACACTTCAGAATTCATCCTGCTGCTTTTGTCAGCAGTCACATCATCAATAAATACAAGAGAACCAGTTCCATTGGCAGCCATACATGCCCACGCCATGACACTACCACCACCATGCTTCACTGATGAGGTGGTATGCTTAGGATCATGAGCAGTTCCTTTCCTTCTGCATACTCTTCTCTTCCTATCACTCTGGTACAAGTTGATCTTGGTCTCATCTGTCCATAGGATGTTGTTCCAGAACTGTGAAGGTTTTTTAGACGTCGTTTGGCAAACTCTAATCTGACCTTCCTGTTTTGGAGGCTTACCAATGGTTTACATCTTGTGGTGAAGCCTCTGTTTTCACTCTGGTGAAGTCTTCTCTTGATTGTTGACTTTGAGACACATACACCTACCTCCTGGAGAGTGTTCTTGATCTGGCCAACTGTTGTGAAGGGTGTTTTCTTCACCAGGGAAAAAATTCTTTGGTCATCCACCACAGTTGTTTTCCGTGGTCTTCTGGGTCTTTTGCTGTTGCTGAGCTCACTGGTGCGTTCCTTCTTTTTAAGAATGTTCTAAGCAGTTGTTTTGGCCACGCCTAATGTTTTTGCTATCTCTCTGATGGGTTTGTTTTGTTTTTTCAGCCTAATGATGGCTTGCTTCACTGATAGTGACAGCTCTTTGGATCTCATCTTGAGAATTGACAGCAACAGATTCCAAATGCAAATAGCACACTTGAAATGAACTCTGGACCTTTTATCTGCTCATTGTAATTGGGATAATGAGGGAATAACACACACCTGGCCACGGAACAGCTGAGAAGCCAATTGTCCCATTACTTTTGGTTCCTTAACAAGTGGGAGGCACATATGCAAAATGTTTTAATTCCTACACCGTTCACTGATTTGGATGTAAATACCCTCAAATTAAAGCTGAGAGTCTGCAGTTAAAGCACATCTTGATAGTTTCATTTCAAATCCATTGTGGTGGTGTATAGAGCCCAAAATTTCAGAATTGTGTCGATGTCGCAATATTTATGGACCTGACTGTAGATATATATATATAGTACACCTCTTATCTGGATAGCCTCCTAGTTCTTATTAATAATGCACACACACCATTATATTTATTTATATTTTTTATATCCCCATATACCACTCTGGCTATATATTATTTATGTCTTTATCGTGTATTAATTGTGGAATAATTAACCATTTAAATATTTAAATATTTATTTTTTATTTCACTGCCCCCCGACATGTTTCGCCAGCTAACCTGGCGTCTTCAGGGGATCGGGAAGTTTCCGATCCCCTGAAGACGCCAGGTTATCTGGCGAAACATGTCGGGGGGGAGTCATTGAGGGATGAATTTTAGAACAGAAGTGCAGCATAAATGTCTAATAAATAGAGTTTATCTGGCCGATAGGTATAACTAGGATAGCAGGGAGCCTGGAGCCAGCGCGCGGCTGCCAAACCCTTACTAAACTATAGCAGCAGTGCAAGAGCAAGATACTTTATGATACAATGACAAAAACAGGCTACACAACTGATAGTTTTTAATGTATAGTTTAATGGTCAGCAAAAGTTGTCTCAACTGTAATAAAAGTTAAGTTTTATGGGGTTATAAGACATATGTCAAGATAAGGCAAAAATAGTCTGAGGACTACAAGTATATAATAATTTAAGTGCCTTTACATATGTCGGGATCAATTTTTTTGTTCTATTTTGTTCAATGCAGATGGCACAATTGAACGATACAAAGCAAGACTTGTAGCCAAGGGATATTCTCAAAAATATCGAAAGGATTATGATGAGACATTTTCGCCAGTAGTCAAACATGCTACAATTAGGACTTTGCTGACAGTAGCCGTCACAAGGAAAATGCAAGTGAAACATTTTGATGTGAAAACTGCTTTTCTGCATGGCGAGTTAACAGAAGAAATCTACATGGAATAACCACCAGGGTTGATGAACAAAGGCCAAACCTAGTATGCAAACTATACAGGAGTATATATGATCTAAAGCAAGCAGCCAGAGCGTGGAATATAAAAATAAATGAAGTGCTTACACATCAGGACTTTCAAAGGAGTAAAGCAGACCCCTGCTTATACACAAAGAAATTGGCAAACAGATGGATCTATGTGCTTATTTATGTGGACGATATCCTGATTTGTTTTGAGCAAGAAGGGGATGAAGCAAAAACACTGCAAACCCTAAATCAGCACTTTGAGACCAAAGATCTTGATGACATAAAGAATTACCTCGGCATCCAGATTGAGAGAGAGGAAGTTGGCAGCTTTCTTCTGAACCAAAAACACGAAATACAATAAATAATTGAAACATTTGGAATAAAAGATGCCAAACCAGTAAAATCTCCCATGGAAAACAATTACCTGAAGGAGATAAACAGCCCCGTTACCAACTAATAGTACAGGAAAGCAATAGGGAAATTGCTGTACCTTACCACTGCTACAAGGCCTGACATTGCACCAACTATTGGAAGCTTATGCAGAAAGGTTTCAATGCCAAGTCAAGTGGACTGGAATGCTGTAAAGCGAATCATGCGCTACCTTAAAGGGACTATGCACTATAAGCAAAAGTTACCAGTGAGTGATAAAAGCACCCTAACAGGATATGTGGATGCTGACTGGGCCGGAGGCACCAGTGACAGAAAATCTACCAGTGGCTACTTATTTCTTCTGTCAGGAGGTGCTAACAGTTGGACTAGCAGCTCTCTTATACATTATCTTCTACTGAAGCAGAGCACAAGCCAAGCCAAGCCAAGCAGTTATATGGCTGAGGCAACTATTAACAGACTTGGGTCAACCACAGTTAGGACAAACAAAAATCTTTGAGGACAATCAAGGATGTCTTGCATTTGCGCAGATGGAAAGAATTAACTCGAGAATCAAGCACATTGATGTGAAGTTCCACTTTCTTAGGGATCTTCAAGAACAGGGACTTCTTGAGTTACTTTATTGCCCGACTGAGGATATGACAGCAGATATCTTTACAAAGCCCCTGACCGCTGAAAGACACTCAAGGCTTACAAAGAAGATGGGTTTAATGGACCATGCCTTAGCTGTTGAGAAGGGGTGTTGGAGCACAACAACTTACAGCTTAGTCTATTGCTGGATTGACTGCAGTTCACAGTTATAACACTTGATGTCACTGTTACTAATGCTCACTTGTGGTCTGTCTATGCATTTCTATGATGTGTTGTATTTCCTGTACATTGAGGTAAACTCACTGATTTATTTTTCCTGTCTGTGCTATTTACCATATAAGGTGACCTTCTGTTATTGCACGCATGTTCCAATAAAGCCATTTCCTGTTACTCCACAACGTCTGATCTGAATTGACTCTGCTGCACTCAGCAATCATACTCTGCAACATTACATTGTGATGGTATTGTTGCAGAGTTTAGCCAAGTCCTGCTGGTAGGCCATGCTTTCACCACTTCCTCTTGCTCAGAATAACTGGTGTTTCCACACAGTTCCCAGTGGAATCTACAGACCTCATGATCGTAGCAACAGCTGCTGGTACCATTAAAGTCTCCTCGGAGGCTGTAGCTTTTAATGGAACCCGGCTTGTTAAAGAGTGGAATAGTTTACATGGGCATACACTCAAGAAGGCCTCCGAACCCAACAGGTAGGAAAAACACTTTTTATAAGTTAACCACTGGCTCATTCTCACACCAATCATGTTATTTGGGGCCATACCTTACTCCAACATCATATTGCAAAGGGCACAACTAATAAGTGTTTACAATTAGAGAACCCTAATACTTTACATAAGGCATTATGCAAAATACACATTAATATAACATATAGAACCCTTACATAAAGTGTTAACACTATTAAAGGTATAGCATAAACTTTATAAATTAACAGCAACAACTGATCTCTAACTCAGGACCTGTAAGGACAGAAATGCACCAGAATAATTTGCACAGGCATAACAATGACATAACAATATTGAGAAGGTCGCTTCACATTACAAGGGCATCACAATTACAATACATTTGTTCATTTGTTCAAACAACTCATGGGGCACTGTTTCTCAATGAAGAGACAAAGCAGTACACAGAGACTTATTTTTCAGGGAAAACTCCATGGAAAATAAATGTGCAAATTTGATAATATCGGCCAAACCACATCGACACCCAACTGTAACAGCTGGTTCAGGGTTCTTGCCCCTCATCAGTACAGAGCAAGGTACTGGCTGGCTGGATGAAATGCCTTAGATGCAGCATGGGGAAGACTGTTTCTCACTGAAGAAACAAAGCAGTGTATGAAGATTTATTCTTCAAGCAATGCTCCATGAGAAATAGGTTATGGGATTTTATCTCCCATAGAGCATTGCCTGAAATATAAGTCTTTGTATACCACTGTGTCTTCACTAAGAAACACTCCCCCCCACCCCCAGCTGCAATCAGTACGCTGCTCTGTACTGATGGGTAAGAACCCCCAACCAGCTGTCTACAGATGGGTCTCTCTGGTTTGGCCAGTATGATCTAATTGCATTCTTCAAAGGACACTATTGATACATAACCTCAGTTGTGACTTCGGTTGAAACATATATGGTATACCAATCCCTAATTAACAAATAATAGTTAATTGCCTTTAACAATATTCAGTGATAACACTGTGATCATTGTGAAAGGGAAAATGAGACATCAGTGAGAGACACTAGATGCTAATTTGATTACCATGATGATTTGCTGAGAAACAAAACACAAGAAAAAAGTCCTTCAGTCTTTTGACCAATTCTGCTGTAGGATGAAGTAGTGTGAACCCTCTTGATCTTTGGCTAGCTGCAGGTGTGCATAGCTTCCCAATGTATGGGTATCTTGTAAATGTTTGTGTTTAAAGAGCGTCTGTTTCTTGGCAGATGCAGTTTAAAGACACTACCCAAATGTTCACTAACAAGCTAGCCTGAGGATTATGAACAACACAGACATTGATTTATAAAACTTAGTCAAAACAACCTACAAAGTCAATGGCAAAAGAGTAATTCTGCCTGTTTTATATGTGAGAAAATCCTAAAGGCTAGCTACATCAAGGTTTTATTATGATGATGTTGATAATGATGATTAGTGTTTAGCGAATCAAAGTGAAACTAATTCAATTTGATCCGAATTTCCTCTCCCTTCGTTATAACAAATACATTTTTTTCCTAAAGTGGCAGCTACATGTTTTACAAAGTGAAAGTAAGAAGCTATTTTGCTGTTAAGTGAGCATAGGGAGAGATATGGCACGTGCTAGGGACAGTTTCTTAGCAGTCTTTTAATTGTAGAATATTGTATAGGGACAGTGTAGGGAGAGGATAGGGAGACTGCAGGGACAGTGAAGTCTCTGTGTAATCGGCCTGTGTATCTTGTTGCACTGTTGTGCTATTCATTCTTAATGCGTTCTGTTGCACATAAACTGACTGTGCATCAACTGCCGGTTTAAAATCTGCTGCTCCATTAATAATTATTCTGTTAATTTATACCAAGACATACAGTGTATCAGACTCATTGTCTACAGGCGGTGTAATATAGGCACATTTATATAGTTCATCTGCTGGGCCATTTATACTTAATCTCTTCTGTTACACATAGACTGACTGTGCATCACACTTAGTCTCAACAGCCGGTCTACTATATAGGCACGTGTATCTAGTTAATCTGCTGTGCCATTAATAATTAATCTGTTCAATTATACATATACATATGGTGCATCAGACACGTTGTCAACAGGCGATGTAATATAGGCACGTTTATATAGTTAATCCGCTGGGCCATTTTTACTTAACCACTTTCCGACCGCCTATTGACTATAAACGTCCTAGGGCGGTCGTTTTATCTCTGAATGGACAGTCTGGAACATCCATTCAAAGATCGCAGCTGCACGCTAATCATGCAGCTGCCGAGCGAGGGTCCTGCTGTCAGTGACAGCAGGGCATCTCAGAGAGAAGGCAGGAGATGTAGCGCAGATAATGTCGCGGCCAAACAATTACAAGCTATTTAGCGCAGGTTGCGCTAAAAATATATATTGCTGCCAGATACAACTATAGTCCTTAAAAGGAATTTGGGGTCTCTAACAAGTTTTAGCAATTTACTGCAGGTTGCACTAAAAAATATATATTGCTGCCACACACAATAGTCCTTAAAAGGACTTTTGGGTCTATAACAAGTATAAAAACTAAAATATTCCTATTTCCCTCGCTACACTATCTTTTCAGCTCTCCCTGACTAAGACTGAGCCGAACAAATGTCATTGTGTGCTATATAGCACCCGATGACACGTTCCGGCCAGCCAATCACTGTAATGCCAGTAGCCAACATGGCTATGGCATTACAGTGAATGGCAATGCTTACCTGCACGTTTATTGGCTGCGTAGCAGCAAACAAACCTGCAGGGAGGAGACTCTAGCATTGCGCTCGAGAACACGCAATGCTCAAGTAAAATTAATGTTCGGCCGAGCATGCACACCCAACACTACATATTTGGTATCGTTGCGTCCATAATGACCGTATCTATAAAAAATATCACATCATCTACCCCATCAAGTGAACGGTGTAAAAAAAAATATAGAAAAATAACACCAAACAGCTTTTTTGTGACTTCACCTCCCAAAAATGAGATAAAAAGCAACCAAAAAGCCAAATGTACCCCAAAATGGCGCAAATAAAAACTACAGCTTGTCTCGCACAAAATAAACCACCACGTAACTCATTCAACAAAAAATAAAAAAAGTTATTGCTCTTAAAAACCATGACAGAAAATTCTATATTAAAAAATCCAGATGCCGCTCCTTCCCTTCTGAGCCCTGGTGTATCCCCAAATAACAGTTTACGACCACATTTGGGGTGTTACTGTATTCAGGAGATAGTGGGTAGCAAATTGGGGGGATATTCTCCTGTTATCTTTTGGGCCTAAAGCACCATTTTCTTGTAAAAAAAAAAATCTTTTTCACACCCATCTATGAAAAATTCTATGAAACAGCTGTTGAGTGAAGTGTTCGCTACACCCCTTAAAAATTCCTTTGGTAGTGTAGTTTACAAAATGTGGTCTCTTTTTGGGGTTTTCACTGTGGGGTTACCTCAGGACCTCTCCAAATGCAAAATGGTGCCCAAAGACCATTCCAGCAAAATCTGCCCTCCAAAAACCATATGGCGTTCCTTGCCTTCTGTCCCCTGTCGTGTGCCCAAACAGCGGTATACGACCACATATGGGGTGTTTCTGCAAACTGCAGAATCAAGGTAATAAATATTGATCTTTGTTTTGTTGTTAACCCTTGATGTGTTCCAGGAAAAAATTTATTAAAATGGAAAATCTGCAAAAAAAATTGACACTTTGAAATTTCACCTCTATTTTGCTGTAATTCCTATGGAATACCTAAAGGGTTAACTACATTTCTAAAACCAGTTTTGAATATTTTGAGGGGTGTAATTTCTAAAATGTGGTCATTTATGGGTTGGTTCTTGTATGTAAGCCCCACAAAGTAACTTCAGAACTGAACTGGTCCTTAAAAAAATAAAAAAATTACTAAAATGATGCCAACATAAAGTAGACATATGGGGAATGTTAATTAATAAATATTTTATGAGGCATTACTATCTGTCTTAAAAGCAGAGAGATTCAAATTTAGAAAACTGAATTTTTTCAAATTTTTGTTAACTTTTGGATTTTTTTATAAATAAAGGTAAAACATATTGACTCAAATTTACCATTAACATGAAGTTCAATGTGTCACGAGAAAACAATGGCTTGGATAAGAAAAAGCGTTCCAAAGTTGTTACCACATAAAGTGACACGTCAGATAAGCAAAATTAGGCCTGGTCAGGAAGGGGGTAAATGGCCCGGTCTGGAAATGGGTTAAGGGGTTAAGGTAAAACATCCCCCCAATGCTCAGGCCCTTCATATAGATGGTACTTACCCTGCTCCCCGGCACCCACATAGCTCCTGCTCCCCACAGCAACAAGCCAGAGCTGCCACTGTCATCCAGTGGTCCTGTTTTGACCAACAATCCAGCTGTACTGGAATGGTTGAATCGCTCTTCAGCATCATCTCAGATGACAACAGATACACACAGCCAGTAAACAGTGGGTTCCTCTGACGCCACACTTAGTTGGCATGGCCCAGGAGCAACCTCTGTGCTCTCACCTGTCCTGCAGCTGCTTCTTTCTGTTGCTGCTCCTTCTGATCGGGAATTTATGCATGCTCTGCTCCGCTTTTCAGCGAGGACAAGCCTAATGAGGACAGTCAGCAGCTACAGGCCAGCACAGACAGGTCCGCTGTATCTCCCGTTAGGAGTACAACTAGCGATGATGAAAGTCAGATGAGAGCACATGTAGCGAGTGGTCAGGGACGTGGCGAGGGTGGCATAAGTGATGAACAGACATCAGTGGATGATGATGTAGCCAATCACATGGGGGAGCTGGGTGAAGAGGGGGCATCATCAGGGGGTGAGGGTGGCAGCAGACTCATGAGACAGCAACATGGTGGTAGCATATGCTAGTCAGGAGCCTACCTGTCAGGAAACAACTAGCGGTGCACAAGTTTATAAAGGCAGCGGCAGGCAGTCAGCACAGAGTGTTGGGGTAAAATGCTATATTCAGCAGCGTGGGAATTTTTTATCAAGTCACTAGAGGACATTAGAGTTGGCAGTATGTAGGATATGTGGGAAGAATATGAAGCGTAGTCAGGGATCTAAGGTTGGCACTATGGCCCTGCTTCAACACATGGAGCGTCACCATTAAGTGGGCTGGGAAAACTGTGACACTAATGTAGTGGAACAGCCTAATGCAGCATACACTGCATCTCCCAGTAGCCCACACGCCTTCTCCAGCAGTCAGGGCTCCTCAACCTCAGCAGAAGGAAGCTGTCATTCCTTCCCTTCGTCTATTGTTCCTGATGCTCCTCCTACTACTACTCATCGTCATGTGTTTCGCCAGCAATCGATCACCGAGGCAATTGCAAAGAGACAACGATATGCGTCCAACAACGCAGAAGCTGAACATGCACATGGCCAATTTGCAGTACTACAGTCTGTCACAGTGTATGGGAAGGGGAGGAGCACCAGAATGACAACAGAAGGAAAATGACCAGGAACTAGAAGGCTAGGGAAAGGGAAATGGTGACCACTTAAGGAAACCCTAAACCTAGCCCTGACTCCTGTCAGTATGAATAGACCCTGAAGGTGGGAATATATTTATACACTGGAAACCTAGGCCCTCATAACCCTAAAAAGCCCTAGGATTAGTGACAGGGTCTGAGACTACTGGTTCCTTCCCAGGTGAACGAACCAGCGTCTCCCTGAGGCCTAGTAAACAACAAGCAAATGCAACAAAATTCTAAGAGAAGTACACTTATCTTCAATAGAAAATGGATGAGCAGGAACTCAGATGAGGACCACACACCAGCTCTTCCAACTCCAGGCAGAGAATATCAACTGCATGGTATGAAGTGTGAGTCTAGACTAAATAGAGGAGCAGTAATGACCATAAGCTACACCTGAGACAAGAGGTGTGGTCATTACCAACAATAACACTGCAACAAGTGAAAACCGATAGGCTGTCAGATAACCTAACATGCAGCCATTCTCTCAGATGTTCTAACCACTGACCATGACACAGTCACTCCCTTTCCACCTCATGGACTCACCCAAGATGGAAAGTCATTGTTATTTCTGTAAAAAAATGCTGTACCAGCCCTGCACACATATGTTGCGTAGAAGGTAGCCAGTCCTTGAGCCTTTCAGTGTCTGGAACAGTTCATGGCAGCTCTGATGTGTGGAGCTGTTGCAGTGGCCAGGTTTGGGGTGGCCCCAATGCTACGCTGGGTCCCCCGTACACCATCCAGGTGTCACCACTACGGTTGGGCTCGAATATTCGAATAGTGAATATTATTTGCGAATATCGGCACTTTGAGAATTTGCGAATATTTAGAATATAGTGATTTATATTAGTAATTTTGAATATTCTAGATTTTTTTTAACAGTAACCTCCCTTCTTGCTTGTGGGCCAAATCGAAGGCTGAAATGTCTTTGTCTGAGCTTAGCAACATCCCTAGCAACAAATAGGAAAGTTGCCTACCCCTTACTATATAAGAACCTCCCCAGCAGCCCTTGTATGCAGTATTTTGCAGATCTGAGAGAGACAGCAGTGTTATTACATTAGATAGTTAGTTATTTAGCTTAAATATATAATACAGATAGTTAGTGGGATATAGTCAGTGTAGATTAGATATAGTGTAGCTGATAGGTTCTGCTGTCCATACATACAGTACATGCTACATACATAGTGCTGTATGTATATATGTATGTATGCTACAACATACATACTGTGGGGATTTGCTCTGGTAGACAGGCTAGCGGGTGCAGTATAGAGGCAACCACAAAGTCTTTAACTTAAACAGTTCACTGTTTTATTCACACATAAGGAACGACAAAAAGTGACATTTTGCAGTCTAGGTGTTTGTTCACACCATGAAAAGTCCACAGAACAAAAAACCTTCACCTGGTTTGCAGTTTCTCCACCTGTGGTCCACAGCAGGCTTTAGGGGCCTGTTTGTCAGCATGCGGCTCCCAGCCCTTTTGCACAGCACACGTTTTCAGATCCCAAAACACACAGGGACTGACAGCACTCCACTGTCAGAGAGGAGTAATCCACACCCAGCTGAAACTGCTGGCTAGGTTTGTTATAGGCCAGTAAAGACCTGGCCTGAAGCGTGGGGAGTAGCTACAAACCCAGCACTTTGGCCACTCCCAGTAAGAGCCGGCCTGGATCAGCTTACAGCCATACTAAAATAGCAATGTGTTATCCAGCACTAGCTGCCACTAACAGTTGTAAATGCCGGCTTTTACATCACCGAGGTCAGGAACCTCGGTGACACATACCTTCTGTCGACGACGGACCCTTGCGCCTTCCTACAATACATACATAGTGCTGTGATGTCACAAGTTCACGACAATACTTAGTACACCAATCACTAATAAGTAGTCAGACCTGTTAAAATGTGAAGTTGCACATATTGCGCCAAAATATTTGCATCATTGGTGCCGATATTGCAATTGCAAATATATTGGAGCACTCTATCTGCATATAAAGCTATTGTAATGTTCTGCCATGCCAACCATTTTCTCCAGTCTCAGGAAACTTTTAGTAGCTTGAAAAATGTAGCTACAGTCAGGTCCATAAATATTGGGACATAGACACAATTCTAACATTTTTGGCTCTATACACCACCACAATGGATTTGAAATTAAACAAGCAAGATGTGCTTTAACTGCAGACTGTCAGCTTTAATTTGAGGGTATTTACATCCAAATCAAGGGAACAGTATAGGAAGTACAACAAATTGCATATGTGCCTCCCACTTGTTAAGGGACCAAAAGTAATGGGACAGAATAATAATCATAAATCAAACTTTCACTTTGTAATACTTGGTTGCAAATCCTTTGCAGTCAATTACAGCCTGAAGTCTGGAACGCATAGACATCCCCAGATGCTGGGTTTCATCCCTGGTGATGCTTTGCCAGGCCTCTACTGCAACTGTCTTCAGTTCCTGCTTGTTCTTGGGGCATTTTCCCTTCAGTTTTGTCTTCAGCAAGTAAAATGCATGCTCAATCGGATTCAGGTCAGGTGATTGACTTGGCCATTGCATAACATTCCACTTCTTTCCCTTAAAAAACTCTTTGGTTGCTTTTGCAGTATGCTTTGGGTCATTGTCCATCTGCACTGTGAAGCGCCGTCCAAAAAGTTCTGAAGCATTTGGCTAATTATGAGCAGATAATATTGCCCGAAACACTTCAGAATTCATCCTGCTGCAAGAGAACTAGTTCCATTGGCAGCCATACATGCCCACGCCATGACACTACCATCACCATGCTTCACTGATGAGGTGGTATGCTTAGGATCATGAGCAGTTCCTTTCCTTCTCCATACTCTTCTCTTCCCATCACTCTGGTACAAGTTGATCTTGGTCTCATCTGTCCATAGGATGTTGTTCCAGAACTGTAAAGGCTTTTTTAGACGTCGTTTGGCAAACTCTAATCTGGCCTTCCTGTTTTTGAGGCTCACCAATGGTTTACATCTTGTGGTGAAGCCTCTGTATTCACTCTGGTGAAGTCTTCTTTTGATTGTTGACTTTGACACACATACACCTACCTCCTGGAGAATGTTCTTGATCTGGCCAAGGGTGTGAAGGGTGTTTTCTTCACCAGGGAAAGAATTCTTTGGTCATCCACCACAGTTGTTTTCCGTGGTCTTCCGGATCTTTTGGTGTTGCTGAGCTCACCGGTGCGTTCCTTCTTTTTAAGAATGTTCCAAACAGTTGTTTTGGCCACGCCTAATGTTTTTGCTATCTCTCTGATGGGTTTGTTTTGTTTTTTCAGCCTAGTGATGGCTTGCTTTACTGATAGTGACAGCTCTTTGGATCTCATCTTGAGAGTTGACAGCAACAGATTCCAAATGCAAATAGCACACTTGAAATGAACTTTGGACCTTTTATCTGCTCATTGTAATTGGAATAATGAGGGAATAACACACACCTGGCCATGGAACAGCTGAGAAGCCAATTGTCCCATTACTTTTGGTCTCTTAACAAGTGGGAGGCACATATGCAAACTGTTGTAATTCGTCCACACCGTTCACCTGATTTGGATGTAAGTACCCTCAAATTAACCACCTCAGCTCCCCTAGCTTAAACACCCTTAATGACCTGACCACTTTTTACAATTCTGCACTACACTACTTTCACGGTTTATTGCTCGGTCATGCAACTTACCACCCAAATGAATTTTACCTCCTTTTCTTCTCACTAATAGAGCTTTCATTTGGTGGTATTTTATTGCTGCTGACATTTTAACTTTTTTTGTTATTAATCGAAATTCACTGAAATATTTGCAAAAAAATAAAAATTTTCACTTTCAGTTGTAAATTTTTTTTAAAAAAAATACATTTCTATATAAATTTTTCTCTAAATTTATTGTTCTACATGTCTTTGTGTAAAAAATGCCCTGTGAAATCCTAAAGGTGCTCTTTGGAATGTGGGCCCCTTTGCCCACCTAGGCTGCAAAAAAGTGTCACACATGTGGTATCGCCGTACTCAGGAGAAGTCGGGCAATGTGTTTTGGGGTGTCTTTTTACACATGCCCATGCTGGGTGAGATAAATATCTCTGTCAAATGACAACTTTGTATAAAAAAAAGGGAAAAGTTGTCTTTTAGAGAGATATTTCTCTCACCCAGCATGGGTATATGTAAAAAGACACCCCAAAACACATTGCCCAACTTCTCCTGAGTACGGCGATACCACATGTGTGACACTTTTTTGCAGCCTAGGTGGGCAAAGCGGCCCACATTCCAAAGAGCACCTTTAGGATTTCACAGGGCATTTTTTACACATTTTGATTTCAAACTACTTCTCACGCATTAGGGCCCCTAAAATGCCAGGGCAGTATAACTACCCCACAAGTGACCCCATTTTGGAAAGAAGATACCCCAAGGTATTTCGTGATGGGCATAGAGTTTATGGAAGTTTTTATTTTTTGTCACAAGTTAGTGGAATATGAGACTTTGTAAGAAAAAAAAAAATCATCATTTTCCGCTAACTTGTGACAAAAAATAAAAAATTCTAGGAACTCGCCATGCTCCTCACGGAATACCTTGGGGTGTCTTCTTTCCAAAATGGGGTCACTTGTGGGGTAGTTATACTGCCCTGGCATTTTAGGGGCCCTAATGCGTGAGAAGTAGTTTGAAATCAAAATGTGTAAAAAATGCCCTGTGAAATCCTAAAGGTGCTCTTTGGAATGTGGGCCCCTTTGCCCACCTAGGCTGCAAAAAAGTGTCACACATGTGGTATCGCCGAAATCAGGAGAAGTTGGGCAATGTGTTTTGGGGTGTCTTTCTACATATACCCATGCTGGGTGAGAGAAATATCTCTCTAAAAGACAATTTTTGCCATTTTTTTATACAAAGTTGGCATTTGACCGATATATTTATCTCACCCAGCATGGGTATATGCTGGGTGATACCACATGTGTGACACTTTTTTGCAGCCTAGGTGTGCAAAGGGGCCCAAATTCCTTTTAGGAGGGCATTTTTAGACATTTGGATTCCAGACTTCTTCTCACGCTTTAGGGCCCCTAAAATGCCAGGGCAGTATAAATACCCCACATGTGACCCCATTTTGGAAAGAAGACACCCCAAGGTATTCCGTGAGGGGCATGGCGAGTTCATAGAAGTTTTGTTTTTTTTGCACAAGTTAGCGGAAATTGATTTTTTTTTGTTTTTTCTCACAAAGTCTTCCTTTCCGCTAACTTGTGACAAAAAGTTCAATCTTTCATGGACTCATGCCCCTCAGCGAATACCTTGGGGTGTCTTCTTTCCGAAATGGGGTCACTTGTGGGGTATTTATACTGCCCTGGCATTTTAGGGGCCCTAAAGCGTGAGAAGAAGTCTGGAATATAAATGTCTAAAAAGATTTACGCATTTGGATTCTGTGAGGGGTATGGTGAGTTCATGTGAGATTATATTTTTTGTCACAAGTTAGTGGAATATGAGACTTTGTAAGAAAAAACTAAAAAACTAAAAAAAATAAAAGAATTTCCGCTAACTTGTGACAAAAAAAATAAGTCTTCTATGAACTCGCCATGCCCCTCAAAAGTGATCTTTTTATAGCGCCGCAGCGATTTTACTGTGTTTTTGCAGTGATCAGAAAAAAAACATTTCTGTCACTGTGGTGGGGTGGACTGAACGCAAGTGTGCGCACAAGATCAGGCCTGATCGGGCGAACACTGCGTTTTTTGTAGAGCCTATAGAACATGTCCTATTCTTGTCCGCAATTGCGGACAAGAAAAGGCATTTTCCATATAGTTCTGGCAATGTGCGGATCCGCAAAATGCGGAAAGCACATTGCCAGTGTCCGTGTTTTGCGGATCCGCGGTGTCCGTGTTTTGCGGATCCGTGGATCCGCGGATCCGCAAAACACATACGGACGTCTGAATGGAGCCTTACAGGTGGGTGATCAATGACAGGGGGGTGATCAGGGAGTCTATATGGGGTGATCACCCCCCTGTAAGGCTCCATTCAGACGTCCGTATGTGTTTTACGGATCCGCGGATCCGTGGGTCCGCGGATCCGCAAAACACATACGGACGTCTGAATGGAGCCTTACAGGGGGGTGATCAGGGAGTCTATATGGGGTGATCACCCCCCTGTAAGCCTCCATTCAGACGTCCGTATGTGTTTTGTGGATCCGCAAAACACATACGGACGTCTGAATGGAGCCTTACAGGGGGGTGATCAATGACAGGGGGGTGATCAGGGAGTCTAATATGGGGTGATCACCCCCCTGTCATTGATCACCCCCCTGTCAGGCTCCATTCAGACGTCCGTATGTGTTTTGTGGATCCGTGGATCTGCGGATCCGCAAAACACATACGGACTCTGAATGGAGCCTTACAGGGGGGTGATTAATGACAGGGGGGTGATCAGGGAGTCTATATGGGGTGATCAGGGGTTAATAAGGGGGTTAATAAGTGACAGGGGGTGTAGTGTAGTGGTGTTTGGTGCTACTTTACAGAGCTGCCTGTGTCCTCTGGTGGTCGATCCAAGCAAAAGGGACCACCAGAGGACCAGGTAGCAGGTATATTAGACGCTGTTATCAAAACAGCATCTAATATACCTTTAAGGGGTTAAAAAAATCGGATCTACAGCCTGCCAGCGAATGATCGCCGCTGGCAGGCTGCAGATCCACTCGCCTGTGTGCGTGCGTTCACAGGAAATCTCGCGTCTCGCAAAATGATGCGCCGGCACGTCCACTCAGAATAACAGGGCTGCCGCAAAGACGCAATCCTGCGTACGGCGGTCCTGTAGTGGTTAAAGCTGACAGTCTGCAATTAAAGCACATCTTGTTCGTTTCATTTCAAATCCATTGTGGTGGTGTATAGAGCCAAAAATTTTAGAATTGTGTTGATGTCCCAATATTTATGGACCTGACTGTATATATTAGCCTATATATATTAAAATAAAATAAGCAGTAGTAGATGGCAGAACAGCAAGCAGGGGGTCGCAGACAGGGGCCAGGGGGGCATAGGCCAGAGCTGCGCAGAGAAAGGCCGGGGAGGCTCAGACAAGGCCCGGCAGGGGCACAGACAAGGGCTGGGGGGGCACAGGCAAGGGCCAGGGGCTGCACTGAAAGGGCCAGGGTGGTGCACACAGGGGCCAAGGGGGCAGAGACAAGGGCCAGGGAGGCGCAGACAGGAATCAGGGGTGCAGACAAAGGCCGGGGCACAGATAAGGGCCAGGGGGCCACAGGCCAGGGCGGGCACAAACAAGGCCCAGAGGGGCACAGTCAGGTCAGGGGCTGTGCTGAAAGAGCCAGGGGGAGGCACAGACAAGGGCCAGGGGCTGCGCTGACAAGCGCAAGGGGAGCATTGCTTTAATTACCTGTCCTGACCTAATCTATATTTTTCTGTTCACATTCCCAGTTTCCCACATAGGAACTAGGGGCTGGGAAAAGATGGTGGGTCCATTGCCATGCTAGCTGGTGGGTCGATGGGGAGAGCTAGCTGGGTGGGTCCATTGGGAGAGCTAGCTGGTGGGTCCATGGGGAGAGATAACTGGTGGGTCCATGAGCGGAGGGGGGGCCCGGCCAGGCAAACTTTATTAGAAAATCAATTCAACTCTCAACTTCTTAACTGACTCTGTGAGAGCCAGGACAGGTGAACAGAGCAGCCGCACTGCGGCAATACTGAGAGCCAGGACACGGAGCAGCGGCAGCAAGAGCTGACGGGATGCACACACAGGCAGCGCAGCGAGCACAGACACATGATACACTCCTGAAGCCCGGCACAGTGACTGATTTGCGCACGCTGCTCTGCCGCTGCCCTGCTGCTCCTCTCTTCCCTGTTGGCTGTCGCGCTGTTTCTCCCGCCTGCTGCTCAGGTCAGGAGTCAGACAGACTCAGTGGGCACAGGTCCAGGGGGGCAGGGCCGCAGGGGGCTAAGTTTTTTTCAGATGATGATGGACAGGCCGGCGCCGCACTGTATGTGAAGGGGCCCGGCCTGGTCGGAAAAACGTTATTACATAATTATCTCCTTGGTGTCACGCTGCCGGGTCGGCCCCTTGTAAACCCGAGCCCCGAAGCAGCTGCTTCCCTGGTAGTTACGCCACTGAGTGGGACCCAGTAGGGATGGTGTGTTGGATCACCTCTACTTTCCCAAAATCTGTGGGGTGTTTACCAGGGCCGGCTCCAGGTTCATATGGGCCCTTGGGCGATAAATCCCAGTGGGCCCCCATGAGGCATTTTTTTACATTTACATGTCCCCCTGTGGCTCCCACATGGTATAATGACCCCCAGTGGCCCCTATACAGTATAATGACCACTAGTGGCCCTTCACACAGTATAATGAACCCCCAATTCCCCCCCCCCACTTTATAATGACCCCCAGTGGCCCTGCATTCAAAATAATAACCCCCATTCGCCCCCATTCAGAATAATTACCCCCAGTAGCCCCCACACTGGGGGAATACTGTATGAAGGCGGCTCTGGGGGACATTATACTGAATGGAGGGTCATTGGGGATCATTATACTAAATGGGGGACACTGGGGGTCATTATACTATGTAAAGGGCCCTCACAGTATAATGACCCCACAGTGGCCCTCCATTCAGAATAATGACCCCTAGTCGCCCCCACACTGGGGGTTATACTGTATGGAGGGGGCACTGGGGGTCATTATATTGAATGGGGGCTCTGGTGGTCATTATACTAAATGGAGGGTCAATGGGGATCATTATACTAAATGGGAGGCATTGGGAGTCATTATACTGTGTAAGGGGCCCTCACAGTGTAATGAATGACCCCCCAGTGGCCCCCTCACATACCTATCATTGCCGGAGCACAGGGGAGCCGGCGGTCCTGTCATTCACTAACCGCAGCTCCCTGCGCTCCTTCTCTCCTCCGGCCCGCTGCAGCAGTGGGCCAGGCCTGGAGGAGAGAAGAAGATGTGCAGTGATGTAGCTAGAACTGACTGGACCCTGCACAGGGTGTGGTAAGAGGGCACAATGCAGGGTATAAAGGGGCACAGTACGGGGTGGGGGGCACAGTCACATGACCCTGTGACGTTAGAAGGTCCTTATGGTGAATGCAGTTCAGATGCCACCATAATGAGAGGCAGAGGAGTGAGACAAGGGCCCTGGATGGACAGGAGGGGTGGACACAGCAAGTAGGTCGAAGGGGCTCTGAGGGGGATTCATACAACAAGTAGTGGCAGGAGGTCTGTGCAGGGCAGCAATAGGCGATAGGAGGGTGGGACAGGAGCTCTGGATACATGAGGGAGGAAAGGAGACAGCAGGGGCTCCATGAGGATGAGATAGGACAGGATATGGGGGGGGGGGGCAGGTGTCATGGAGACAAACTGCTTAATGAAACAGTAAAACAACTAAATAGAATGAAGCAGCATCCAGCAGCAAATCGAAGAGCCCCCTCCTTCTGTCCCACAGAGAAGAGACAGTCACAGTTACTCACAGACTGTCTTCACACTTCTCTGCTCCAGCCCTGCCGGTCTCTCTCCTCAGGCAGCATGTCCTGTGTAGAAGGGGCATGTCTGAGTCTCTGCAGCAGCCGGACCCATGTGACTCAGAGGGCCCACCAAAGGGGTACTGCGTAAGTGAAATGACAGCAGTGAGAGCTTCCATCTGTATTGATGGAAGTGCTCATAGCAGCTCAGTGGGCCCCACAAGGAGCATTGGGCCCCGGCACTTGCCCGGGTTATGACGCCGGCCCTGGTGTTTACTGAAAGCAGCCTCATGCTCCTTAACAACTTTCAGGACACCCCCTTCCACTCAGCGGGGGTTTTCTGATTCCCAATGTGCAGTTACTCATACCAGAGACCCTCTGGACAGACTTCCGCCTGGCTGGCAGACTGCATGGCTGGATAGTCGAAGTGAACCATATAATCGTTCCCAACTTGTATTAATTTAACAACAGTCTGGTATTTGTTTAACTGAATAGGTCGATCACTAATGTTTAGCATGCGGATTTGCACCCTGCCATGCTTCACAGTAACTAGACTGCGGGCAGCAAGCAAATATTCCTTGCCCCATCCAGTATAGGTTCCACAAGGGTCTGGTAAGCTTGCCCATGTGGTCTTATACGTGCTTTACACCAAAGTAATGTCTCTGAGTGAGGTTGTAACCATATGGGTTAAGCATCAGTAAACCTTACATTTCCAATCTCACCCTTGTGATCACTGAAATTTTTATGCCCTCTGAGTGCCCTCAGTGTATGCTGTAACACTCTGTGGACCGTCAAAGGGGCTGTAACTAACTCTTGCTGGAAGTATACACATCAATTCCTCCACACAATTTTGCTAAATACTCATTGCAAAATATCAAATTACTCCCACTGGTGGATAACAACTGACCTTGAGTCTCACTCCGACTCTGTGTCCATAATCTAAATACAATTCAGTTGTATATAGCTCTTAGCTTAAATGTATGAGTGAGGAATAATTGCTACTCACTTTTAATGAAATGCTTGCACTTTCAGTCCTTTATTTGCAAAATATTAAAAGCAGGTTCTAGGCTCGCAGGCCTGTGTTTCTGAGACGCTGAGTTTTAACCTACTCCATCATACAACTGGGGGAAAACCCTCATCATGCACGTTGTGACACAGTTTAGGGTATGGTCTGGGAGGACAGGTATTTTCCTCCCAGTGTGTGCTGCTGGGCTGATTTGCAGCCAGGTGGGGTCAAACACCAGACTGGATTTTAAGTGCCGGTCTAGGTTTTGACAACACCTAGCTGTCCTTAAAAGAAAGCTGGACTCAGCAGCAAGCTGTCTCTGTTTTGGGATCTGAGGCATGCTGCCGTGCTAAAGGGCTGAGAGCCGCATGCTGGGAAACAGGCCTCCTAAAGCCTGCTGTGGACCCCTGGGGATAAAATGGCCAACAAGGTGATATTTTTGTTCTGTGGACTTTGCATTGTGTGAACTAACACCAAGACTGTACAGAGTCGTTTTACTTTTGCCTTATGTGTGAATAAACATTGAAGTTTTGCTTTACAAACTTGTTTTCGCCTCTGTACTGCGTCCGCTTACCCTGCCTACCAACGCAAATCCCTACAATGTGCACAACTATTAACCCTTGCCGCTGTAATTACTAATTTGCACATATCAAGGGGAGAAAAACAGAACTGGATCGCACATCCACAATGCTATGCTTAGATCTAATTAAATTAGCTTCTCAGAGCAATATGAAAGTGTTCAGCCCCCTATACTACATGCTGTACAAGAGGCATTAGTGTACATTTTGATCAAAAGGCATAAGCCCACTCACCACGCCAAGGTCGGCTCTTTGAGTGGGACCTACTCTGACAAAAAAAGGTGCAGCTGTGGTGACAAAGCGGCACTGCCCTAGTAGGCGGCAGGACCCAGGAGTCAAACAGCAACCAGCTGTCTGACAATGGCACCCATGGCCCTGGGTCCCACCAACCCACTAGCACAGCGCCACAAAACAAAGGCCACACGCAGTACTGCACCACGTGAACAGTTGTCTAACACAACATGTCCATTGCAATCAGGAACTGCAGGTCAATTACCACTTATATGCAGACTTCTGTGATTAAAACCACCTGTGCCGAATGGGAGGAGTGCTGATACCAGTAATAAAGAAGAAAGATTAAATGGGTTGGCCACTATATAAGTACTTTCCACTATATAGTGGGAGATAGGGTAAAAAAGAGTTTCCTAACATACTTTATTTAAAAAATCAGAATGGTAATGGTTTTATAATAAGCCCCGCCTCCTCAGCCCCGATGTGCGTGCAGCCAGTTCGCGTGGCTGCACGCGACATGGAGGAGCTTTAGAGAAAGCTCGTCCATGGCTTTATTCTAACTGCACATGCACTGCTTTTCCTAATAAGAGCAGCGCATGCCCAGTCTGCCCCTGCCACTGGCGCACTCCCTGCTCCGACTCTGTCTCTACAACTGGCTTATTCCTGTCAGAGTTCGGAGCGGGAAGAAAAGTAAGAGCGCGTCTAATCCCCGATGCACTTGTGACCCAGTGTCCACTAAAGCACGGCAGCACACACCATTAATTCTGACAGTAATTGGAGGACATTCACCAATATATGCAGAAAAGTTTGGACCCAAGCTGTCTCCCCCTGAGGGTTGGTCCATTGCCCCAGGAGACACTAGTTTAACTTCTTGCATTCCTGCTCCACATGACCAACTTTTTGACATTTACAACATATTGGTTGGCCACTGGCATCAAACTGGTCAGTGGGTAATTGACCATAATTCCTAGGATTACCATTAGGACCATATCTCGGTCTACCTCTAGGGTACCAAGTACCTCTATCAGGCTGGCGGCTTTGTTTCATGCCCTGTACCTCTTTTTGTAACACCAACATTTTTTGCAAGCAGCAACACAAACTCCTTCAAGTTAACTTTGGTATTTTCATCATATTTCTTAACATTAGACTTTATTGGTGTGCTCCTTTGTTCAGACATAATGGCACCATTATAACCTGGGTCTGAATCAGAACCCAGTACCTTTACTGCAAGCTCCTTAAAGAGGACCTTTCACCTTGAAAAACATTGTGAACTAAGTATGCTGCCATGGAGAGCGGCGCCCGGGGATCTCACTGCACTTACTATTACCCCTGGGCGCCGCTCCGTTCTCCCGTTATGCCCTCCGGTATCTTCACTCACTAAGTTTATAGTAGGCGGTGTCTGCCCTTGTCCTGTGGGCGTCTCCTTCTCCTAGGCTGCAGCGCTGGCCAATCGCAGCGCACAGCTCACAGCCTGGGAGAAAAAAATCTCCCAGGCTGTGAGCTGTGCGCTGCGATTGGCCAGCGCTGCAGCCTAGGAGAAGGAGACGCCCACAGGACAAGGGCAGACACCGCCTACTATAAACTTAGTGAGTGAAGATACCGGAGGTCATAACGGGAGAACGGAGCGGCGCCCAGGGATAATAGTAAGTGCAGTGAGATCCCCGGGTGCCGCTCTCCATGGCAGCATACTTGGTTCACAATGTTTTTTAAGGTGAAAGGTCCTCTTTAAAGTCAAGGAATGGCATATCAGGGTGTTGTAATGCAAGAACTCTCAGCTGGGTTTTTAAAGCATCTAGTCTGGGACCCTCTACAAACTTGTCTTTCAGAGTTCTGTCTCGGTTAAGTACCTCATGAGGACCCATGTGCTGGATGATACGCAGAGCTTCCTGGAGACTTAGAGCAAAATCTCAGGTTTTTTTCACATATCCTTTGTTTGCGGCTAAAGAAATGCATTTTTAACTCTGATAATGTGTGCCTGTCAAACATGCTGGAAAGTCTGACTAAAATTTGGTCAGCAGTAAGCTTTTCAGTACTAGGCCATGACTTAACCTCCCTTAGGGCTGCTCCCTCCAATTGACCAATCAACATAGCGACTTTCTGGTCTTTATTAAGGGAAATCATGTTATAAATGGCGTTCATCTGATCCCTAAAATCTAGGAGGCCCGTAGGCTCTCCTCCATATTTCGGTAACCATGGTGCACCAAAAAAAATATGGTACTGACAAGGGTATTGTTGGAGAAGGGCTAAAAACCCCAGAACTGGCAGGCATATCATGGTCTCCATCTACTGACATGGCAGCACTATGTATAGTAGCACTATGAGGCAGTAACCTAGTCCCTCACTAGCAAATCTCTAGCTAATAATGCAGGAAATCCTCTCACTAGCACAGTCACTTGCTTGTGGCAGATCCCACAAGGGGAACACTTACAGTACAGATTCACCTCAGATACGGGCTGGGGCATTCCTGTAGATGCCACTAGCAGTCCTGATCCACTGGAGCTAGATCCACAATAACTGCTGGTTAGTGATGGCCTTGCGGTTCGCCCGGCGGTCGGTTTGCGGCGAACTTTGCTCGTTCGCGATTTGCCGAATCATTATTTTACATTGTGAAGAACTTTGACCCATGACACATCCATCAGGTGGTACAGGACAGCCAATTGAAAAGTTTCAGCACATGGACATACCCCCTACCTTATAAATAGACCCAATCTGACCGCCATTTTACATTCAGTCTTTTGTCAGTGTAGGGAAAGGTTGCTGTGTGGACTAGGGACAGACTGTTAGGTCCACAAAAGTCTTTTTAAGGACTGGTAAAGGTGTACTATTGATAGGTGTGCAGTACAGAGGGGTGTAATACACTTATAATATACTTTCTAACATAGAAAGCCTATTATAGTTGATTTGTATTGTGCAGCAGTGGTGAGCGGTTCTGCAGCGATACTGCAGCTACACAGAGTGACAAACGCAATTAGAAAAAATAATAACTGGTGTTTGCGGTTTTGCTGCGTTCCCTCTGCTACACACAGTGACAAACGGTATTGGAAAAAATAACTATAACTGGTGTGCGCATGCGCGTACGCAAAAATTATATTGCTGATATTTCACATTGAAAAAAATAATGAATGGAGATCGCAAATTCGAATAATACATCTGGTATGTCACTGCCTATGTTGTAGGACTATTTGTGCACTTCTAGTAATTATTTCTTGGCTGCAAATATGAGCTGAAAGTTTTTCAGGTTCGCCTGCCATTAAAATGAATGGGACCCGCAGCGAACATTTGATCGCGTTCGCGAACCGTCCTGGCAGATGTTCGTCCATCACTACTGCTGGTGCTGGACCGGAAACTGTTTGTGATGCGAAATTGCAGTGGCCAGGTTTGGGGTGGCCCCAATGTTACGTTGGGTCCCCCGGACACCGTTGAGGTTTCACCACGTGTTGCTGCTCTCCAGAAGGGAAGGTATGGCGTGGTGCAAAACACTGCAAAAATTTGGTGCACTACAATGGTAAATTCAATTGACAATGTATGGCTAAACCCTCACTCTGATATAAAAAATTTGACTTTCGCCAATATATTCTTATATCAAGAACATACCGAAGCCTGTGCACCTCTTCAACACTAACCTACTTGCGCCATTTGGCCTATTACAGGTGCCGTATGGGCTATTACAGGAGCATAAGGTCCGACACACAGCAATCGGCTCCCAGTTACTGCTAGCGTGAAATGACACATACAATGGGAGGAGGGAAGCAGATATAGGTCCCAGGTTACCTCCAGCGTGAAGTCACGCATGCAATGGGAGGAGAGAGGAGGCTGTGTCCCACCTATCACTGAGTCATGTGATGCAGGCTACACAGGTGCACCTAAATAATACTCAATCTGGAGTTTACACACCTCCATTTACACATATACAAACAAACTGACAAAGCAAAAGTGGTCCCAAGAGGCAGAGAAATGCTCAAAACCCCAAATGCTGCTGCGCATTTATAACTGGGGGAGCAGAATGGTGTTCCCCATACATCGCCTCATATGCGATGTTTTCACATGTTAGAACTCCACTCTCTACATGTTGCACCGACTGTATGGGCAGAGGAAACCCATGACCGATTTCTTGATGATACAGATGGACAGGAGTACTCCCCAGTCTAACTTTAGTCGGTGGTAGCTCGTACATGACACCTGCCATTTGCTCAGGCCCTTTGAGGAGGTCACTTTATTTGTCAGTCGCCAGGACTACAGGATGAATGATGTCATTCCACTTCTTCAGCTCCTGGAGGGAATACTGATAAATCTGACTGGTGAGGGGCGCCTACATCAAATTGCCACTTGAGCCCTGTGGAGGCTGAACTGGCACAGGAGGAGGAGGAGGACATAAACACCCAGAAATTCTATACAGAAGTAGGTGGTTTATCTGCACAAGCAACAGGAGAGGAGCAGGAGATGTTAGAGGGCAACAAGGAAGATGATGTAGATGACCTCGACAGACCATGGCAGTATGCAGTGGAGATGGATCCAGGGAGTCCCTCCGAGTCCCTTGCGCAAATGGCCAGATGCATGCTGAGTTGCTTGCGTAGTGACAGCCACATTATCACAATTCCACAGAGGGATGACGACTGGCTCTCCACAATGTTAGACCCTTGCCACCGGTCCATCCCTTCTGAGAGAGACGAAAACTCAACTACTATGAGACATCCTTTGAAGTCGGTTTGGTCGCTGTCTACGCACCCCATCGCTTATCCTAACAAAGGTCAACTGGGAGACCCTCTAAGCTCACGTGCCACTGCCATGACTGTTGGAGGGGAGTGTGGAGTGGGGGGGCAGAAGCAGCACCAGCTCCATCAGCAGCAATTTCTGATGAAGAGTTTTCTTCACCTGCCTACTAAAGAAACCACCCAGCAGCAGGAAATTGAGCAGAACCTAAACAGCAAGTGGTGGCATACTTGGACTCTTGGACTGCACCCTGTCACCCCAGATCCAAGATTCCCTGCCCTACTGGGCAGCCAAAATTGAATTGTGGCCGCAACTGGACGAGTTTGCCCTGGGCAAGCTTTCCTGCCTGGCCAGTAGTGAGGCATCAGAGCAGGTGTTTAGTGTGGCAGGTGGCATACAGTAATTACCCCAAAGACAACTCGCCTTTCAGCACAAAATGTTTATAAAGATGAATCAGACCTGGATCAACCAGGATATCCAGATACCAGTGCCTGATAAAACAGACTAGATAATACTGGCAGTAATGATCTGACTGTAGGTAGTGTGCAGAACATTGTGAAAAATGGCCCGTTACTTCTGCCCACGTCCTACTGCCACTATTCTGATACTGTCACCCGCCTGATGCCACATGCCTGCTGTCTCTACTGCCACTGTTACTGCCCCCCCCCCCCCATTATTGTGACTCTTCATGCTGTTGCCACCCTGACCAGTCTGTTCCAGGGCTAGTATTGTGACTCTTCATGCTGTTGCTACCCTCACCAGCCTGTTATGGTGCCACTAGTGTCCCTGTTTAGCCATGTTCGTTTACAAAAAAGAGGGAGGGGACCTAACCTGGGTAAAGGTATTTGTATACACATATATATTAATGCCAAGAATGGCCTAGACCTACCTTGACCCAGGTATAAAGTGTGTATTAAAACTTCACTTTTAATTCAACATAATTCAATTAAAACACTTTGTTTCCACCCCAAAGAGTTGACGACTTAGTTGCTGCCAGGGTGAGGGAGATGTGCACTCCTATTCTCCTATTCACCACAACTATATCTGCAGAGCTTGAACATAGGGGGGCAATGTGTGGATTGACTAATGTAAGCAAACTACCTGTAGTTGCCTGGAAAAACTGATTACATGGAATAGGTGACTGTGCTCCTACACACAAACGTTCACAGCACTGCACACTTGTCTGACACTACGTCAGTAGCTGTCAAGACGCATTCACACACTGCACACGCGCTGCTAAGCGCTCCACCTAGCTCAAAAAACCTTGCTATATTGAATGAAATGTCCTACACAAGGACTTCTAAGCTAATAAGCAACATTGGAGTGGACAACAATTGATTAAAACAATCAACTGCCCCCCAACATGTTTCACCAGATCACTGGCTTCTTCGGGGGTTTGGGCAGCATACGCTCAAACCCCTGAAGAAGCTAGTGATCTGGTGAAACATGTTGGGGGGCAGTTGAGTGTTTCCATCAATCTCTGTCACTTCTTATTTTTTTTTTCTCAGTTGGTTTAAAGGGAATGTGTCAGCAGATTTGTATTTCTGAAACTGCCTGACCTGTTACATGTGTGTTTGGCAGCTGAAGGCATCTGTGTTGGTCCAATGTTCATATGTGCCTGCATTGCTGAGAAAAATTATGTTTTAATATATGCAAATGAGCCTCTAGGAGCAACGGAGGTGTTGCCAGTACAGCTAGAGGCTCTGCTCTCTCTGCAACTGCCGAGCCCTCTCCACTTTCATTGACAGGTCCAGGCATTATGATGTTTTCACTTCCTGGCCCATCAATCAAAGTGGAGAGAGTGTGGCATTTGCAGAGAAAGCAGAGCATCTAGGTGTAAAGGCAATCCCCCCATTACTCCTAAAGGCTCATTTTCATATATAAAAAAATTCTTTTTTTTTCAGTAATGTAGACACATATGAACATGGGACCAACACAGATGCTTTCAGCTGCCAAGTGCACATGTAACAGGTCAGCCAGTGTCATAAGTACAAATCTGCTGACAGATGCCCTTTAAACCAACTGAGAAAAAAATAAGAAGTGGCCGAGATCGATGCACAGAAACACTTTAGCAACAGTTTAAATCCGTTAAAAGTGAAAAGTATTCACTGACTGATCCTGTACTCAAGTGTGAACTCAATTAGTACCTTAAAGGGAACCTGTCACCTCACTGAGCGTTTCTAAATGTTCATTGTGTTACCCTAAACATATAAATTACACTTTTAATTTAATTTGCAGACGAATTCAATAAGTATTATGCATTTTTGTACTTCCCGCCTTCTATGCAAATTAACATTAAAGAGTCATATCTTACTTGTGTGACCAGAGAAGAGTCATATTTTCAAGCTCTGACTCATCTCAGGTTAATTTGCATATGTATCAAATCGTTTTTTTTACACAATAAAAGCACACAGAGCTATGGGGACTGGGTATTGCGGATGTGCTAGCGGCCATCTAGCAACCCGTGTCCTCAGCTCTATACCCAAAATCCAGGTGACAGGTTCCCTTTAATCTGTACATATCTTAAAGTCAATGTGGATAGACTGTTTAAAGAATCAAAAAGGTTCCGATGAACATTTCTATCAATACTAAAGTAGCAACGTGCGCTAGGCAGCAATGGCTTCTGAATATACTGCCAATAATAATATGATGGCTTCTGATTATTGCTCATTTCCGCACTCAAGGCCATGCCATTTAAAAAATTGCCATTGAAAGTTCACTTGATAGGGAAAAAAAAATCACACAGAAAAGTTGCTCCGTTTTGGAGGTCAAATAATGTTTTTCAGTCTGGAACCAGAATTGTATGTCAGCTGTTTACCACCGCCGTGTAAAAAGCTGCAGTGTCAAGGAGCACAGGTTGTTTTGGGTATTAGTGCTGTTCACACATTCCAGTGGTTTTAATATTGGTTTATTTGCTCATGCAGGGATTAAGCGCTACAAAGCATCCTAATCTGCTAACAACCTGTGTTTCTTTAAAGTGTCTGAAATCCTCGCGCTCTTGTCCTGGTCTTGGAGTGGACCCTACTGTTAGCTTAAAAGCTTTTTAGACTAAAAAAGGAGAACATTTTATGCTCCCATTAGTAGGAAACACATGGTGCCATTTACTAATTGCCTCCATCTGTAAACTTGGTTAGCATAAAAAAATATATATTTTCCACTTCTATCCACATCTTTTTTTTTTCACTGTTATTGTTGTGTTGCTGAAAACTAACATTTTGAGAATTTTGAGTGCTTTAAACACTGTAATGTGTAACGTTCATTGTGTTAAATGGAATGTGAATATGTGGATTGCTATATGATTTGTGTTTAGCATCAAAATAATGGAACATATATATTTGTATGTACGTGTATAATGCTGATATCATTTATGGAAAGGGAGTAGTTTTCTAGCAATCTAATATGATTTTTCCATGACTTTTCTGATGCATTTCAATAGCTCATTGAATAGATCAATATCACACATGTTTAACACAAGTCTATCTCAAGAATACAACATGACTAATGAAATGTTCTTTTTGAAGAATATTGGCACCAATTGGCACCATCCTTAAAGGGTTTCTGTCACCAGAATTAACCCTATTAAAGTAGCTGACATTAGCGATGTGCTAATGTCAGCTGAACCTAACTAGCCTATTCTTACTTTAATCTATGGCCCCATTACTCCAGAAATATAACGCTTATAATATGCTAATTAGCCTCTAGGTGCAGGGGGGGGGCGTTGCCCCTGCTCCTATAGGCTCTGATCTCCCACCTCTGGCCACGCCCTGCTACACTAGATTGACAGGGCCAGGCAGCGTTGGTCTCCTACTGCCAGCCCTGTCTGCCATGTAAATCTCGCACCTGCACCGTCCCGCAGTGAGTGAAGGGGGCGCTCGCTAGCTGCCGGATTCCTCACTGCACCTGCGCCGTTCAGTACTGAACGGCGCAAGATTTCCCCAGAGCACAGGGCCGGCAGTTGGAGGTGAAGGCTGCCTGCCCCTGTCAATCTAGTGTAGCAGGGTGTGGCCAGAGGTGGGAGAATGGAGCCTCTAGGAGCAGAGGCATTGTTCCCCCTGCTTCTAGAGGCTAATTAGCAAATGATAAAAGTTATATTTCTGGAGTAACGGGGGCATAGATAAAAGTAGGAATAGGTTAGTTAGGTTCAGCTGACATTAGCACATCACTAATGTCAGCTAGTTTAATAGGGTTAATTCTGGTGACATAAACCCTTTAAAAATAAGGGGAACACTTGTATATTTTCAGCCTAAAATTCCATATATAATATATTCAGTGGCAAGGATTCATATGTATCAGAACATTTTATAAAGTAAAATACTAAAAACAGACTTTCAAAAGGTATTTATTATATAGGACTGAAGAATATAATCCTTCCACAAGTGATCCAAGAGGATTGTAGTTTTAAATGTCGACAATGCATACTAAAAACGACATTGTTTTTTTCCTGCAGTATATAAATAGTATTTTGGAAAATATTTGTTTGTGAAAATCAAAACCAAATATATTCAATAATTCAACATATACACTCCTTAGCATCACAATTGCAGCACCAAGAAGGACATTTCAAAAGGTTATGCAAATCAAGGAAGTGGAAGTTGTTTGCTAAGATCTGCAAATAATCACAATTTAAAGCACCTAGCTCCAATTGGTGGTATAGAAGATCTGTGGCATAGAGATCTGTGGAGGGGCATTAAAGCCAGATTGAAAGCAATGTTTTTTTAGCCATGAAACCTAAAAAATCAGATCAAGTTATGTGGGATGATTGTGTGATGCTTCCTGTTCATCAGCATGCCAGTCATTGCCACTGATCGCAAACCAAGAGAGAGAGAATTCTTGAACTAAGAGACCTTAATTTATAACTCCAGCAGATTACTACATGCGGGCTCGGACTGGCCCACCGGGGAGCCGGGAAAATCCTCGGTGGGCCCCTGCCTAGTTGAAGCCTCGCCCCTCTACTGGGAAGCCCCACCCCTCACGGACATCTCTCTCACCAGGAGCATCTCCAGAGACTGGACTAAACACTAGCTTGTGGTTATAGGACCTGTGGTGATGTCACAGTAATGTGATCAGCCATGTGTGTGGGAGGAGTTAGGGGAACACAGGCTGTGCTGTGAAAAATGCAGAGGTACTTCATGTATGGAAGGTGTGTATAAAGCAGGGCTATGTCAGTGTAACCAGTCTATTGTGCAGTTTTCTGTGTGTAATGTGCACACAGTAGTTCTATCTGTGTAATGGACATGTAGCAGGCTGTGCTGTGAAAAATGCAGAGGTACTTCATGTATGGAAGGTGTGTATAAAGCAGGGCTATGTCAGTGTAACCAGTCTATTGTGCAGTTTTCTGTGTGTAATGTGCACACAGTAGTTCTATCTGTGTAATGGACATGTAGCAGAGCTGTGTGTGCAATGTGTATATAGTAAACTATCTGTGTAATGGGCATGTGGTAGAGCTGTGTATGTTATATGTATATAGTAGTGTGAGGTGGGCGCTGTGTATGGCAGCGTCAGGCGGGTGCTGTGTATGGCAGCATCAGGCGGGCGCTGTGTATGGCAGTGTCAGGCAGGCATTGTGTATGGCAGCGTCAGGTGTATGGCAATGTCAGGTGGGTTCTGTGTATGGCAGCATCAAGTGGGCGCAGTGTCTGGCAGTGTCAGGTGGGCGCTGTGAATGGCAGTGTCAGGTGGGCGCTGTGAATGGCAACGTCAGGTGGGCGCTGTGAATGGCAGTGTCAGATGGGCACTGTGAATAGCAGCGTCAGGTGGGTGCTGTGAATGGCAGCGTCAGGTGGGCGCTGTGTAGGGTAGCGTCAGGTGAGACCTGTGTATGGCAGTGTCGGTCGGGCATTGTGTATGGCAGCGTCAGGTGGGCGCTGTGTATGGCATCGTCAGGTGGGCGCTGTGAAAGGCAGCGTCAAGTGGGCACTGTGTATGGCAGCGTCAGGTGGGCACTGTGTATGGCAGCGTCAGGTGGGCACTGTGTATGGCAGCGTCAGGTGGGCACTGTGTATGGCAGCGTCAGGTGGGCGCTGTGAATGGCAGCGTAAGGTGGGCGTTGTGAATGGCAGCGTCAGGTGGGCGCTGTGTTTGGCAGTGTCAGGTGGGCACTGTAAATGGCAGCGTCAGGGGGGCGCTGTGTATGGCAGCATCAGGGGGGCGCTGTGTATGGCAGCGTCAGGTGGGCCCTGTGTATGGCGGTGTCAGGTGGGCGCTGTGTAGGCAGCGTCAGATGGGCCCTGTGTTTGGCAGCGTCAGGTGGGCACTGTGTATGGCAGCGTCAGGTGGGCCCTGTGTTTGGCAGCGTCAGGTGGGCCCTGTGTTTAGCAGCGTCAGGTGGGTGCTGTGTATGGTAGCATCAGGTGGGCGCTGTGTATGCTAGTGTCAGGTGGGCACTGTGTATGGCATCGTCAAGTGGGCGCTGTGTATGGCAGCGTCAGGTGGGCCCTGTATATGGCAGTGTCAGGTGGGTGCTGTGTATGGCAGCGTCAGGAGGGCGCAGTGTATGTCAGCATCAGGCGGGCGCAGTGTATAGCAGCGTCAGGCGGGCGCAGTGTATGGCAGCGTCAAGTAGGCGCAGTGTATGGCAGCATCAGGTGGGCGCAGTGTGTGGCAGCAGTGGTCTTATGTTTAGTGTATGATGTTGGATAAATGTGAAATTGTCTACATTTATTTCTGCATGGGAGACTAGCAATGGTTTCTCTGCAGAAATATCAGCCTCATAACGTTATGTGGGCCTATGCATTATATACACTGCTCAAAAAAATAAAGGGAACACTTAAACAGCACAATGTAACTCCAAGTCAATCACACTTCTGTGAAATCAAACTGTCCACTTAGGAAGCAAGACTGAGTGACAATCAATTTCACATGCTGTTGTGCAAATGGGATAGACAACAGGTGGAAATTATAGGCAATTAGCAAGACACCCCTAATAAAGGAGTGGTTCTGCAGGTGGTGACCACAGACCACTTCTCAGTTCCTATGCTTCCTCGCTGATGTTTTGGTCACTTTTGAATGCTGGCGGTGCTTTCACTCTAGTGGTAGCATGAGACGGAGTCTACAACCCACACAAGTGGCTCAGGTAGTGCAGCTTATCCAGGATGGCACATCAATGCGAGCTGTGGCAAGAAGGTTTGCTGTGTCTGTCAGCGTAGTGCCAACCCCCCCCCCCCCACACACACATGCCAGTATCAAGTGCCTCTCTCCTCCCCCCCATGTCCCAGTATCATAGTGCCATCTCCACCCCCACAAAAAAAGTGCCAGTATCAAGTGCCTCTCTCCCTCCCCCCCCCCCATGTGCCAGTATCAGGTGCCAACCCCTCTCCCCCCTCCATGTGCCAGTATCAGGTGCCTCTCTCCCCCCCATGTGCCAGTATCAGGTGCCAACCCCCCTCCCCCCAGGTGCCAGTATCAGGTGCCTCCCCCCCATGTGCCAGTATCAGGTGCCAACCCCCCCTCCCCCCCAGGTGTCAGTATCAGGTGCCTCTCCCCTCCCCATGTGCCAATATCAGGTGCCAACCCCCCCTCCCCCCCAGGTGTCAGTATCAAGTGCCTATCTCCTCCCCCCCATGTCCCAGTATCATAGTGCCATCTCCCCCCACAAAAAAAGTGCCAGTATCAAGAGCCTCTCTCCCTCCCCCCCATGTGCCAGTATCAGGTGCCTCTCTCCCCCCCATGTGCCAGTATCAGGTGCCAACCCCCCCTCCCCCCAGGTGCCAGTATCAGGTGCCAACCCCTCTCTCCCCCCCCCCCATGTGCCAGTATCAGGTGCCAACCCCCTCCCCTCCCCCCAGGTGCCAGTATCAGGTGCCAACCCCTCTCTCCCCCCCATGTGCCAGTATCAGGTGCCTCTCCCCCCCCCATGTGCCAGTATCAGGTGCCAACCTCCCCCCCCCCCATGTGCCAGTATTAAGTGCCTCCCGCCCCCCCATAGCAGTAACAGTCGGGTATTAAAAAAAGAAAATAAACACTTCTATTTACCTCCATGTCAGCCTCTTCCTGTGTCCCGCCCTGTATGTCCATATATGGAGTCAGTGCTTGTATTTCAGAAAAGTTTCTGCTGGGATTTGAACCCACAACCTGCTGTATCAGAGGCAAAGCACTTAACCACAAGACCATAAGAGGTGCCTTGCTGCTGACTGAAAAAATATGAGACTTCTACTTTTATAGCTGGCTAAGTGTACATCTATACACATGACAGCTGCTCATATATAGAGATATAGCAGAGCTGAGTGTGCTGGGACACCTGTCATATAGAGATATAGTAGTGCTGGGTGTGTTGGGGCAGCTGTCATGTGTATAGATGTACACTTAGCCAGCTATAACAGTAGAAGTCTCATTTTTTTTTTAATCAGTTCTAATGCAGCCTTTATGGCTGTGTGTGTAAAAGACATCGATATTTAACTAACTTGAAAATAAACTGTCACACACGCTGCCGGGGCGCAGGGCCCCCTTGGCAGCCCGGGCCCCGAAGCAGCTGCTTCCCTGGTAGTTACGCCACTGGTTAAAACCAAAAACCAGTGTAGGCTATCTCCTCCACAACCTCCTCAACCTCCTACTCCATATGGACCTTGTCCTCCTAGATCAAGATTATTATTTTTTATTTTTACGTATTTTATGTTATTTGAAGTCCCTATCCACATTTGTTTGCAGAGCACTTGCCATGCTCTTAACCACATTTTGCTGGCATTTGCAGCCCTCTAGCCCTCTTCCATGACATTTTTAGAGCCATTTTAGTGCTAAAAAGTTTGGGTCCCCATTGACTTCAATGGGGTTCGGGTTCGGGGTCAAGTTCGGGTCACGAACTCGAACCTTTTTGTGAAGTTCGGCCGAACTCGTCGAAGCTGAACATCCAGGTGTCCGCTCAAGTCTACTCACAAGCATTTAATACTGTGCCACATAAAAGGTTAGTTAATGAGTAGGTAACTAGCTCAGTGATAGAAAACAGAGTGGTACATATTCACTAGTGAGGTACCTCAGGGGTCAGTATTGGGCCCTATTCTCTTCAATATATTTATTAATAATCTTGTAGAAGGCTTGCACAGTAAGATATACATTTTTGCAGATGACACTAAACTGTGTAAAGTAATTAACACGGAAGAGGACAGTATACAGCTGCAGACGGATCTGGATAGATTGGATGCTTGGGCAAAGAAGTGGTAGATGAGGTTTAACACTGACAAATGTAAGGTCATGCACATGGAAAGGAATCATGCAAGTCACCCGTACATATTAAATCGTAAAACACTAAGTAACACTGACATCGAAAAGTACTTAGGAATTTTTGTGGACAGCAAACTTAACTGTAGAAACCGGTGTCAGATAGCTGCTGCCAAAGCCAATAAGATTGTGGGGTGCATCAAAAAGGGGCATATATGCACAGGATGAGAATATAGTCCTACCACTTTTTTTTTATGTATTGTGTACAATTCTGGGCTCCTGTGACCAAGACATAGCAGAGCTGGAGAGGGTTCAGAGGAGGACAACTAAAGTAATAACTGGAATGGGGGGACTACAGTAGCCAGAAAGATTATCAAAATTAGGATTATTCAATTTAGAAAAAAAAATGAGGGGAGATCTAATTACTATGTATAAATATATCAGGGGTCAGTACAAAGATCTTTCCCATCATCTACACCCTGTACAGAATTATTAGGCAAATGAGTATTTTGACCACATCATCCACTTTATGCATGTTGTCTTACTCCAAGCTGTATAGGCTCAAAAGCCTACTACCAATTAAGCATATTAGGTGATGTGCATCTCTGTAATGAGAAGGGGTGTGGTCTAATGACATCAACACCCTATATCAGGTGTGCATAATTATTAGGCAACTTCCTTTCCTTTGGCAAAATGGGTCAAAAGAAGGACTTGACAGGCTCAGAAAAGTCAAAAATAGTGAGATATCTTGCAGAGGGATGCAGCACTCTTAAAATTGCAAAGCTTCTGAAGCGTGATCATCGAACTATCAAGCGTTTTATTCAAAATAGTCAACAGGGTCGCAAGAAGCGTGTGGAAAAACCAAGGAGCAAAATCACTGCCCATGAACTGAGAAAAGTCAAGCGTGCAGCTGCCAAGATGCCACTTGACACCAGTTTGGCCATATTTCAGAGCTGCAACATCACTGGAGTGCCCAAAAGCACAAGGTGTGCAATACTCAGAGACATGGCCAAGGTAAGAAAGGCTGAAAGACGACCACCACTGAACAAGACACACAAGCTGAAACGTCAAGACTGGGCCAAGAAATATCTCAAGACTGATTTTTCTAAGGTTTTATGGACTGATGAAATGAGAGTGAGTTTTGATGGGCCAGATGGATGGGCCCGTGGCTGGATTGGTAAAGGGCAGAGAGCTCCAGTCCGACTCAGACGCCAGCAAGGTGGAGGTGGAGTACTGGTTTGGGCTGGTATCATCAAAGATGAGCTTGTGGGGCCTTTTCGGGTTGAGGATGGAGTCAAGCTCAACTCCCAGTCCTACTGCCAGTTTCTGGAAGACACCTTCTTCAAGCAGTGGTACAGGAAGAAGTCTGCATCCTTCAAGAAAAACATGATTTTCATGCAGGACAATGCTCCATCACACGCGTCCAAGTTCTCCACAGCGTGGCTGGCAAGAAAGGGTATAAAAGAAGAAAATCTAATGACATGGCCTCCTTGTTCACCTGATCTGAACCCCATTGAGAACCTGTGGTCCATCATCAAATGTGAGATTTACAAGGAGGGAAAACAGTACACCTCTCTGAACAGTGTCTGGGAGGCTGTGGTTGCTGCTGCACGCAATGTTGATGGTGAACAGATCAAAACACTGACAGAATCCATGGATGGCAGGCTTTTGAGTGTCCTTGCAAAGAAAGGTGGCTATATTGGTCACTGATTTGTTTTTGTTTTGTTTTTGAATGTCAGAAATGTATATTTGTGAATGTTGAGATGTTATATTGGTTTCACTGGTAAAAATAAATAATTGAAATGGGTATATATTTGTTTTTTGTTAAGTTGCCTAATAATTATGCACAGTAATAGTCACCTGCACACACAGATATCCCCCTAAAATAGCTAAAACTAAAAACAAACTAAAAACTACTTCCAAAAATATTCAGCTTTGATATTAATGAGTTTTTTGGGTTCATTGAGAACATGGTTGTTGTTCAATAATAAAATTAATCCTCAAAAATACAACTTGCCTAATAATTCTGCACTCCCTGTATTTATACCCAGGACTGTGACTGTGATGAGGAAACATCCTCTATGTCTAGAGGAAACATAGAAGAGGATTCTTTATGGTTAGAGCAGTGAGACTATGGAACTCTCTGCCTGAGGAGGTGGTGATGGTTAATTCACTAAAACTCTTTTCACTAAAAAGAGGGGCCTGTATTTCTGGAGTGTAATAATATTACAGGTTATAGTTACTAGATTTCTGGAGAATGGTCATTGATCCAGGGAGTTATTCTCATTGCCTGATTGGAGTCCGGAAGTTTTTTTTCCCCCTAAAATTAAGAAAATTAGCTTCTACCTCACAGGTTTTTTTTTGCCTTCCTCTGGATCATCTTGTAGGATACCAGGTTGAACTGAATGGACAGATGTATTTTTTTTAGCCTTACAAACTATGTTACTGTTATTATAAGTGGTGATGCACTAGTTATTCACCCATTCAGAGAAGACAATGAGGTGCTAGGAAAAAAATGACCCCCTTTAGATGACACTAACGGATACACTGTCATGTTGTGATGGCTGCTGCAGAGAAGCAGAACATCAACAAAAGCTGAAGTGGGAAGAGAAAGCTACCTGTCCAGAAGGAAAGTAGATTACCTGGCCAGAGGTTGCATAAGAGTAAGGACCAATGTCATTAACAGGGCCTCAAGGGGCCACAGTGTGGAGGCCCAAAGTTGAGTCTCTAGGTTTGATACAAGCCAAGGTGACTAGAGAGAGGGACAACCACAGACTTGAGATGACTAAGTCAAATATCAGGTCAAATGATGATGATCAAAGTCCCAAGGAAAAGCTGAGTCCCCTTAAGAAGATGCAGCATAAGAAGGGTTAGTACCACTGGGGAAAAAAGGAAACTATACTCTTGGCAACACATTAACCCCTGAAAATACTGGACTTGGAGGGACAGGGAGGTAAAGCTGGATGACCGCAAGTATGTAGAGACTCCAAACTGGATGGCCTAGTGTTTATAATATCTCCAAGGTAGCAGAACATCCCACTTGGGTCTAACACTAGCAATTGTGTAAATGTGGACTGTAAATACAGGGTGAGACAAAAATCTCAGGATACCCTTTTATTTCAGAAATGAAAGGGAAAGTGGAATATATAAATACCCCAGCCAGGGAGCTTATCTTTTAGTATATGTCCAGAACATGGGCCCCAATCTTGAAAGCTGCCATATTCGATCAAGGGCAAATTTTTCCAATGGGAATGGGGTTATGTGGCACATCAAAGAAGACCAGAATTTGCCATATCTCTTGTGTATCAAAAGATATAAACACAGAAACTTCAAAACTTTAAAGTTCAAAATTCGTGTTCAGCACCAGGGACAACACATTGAACACATCAAATAGCTGTGCATCACAGGGAACATTACTGCTGGTTGTTGTTGTTGCAATTTTCTGCGATGCTGACTTTTGAACCACAAGAGATATTGCAAATTTGATTGCGCCAAATTGATTTCTGAAAAATTCAGGTCTTCTTTGATGTGCTACATGACCCCCTTCCCTCTGGAAAAATTTGCCCTCTATCCATTATGGTGGCTTTCAAGATGCTGTCCATGATCCGGACATAGTCTAAAATATAAGTTCCCTCATCCATTACTTGCTAGGATATTCGGATATTTAATTTTAACTTTTGTTTCTGAACTAAAAGGGTGTCCTGAGACTTTTGACTCACTCTGTAGTTGCATGGACTGTACCTCTACATGAGTACCAATATGCTGCAGATGCACTGCAGATGTGTAACTGACAAAAGTATATGCCCTCACTTTAACCGCCTCACGTCCGCCCATAGGATATAAACGTCCTATGGGTGGACGTCTATTTCTGACAGCACGTTTTAAAACGTCCTGTCAGAAATAGCAGCTGCACGCTAATCGTGCAGCTGCTGATCGGGTTGCCCGCTGTCAGTGACAGCAGGGCAACCCTAAGACAAGGCAGGGACAGTGCCCAGGTGTCCCTGCCTTCACGATCGCTGCAGACACAGCGCTCACCGAGCGCTGTGTCTGCAGAGAAGGAAGCGCTGTGCGCTTCCTGTTCCGGCCCGGCGGTCATGTGACCGCCGTGACCGGAGAGTGCAGGGGCTGTGTGAGGTCTCTCAGAGACCTCGATCAGCCCTGCTGTGAGGCTGTACAGCGCAGGATTGCTGCTGTACAGCCTCTATAGGGGTGCATTTGTCCTGTAACTGGGGCTACTATGTCAGCCCCAGTTAAAGGAGAAATCAACAGTGTAAAAAAAAAAAAAAAAAAAAGTGAAGTAAATGTCCCCCAGAGGTCTTGTATGACCTTATGGGGGACGAAAAGTGTAAAATAAAATAAAAATAAAATAAAGGGTTGAAAAAATAAAATAAAAAAAAGTTTCACATGTAAAAAAAAAAAAAATCCCAAGTAAGGAATAAAAAAAAAATTAAAAATAGAAAAAATAAAATAAAATAGACATATTTAGTATTGCCGCGTCCGTAAAAACCAGCTCTATAAAAATATCACATGACCTAACCCCTCGGGTGAACACCGTAAAAAAAAAAAAAAACTGTGTCAAAACAAGCAATTTTTGTCACCTTGCATCACAAAAGGTACAACACCAAGTGATCAAAAACGCGTATGTCCCACAAAATGGTACCAATAAAACCGTCACCTCATCCCGCAAAAAATGAGCCCCTACATAAGAAAATCTCTCAAAAAATAAAAAAACTATAGCTCTTAGAACATGGAGACACTAAAACATCATTTTTTTGGTTTCAAAAATGCTATTATTGTGTTAAAGTGAAACAAATAAAAAAAAGTATACATATTAGGTATTGCCGCGTCCGTAAAAACCATCTCTATAAAAATATCACATGACTTAACCCCTCGGGTGAACACCGTAAAAAAAAAAAAAAAAAAACGGTGTCAAAACAAGCAATTTTTGTCACCTTGCATCACAAAAGGTGCAACACCAAGTGATCAAAAACGCGTATGTCCCACAAAATGGTACCAATAAAACCGTCACCTCATCCCGCAAAAAATGAGCCCCTACATAAGAAAATCTCTCAAAAAATAAAAAAACTATAGCTCTCAGAACATGGACACATTAAAACATAATTTTTTGGTTTCAAAAATGCTATTATTGTGTAAAACTTTAATAAATGAGAAAAAGTATACATATTAGGTATCGCCACGTCCGTAACAATCTGCTCTATAAAAATGTCACTTGACTGAACCCCTCAGGTGAACGCTGTAAAAATAAATAAATAGAAACTGTGCTAAAACAACCAATTTTTTGGTCACCTTGCCCCATAAAGTGTTATAATGAATGATCAAAAAATCATATGTACCCAAAAATAGTACTAATAAAACTGGCACCTTATCCCCTAGTTTCCAAAATGGGGTCACTTCTTGGGAGTTTCTACTGTAAGGGTGCATCAGGGGGCTTCAAATGGGACATGGCATCTAAAAACCATGTGGAGTTCCTTTCCTTCTGCGCCCTGCCGTGTGCCCATACAGCAGTTTATGACCACATGTGGGGTGTTTCTGTAAACCGCAGAATCTGGGTAATAAATATTGAGTTTTGTTTGGCTGTTAACCATCGATGTGTTAAAGAAAAAAATTGATTAAAATGGAAAATCTGCCAAAAAAGTGAAATTTAAAAATTTGATCTCCATTTTCCTTTAATTCTTGTGGAACGCCTAAAGGGTTAACAAAGTTTGTAAAATCGGTTTTGAATACCTTGAGGGGTGTAGTTTCTACAATGGGGTCATTTATGGGGGTATTTACTATGTAGGCCCCACAAAGTGACTTCAGACCTGAACTGGTCCTTATAAAGTGGGTTTTGGCAATTTTCTTAAAAATTTGAAGAATTGCTTCTAAACTTCTAAGCCTTCTAACGTCCTAAAAAAATAAAATGACATTTCCAAAATGATGCCAACATAAAGTAGACATATGGGGAATGTTAAATAATAAATATTTTATGAGGTATCACTTTCTGTTTTAAAAGCAGAGAAATTGAAATTTAGAAAATTGCGAATTTTTCAAATTTTTGGGTAAATTTGGGATTTTTTCATAAATAAAGGTGAAATATTTTGACTCAAATTTATGACTATCATGAAGTACAATGTGTCACGAGAAAACAATCTCTGAATGACTTGGATAAATAAAGGCGTTCCAAAGTTATTACCACATAAAGTGAGATATGTCAGTTTTGCAAAATTTGGCCTGGTCAGGAAGGGGGCAAAGGGCCCAGATGGGAAGTGGTTAAAAAGCACTCCCACACAATGTTTTATTCTCTGGCCCATTAGAAAAATGCATGACATATATTGTAGTGAAGGTAAACTTTTACTGGTGACTCTCCAACTAACACAGTGTCTTATGTGTCCATAAGAAGTCAGTTCATTCCTATAGGAGCCTCAATGTGAGTCTCATAGGAATGAATAGAGAAACTGACATCATGGCTATACATAAGACACTGTGCCAATTGGAGAGTCAGAGTACCCATCACGTGACACAGCTGCGGACCAGAAGGGAGTAGATAACTGAAAAACACAGTCACAAGTAAAAGTTTTCTTGCACTACAATTTACATCCTGTGCCTTTCTAAGTGGCTAGGGAATAAAAAAAATTGTGGGAATGGTTCTTTAAGAGAATGTAGCTATTTTCATGCAATATTTGTCAAAGTATGGTGTCCTCCTGTACAGTAAAGTTTTGTGCTCCTGCAAATAAAAGTATATGCCTCCACCAGCCTTATATCCATGCCATCAAAAGAACCAGTAAAGTGTATCAAACCCTGTACCCACACATTTTATGGATATCTAATTTGTCAACAGTAGCCTGCCATGTGGCCATGCTGTACCTCTGCATGTCTCAATTTTTTTTTATGTAGGAACACAGATTGTCTTACTTTTCCTTACTTTTGCTTAATAATGCACATCATACCATGGTAGTACTGTTTTTAGGAGATAAATGGTGCTTAAGGGAGGCACAATGTAGTGGCACACATGGTATGTACAGGTCCATTGTACATCTATGGTCCATGCACATTAATAAATATGGTGAGAGGTGGCAAATTTACACGTTAGAATTTTTTTTATAGTTGCATTCTACTCATTTTGGGCTATAAATCATTTTTTTCAATTGGTCTTTATAAAATAATTGTCAGCCCTTTGCTCTGTACAGATGTAATCTCTGTGTATTTGAGAGTAGAAGGTTTTCTGTTCACAGTGAGTCCCGTCAGATGGAAACCCTGAAGGCTCATGTGTAGACCTTATCTCATCTCTGAGCTTCTGACAGCTCATAAACAATTACCAAGGATCTGATTTGACTTTTCAAAATCAGCACCTGGAACCGTAGCCGATATTTACTACATGAAATAGGGTAAAAATCAGATCCGCTGCTCCATTTTACTCTGTGCCCGGTGTTCTTTTTGGCACTCTATATACTAATCAATAGCATTAGTACAGGGAGGAGTAGATCTCAGCGTTTTTCAGTGGGCGTCTCTTTCTCCCTGGCTGTGAGCTTTCCAATCAAAGTCGACCATGTCACAACCAGGGAGAAGGTGAGCTGTGTTTTCTCAATGGCTGTGACGCGGTCCAATGTGATTGGAGTGCACCACAACCAGGTAGAAGGAGACTACAGTGGCTACAGTGCCAGGTGCGGATTTTGAAAAGTCACATCACTCGAAAGGTCCTCTTTGATAAGAATTGAGCTATAATGAGTGTTTATGAGCTGTCAGGAGTCCAGAGAGCAGTCAGGACTTCTAAGGGATCGGACTCACTGTGAACAGAAAGCGTACTATGCAAATACACAGAGACTGACATCTGTACAAAGAAAAGAGCTAACAATTTTAAATTAAGACCAATTGAAAAAAATGACTTGTAGCCCAAAATGAGTAAAATGCAATAATAAAGAAAAAATACTTCCCCCCCCCCCCCCCCAAAAAAAAAAAGTGTCCATAGCCTTTAATGTGTTTCTACAGGGTGGGCCATTTATATGGATACACCTTAATAAAATGGGAATGGTTGGTGATATTAACTTCCTGTTTGTGGCACATTAGTATATGTGAGGGGGGAAACTTTTCAAGATGGGTGGTGACCATGGCGGCCATTTTGAAGTCGACCATTTTGAATCCAACTTTTGTTTTTTCAATAGGAAGAGGGTCATGTGACACATCAAACTTATTGGGAATTTCGCAAGAAAAACAATGGTGTGCTTGGTTTTAACGTAACTGTATTCTTTCATGAGTTATTTACAAGTTTCTCTTTGTTTACAGTTATGTTTCAGTTTTCCATAATAAAGCATTTTTGAAAAAATTTATATACTTTTTGATTGCTTGGTATTACACTTTTTGTCATGTAAGGTGACAAAAAATGGCTTTTTTGACACACTTTAAAAAAATTTTTTTACAATGTCCACCTGGTTCTTATGGACGCGGGAATATCTAAGGCAACGTTCTCACAAACGGCCCAAAACTGATCAGTTTAGCCCCAATGCATTCTGAATGGATAAGGATCCATTCAGAATGCATCAGTTTGGCTCCGTTCAGCCTCCATTCTGCTCTGGAGGCGGACACCAAAACGCAGCTTGCAGCGTTTTGATGTCCACCTGCCGGTGCGGAGACAAACGGATCCGTCCTGACTTACAATGTAAATAAATGGGGACGGATCCGTTTTCACTGACACAATATGGTGCAAGTGAAAACGGATCCGTCTCCCATTGACTTTCAATGTAAGTCAAAATGGATCCGTTTGCATTATCATGAACAAAAATAAATAAATAAATACAATATATAATTTTTTCTGTTCATGGTAATGCAAACGGATCTGGTCTGAACGGATACAAGCATTTGCATTATCGGTGCGGATCCGTCTGTGCAGATACCAGACGGATCCGCACCTAACGCAGGTGTGAAAGTAGCCTTATATGTATACTTTTTTTTAATTTAACACTTTGGCTACCGGAGGTTTTTTCGTTTTTGCGTTTTCATTTTTCTTCCCTATTTTCCGGGAGCCATAACTTTTTTATATTTTCGGTTACATACCTGTATGAGGGCTTATTTTTTTCAGGACTAATTGTACTTTCTAATACCACCATTAATTATGGCATAAAATGTAGTGGGAAGCGGGGAAAAAATTCCAAATTGAAAAGAAATGCAATTCCTCCACCGTTTTACGGGTTTTGTTCCAACGGCGTTTTGTTTACATCAAAACTGACCCATGCCCTTCATTTTTTGGCGTTATCACCGATGCTGGTGGATGTAGCAGGGATCAGGCTGTCAGTAACAGCTGGATCTCTGCCGGGAGGAAGGACCGCAGAACGATAATGCTCGTCCTGGGGCACTAAGTACGGGCCTTTTAGGACGAGCATTCTCGTCCTGTTTTCTTAACGTGTTAAATCATGTTTATTTGTTGTGAGCTAATGTGACAAGCACCTGTAAGGGTTAAATGATAACTTTCACAGTCTTTGCCCTCCCTATCAGTGGGTAGAGCTGTTTCTTTTCCTTTTTAAATTCCATCAGATGTGGTCACATTTAGTTACGATTAAGAACATTTTTGTTTGAAACGCGTCAACTACTGGTGGAGGGTCTGTATCTGTGAGTTATTGCAATGTAAAGAAATAAAGCGCATTTGAAGATTTAAAGTGCTGGATTTACTCTTTTGGATTTCCAGTGCCACCACAGTCAGGCTCAGACTGGCCCACAGAGGAACAGGTGAATCCACCAGTGGGCCCCTAAGTAAGGTGGGCCTTTTGCACAAGTGACACATGGAACAGTAGACAGACTGCAATAAATATAGATAGGCAGCACATAACATCTCAACCAGCCTATGTTAACATAAAAACTGAGTAGATTATTTGACAAACTATCGAGTTTATTATTATATATGCACTGGATGTTTTTTTTTTATCAGGGACCCATCTTCTTGAAGTCACTGCAGTGACCCCTATAATCAATCATCTTTAGGGTCTTGCTGCTGCCTGACAGATAATGTCTGCATGTAGCCATACAATGGGCCCACATAACGAATTTTACTAGTGAGTCCAAGGCACCTCAGTCCAATACCACACCACATTAAATACCTATTTTTCCAAGCAAGTCATAATTTTACAAATTCAGTGAAAAATCTCATCTCTGATGGTTCAGATCCATCTTCACTAATAGTGTTTTACATGTATGTCAAGAAGAAATGTGTAGAAGAAGAGGTTTCTGATCAGGCGCAAAATCACAGGCTCCAATACGTCTCTTATGGGTGAATCTGAAGAAATGTGTAGCATTACAATTTCTCCCACCAATCTCAAATAACAATTATATTGGACCATGGTCAATTCTGTGCACAGGTTCAAAGAAAATTGGCTTTACAGGACCCACAGTCTAAAATGTTCTTCTATCGCTCTTCTTTCACTGAAGCTGCCCAATACCAATGAGTTCCTAGAATGGAATATTGAAGTGAAATGGGTGATAAATAAGAAAATGCAATGTTTGTGTTGAAAGGTTTTTCTCCACCACTTTTAATTGCTCTATTTGGTGAAAATCCCAAAAGGATGACTTTGTGTACTGACCCCGGATTTAAAATTCACTTGAGAATGCTTTGTACTGGTCTTAGATATATTTGTATGAAGTAATCTTATCCTCTCATGGGTGTCATGACATTTGAATAAACAAGCCTAATTTGGATAGTCTTTTCCACAAATAAGATCTTTCCTTCTGCTTAATTTGTTGAACTTCTTTGAAGTCTTCCTAATTATGCAATTTTAAAAGTGCTTTTTGCAAACAACTCTGTTTGTTTTGCTATCTCTTGTAACAAATATGGTGTATTGGATTTTAAGAGGATGTAAAATAGCATCATATAGCGAATATATACTAAAGAATAATGTTTATCCACTGAGATAAATGAACAGTAATGGTAAATACATTGGTGAAAAATACATTGGAGCAGCTTTATCAGTAGGTCGCAGCAATAATGTTCAGTGCTATGTTAAAGAGAGGTTATCTAATGAAAGCAACCCTTTTGCAGACTGCAGCCATTCTGGTGGTCAGCTGATCTCCACAGGTCTGGCTTCAGAAACCACCATTGATGAGGCTAAGTGGCAATTCCAATATCCTGTTAGGGCATAGGGACAGACTACCGAAACCACCAGAGGCCTCTGACGGACACTGCCAGCACCCAGCCAGAATCTGCAACAGAGGCTCCTGCCAGAACCTGCACCTCAGATTTGAACCTAGCCTAAGCTGAATTTGCAGACATGGACCATGGGCTTTAAAGAGGACCTATCACATCTCCTGACAAGTCTGTTTTACGAAATAATTTATTAATCATACAATAATGATTCTGGAACTGGCATGTTGGATTTCATTGCAAGAGCTGTCTGGTGACAGCTTTCTCTCCTTTTCCCATTCACATATCCAGTTCCTCTAACAAAAAATGTGATGTCAGAGAGGATGTATGGGTTGTACTTTAGAGCTCAGTAACTTTAAAGGGGGTTTCTATCTTCAGGGGCTTTGCAGGAAGACCGCCACCATGTGGCCAGACCTTCGAAGCGAAGCATACTTACCTGTTCCCCGCCGCTGGCTTCTGGCTCCTTTGCTCCCCTTCCACTATTGTATCATCCTGACCCATGTGTCAAAATCTGGTTTGGAGGCCGCTGTAGTGACAGCAGTGACGCCTACCTTTCTGTCATGTGACCCATTGATGTAACGCAAGGGAGATGCATCACTACTTTGTCCAGTGATTGGCTGCAGTGGCTGTCAAACCGGATGTTGACACTCATGGACCAGAGTGCTGCATCAGCAGCAGGGGATAAGTAAGCCAGAAACCAGATGGGGGAAGCAGGTAAGTATGCTTCTCTCCACAGGCCCACCATATGGGGGGCCTCCCAGAAAGGTCTTCAAAGATAGAAAACCTCTTTAAACTTGGTAATTAGAATGCCTACTTTGCCACAAGTCATTTTGTGAAATTTTTGATCTACTAGATCTGCCTAGTCAGTTGTGAAGAGTCTAGGACTAAAGCTACCCATACACATTCAATAACTGTCGACCGACAATTATCTCTCCAGACTTCCTCCCAACTCCCCTATACACATACACATTTAACTTGGCTGAATGTGTATGTGTATACTATGGGGAAAGTGGAGAAAGCCACAGCCAAAAACTTCTGGTGATGGCGTATCTCCCGGGAGAACAAAAGAATTGGCCAAAAATATTCATTTTGCCCTATCCTTTTCTCATCTGTCGCGGAAGAGTTAGGAGCTCCCCACACAAACTAGTGTGTCGACCAAACCGCCATTCTCTGCGGTTTCCGTCAACAGAAGACTAATGTGTCTGGCCAGCTTAACAACAGCTCAGCCATGAAGTGGTACACCATGAAAAATCACAAACTATGGCTATTGATTACTCAAGCAGATAGTGCAGCAAAATTGCCATTACACTGTTGCTCACCTTTTACAAAGCTCAGCACTGCCACTGGAAATTACATTAGCACAATAACTGTGTAATAGAAAATTATGAAATAGGTTTCCATGGTGGAGGAGCTTCTAGAGGCAGACTGGGAACTTAAAGAGGACCTTTCACCACTCCTGACATGTCTGTTTTAATAGCTTCATGCATTCCTCATGTAACAACAATTCTGGAACATCTATTCTTATGGCTCTATGTTGAAGTTATGAATGACTTTCTAGCAGTCTGTAGTAAGGGTACAGAGGCATGGTAACCAGTTGGGGGGGTGTACCTGCACAGACTCACTCTATCCAGTCAGTGCTGCCATTTTCAGACTGTGCAGGTACACACCCCCAACTTGTTACCACGCCTCTGTACCCTTATTGCAGACTGCTAGCCATTCATTAATAATTTCTGGTTGAAATAATAAAGAAATGGCACAACATAGTGCCATAAGAATAGATGTTCCAGAATTGTTATTACATGGGGAATGCATGAAATTATTAAAACAGACATGTCAGGAGTGGTGAAAGGTCCTCTTTACAGTGGCCCTGAAAAAAAAAATCTAAAAGTGGCCCTAATGTTATAGGGGTGTCTATATTGACAGAAAGGGGGGAAACACAAGAGCATGGAACCAATACAAGTTTGTAGGGTCAGCAATACCATAGTACAGCACAGAATACCATGCCACAGAACCAAATACTACAACGCACCACAAAATACCTCCCAGAAGCTATCTCTCTGTGGTGGCCATTAACAGCTGCCACATTCTCTCCTCCTCCTCCACTTGTCTCTAATAGGGATATTGAGCAGGGGGCTTAGGTGGTGAGATGTATGCAACAGCACCAAGCCAGCCCTACATTCAACATGCTGCCTGGACTTCCTCTAATAATGACCCTATAATGCCCCAAGTAGTATTTACCTGATCAGTGGCAGTGAGGAGAGCTCAGGTGGCCCTATGGGCATCATACAACTGGGAAAATTCCCTGTCGGGTCTATGGCCAGTCCACCCCTGGAAGCTGCATACAAATAGTGGAAATGTATTGTCTGGAGTTATTAATCATGCTTTACTAGCTGGTGGTCTGAATTTTGGTTTGGGAGATGCCTGGACAACTATACCTACCAGAATGCATATTGCCTATTGTAAAATTTGTTGGAGGAGGGATAATGTTTTGAAGCTGTTTTCAAGGTTTGGACAAGGGCCCTTAATTCCAGTGAAGAATAATGTTCAATGCTACAGCATACAAATATATATTGACAACCAAATTTTGTAGCAACAGTTTCGGGAAGATTCATTGCTGTATTAGCATGACTATGACTCTGTGTACAAAGTAAGGTTATGGTTTGATGAGTTTGGTGTGGTCGAACTCCAGTGGTTGCCCAGAGCCCTGACCTCAACCCTGTGGAACACCTTTGGGATTAACTGGAATGCCAATTATGAGCCAGACCTTCTCATCCAAAATTAGTACACAACCTCAAAGATGATCCTCTGGCTGAATGGACACAGAATCTCATAGACACACTACAAAATCTTGTGGAAAGCCTTCCCAGAATAATACAAACTCTCATGGTCACAAAAGGGGCCCAACTCCATAATAATAACAATGGTTTTGGAATGTACTGTTCAACATCTGCACTCATTACCCTATAGCGTGAAAGTGGAAACAGAATGCATAAAATGTTTGGATTGAAAAATTTAGCATTTACATAAGTATTCAGACCCTTCACTCAGTACTTAGTTGAAGCACCTTTGACAGAGATTACAGCCTAAAGTCTTCTTGGGTATGATGTCACAATGTTTTGCCTGGGTTGGCGGTTTAATTTTCTGCAATTCTTTTTTGCAGATCCTCTCAAGTTCTGTCAGGTTAAATGGGGACCATCAATGGACAGCCATTTTCAGGTGTCTCCAGAGATGTTCAGTTGGGTTCAAGTCAGTGCTCTGGCTGGGCCACTTAAGGACATTCACTGAGTTGTCCCTAAGCCACTGCTTTCGGCTCTGTGCTTAGGGTCATTGTTTTGTTGGAAGGTGAACCTTGAGCCCTATACATCAACCCTGACCAGTCTCCCTGTCCCAACCACTGAAAAACACGGCATGATGCTAACACCACCATGCTTCACTGTAGGGATGGCATTAGGTAGTGCCTGGTTTCCTCTAAACATGATGCTTAGAATTGAGGCCAAAACGTTAAATCTTGGTTTTATCAGAACAGAGAATCTTGCTTCTAAAAAATCTTTAGGCCTTCCCTTATTATTAGGTTTTCCTCATCAAAGACATCCTGCTGGTCTGGGGTGCTCCAGTATTTATTATTTGTCTTGCATATGTATTATCAATTGTTTCTTTAATACCTATTACCACACGGATACGGTTGGTCCCCTGATGAACCTTTGCTACTTTTAAGGGGAAACGCGTTGGGACATTGTATATGGTGTGTCATATTAAGTAATAGGGCTGGTTTAGGACAGGCTAGCCAAGGTACGTGGACGGAGTACCCCTACAATCAAGGGGTATCTCCGGGCTGAGCAGTGATTGCTTAGGGTGAGTATAGGGATGGTTAGAGTCATGTTGGTGCTTGTTTGTGTCTTTTACTGAGGAGAGCCTTATTTCTAGTCATACTGCCATAAAGCACAAATTTGACCTTCTGGAAGTTTCTACCATCTGCACACAGAAATTTTGACGCTCAGCCAGAAAGACCATTGTATTCTTGGTCACCACCCTTACCAAGGCCCTTTTTCCCTGACTACATAGTTCGATGGGGTAGCCAGCTCTAGAGAGAGTCCTGGTTGTTCCAAACTTCTTATATTTAAGAATTATGGAGGTCACTGTGCACTTGGGAACTTTCAATGCAGCAAAATGTTTTTTATACCCTTCTACAGATCTGTGGCTCCGCACAGTCCTGTCTGAGCTGTACAGTCATTTCTTTCCTCCTCATGGCTTGGTTTTTGCTCTGTTATGCATTGTCAGCTGTGAAACCTTATATAGACAGGGCTGTATCTTTCTGAATCAAGTTCAATCAACTGAATTTACCACAGGTGGACTCCAACCACGCTGTAGAAACATCTCAAAGACAAAGACTTTCCAAATACACTGTAGTTGTGATGGTCAGGTGCCTACATATTTTTGGCCACAAACTGCTGTTTGCTGTTTTGCATATTTCAGTCTTTGTCCTTTTCACTTTCATTGTTTAATGTAAGTTATTTCTTATTCTGTGTTTGTACCCTTTTACTTAGTAGTGTAATTGCAAAATTTGAAGCATGGACTTTTACAGAAATTTCAGCTCAATTAATTAAAATATTTAAAAGGGACAGGTCAAGTGCTAAACTCAGAGACACTCCATTAGAAAAGGGTTATATTAAAATCAAGGTTTGGCATTTTGTCATTAGCCAGCTCCCCATCCATAAAAAATCTTTTATGTTATTCTCTAATTTGTGTGATGGCTCTATGTCAAAAAGCTTTTGAAATACCTAATTTGGCATAAGTGTGCCTTCTTACATCAGCTAAGCAGGCTTGGCATTACATTCTTCAGAAATTGCCAGTGAAATCTACCTATTCAACATTTGCCTATGCTTAGCCTTGAAGAAAAAGTTCCTGTAGAAGAAAATAAAAGACTACTGCCCCCTCTTTCATATTGCAGTCTGCACAATAATCCTACAATGTGAATGTTACCTGTCCTGCTACCTCCAATATAATGGCAGGAAAAAATTAATAAAAGGTTAATAATATTTCTATACTAGATACAGACCAGGTACAGCCATACTCACAAGATAAATGTCAGTAAAACCGACTGATTTCACTGGGACTGGCCATATGGTTCTCACTGCCTACCCTGTGAGAGATCTGAGAAGATCGGTAGACTTGCCGCACGTGAGTCTATCTGACAGGTCTTTCTGTGATTCCTTTCTGTTTGTTGTTGTGGGCTGGATCCCACCTCTCCACAGATTCTGCTCGTTAGCTTTTTAAGAGGCTCTATTTAAGTCTGCCTCTTACTGCTGACTTTGCGGTTGATATTTTCCTTCTGGAGTTCTATACTGATTGTTTGTGGATCCTTTACTTCCTGCTCGTCTCAAGCTAAGTCCTCCTGTTTTCTCCTTTGTGCATGTGTTGCTTCTAGGTCTCAGGGAGACGCTGGTCCCTTCACGGTGGAAGGTACCGGCTGTCTCATTCCCCGCTCCCTAAGTTAGGGTTTGCTTAGGTTCCAGAGTGAGTTCGTTCACTATCAGGACTTGCTCATACTGTCAGCAGTCAGGGAGAGGCTCAGGGATTGTTAGGAGGTTACCATTCCCTCCTCCCTAGCTTTGAGGCCTAGTCTGTTTACCTGTTGCTGTTTGTTTACTTGGTGTTTCTCTTATCCCCACTTGCCGTGACATTGGTGTTGTCCTGAGTGTGTCCTGATAACAAATGTTGAGAAAATGAAGGGTCACACATGTTTGATTTCAAGGTTTATGATTGTTTTATTCTTACTGGAAATAAGCTGCAGCATACTCCTCTCTTGCTATTGTGAATACATGCACGCTAAGTCAATCATACATGTGTATTAGATAGTTGGAAGGTATAGCTATTTCAGGTGTATGACCATCTTAAAGGGTTTCTATCACTTGGTATCACATATTTAGGTGTCAGACACTAGCGATCCGCTAGTGTCTGCTCTAACAAACCATCCTAATATGATAGGTTTTGGGGCAGCCGTTTCGCTAAAATAACAACTTATATCTATATGCTAATGAGCCTCTAGGTGCTATGGGGGCGTCATTAGCACCTAGAGGCTCCGTCTACCTTCATAAACTGTCGCCGCCCAGCGCGTCCCTCCAGCCCGCCCATCTCCTGCTGAATGCGATCCTCTCCGTGCGCGTCTCTGTTCGGCGCATGCGCAGTGAATGTCTGACCGCTTCACTGCTCAGACATCTCCACTGCGCCTGCACCGATGACATCATAGTGCTCCGAGGAACAGGCGCAGTGGAGATGTCTGAGCAGGGAAGCGGTCAGACATTCACTGCGCATGCGCCGAACAGAGACGCGCACAGAGAGGATCGCATTCAGCAGGAGATGGGCGGGCTGGAGGGACGCGCTGGGCGGCGGCAGTTTATGAAGGTAGACGGAGCCTCTAGGTGCTAATGACGCCCCCATAGCACCTAGAGGCTCATTAGCATATAGATATAAGTTGTTATTTTAGCGAAACGGCTGCCCCAAAACCTATCATATTAGCATGGTTTGTTAGAGCAGACACTAGCGGATCGCTAGTGTCTGACACCTAAATATGTGATAGGAAGTGATAGAAACCCTTTAACACTAAAACCACAGGCAAGAGGAGGTACTGTACATCTGATATTTTGTTTCTCAATTGAAAGACTTTCCAGGTATTCTTTAGATCAGGCATGCTCAACCTGTGGCCTTCCAGCTGTTGTAAAACTACAACTCCCAGCATGCCCGAATAGCCTACAGCAGGGCATTGTGGGAGTTGTAGTGCTATTGTAGTGCTATTACTGTAATTGTATTTAACTGTAGAATGAAGGTAACAGGTCAGTATTACCGCATAGGGAATCCTTTAAAAACAAAACATATAAAACTATTGCAGAATTGCATTTTTTTTCCCGTTCCAGCCCATTGAGAAATTTTTTACATTGACAAATGAAAATGTAAAAATCTAAAATTGTCCAGGGCTGAAATAATAATTTCTGAAGGTAGCTCTAATTTAGTATTTCTATTACTTTTATTTCTCCTATCTTCCATGGAGGGCTGTGGTCCTGTCTCTGCAGCTCTTTGTCTAAGCAGCAACAGGTGGGACATCTGAGCCTGTGGAGAGGAAAACTAAAGATAAATGCAGAATACAAGTCATATAATGTCCAGGTATTATATATGCTATACCTTGTATATACATATAACAGCTTTTTCTGAAAAGTCACCCACAATAACAGATATACTTTTAAAAATAAAGAAAACATTATTGTTTAGCCTAATTAATAATTATGTTTTTTGTTTCATATGTAATGTTCCTTTAAAATTCGCCTTTCCTGCTTCCATGTCAGTAGCAGTAATAATTACCCTGATACTGTAAAACAGTTCTTGCTCAGAGCAATATTCTTCAGTGGCTATGGCGCTAATTGGTGCTAATTTATTCAATTAGTGTTTGCAATGCAGCAGATAATCTTGTAAAAACTGATAAAATACTACTTCCATGGTCAATTGTGTTTTATCACCCCACAATAAAACTATAGGAGAGCAACCAAAGCATGTAGACATGTAGGACAATATTTTACCTGTTTAATCTATTTGTAAAATGGAAAATTAAACATAATGACTAATTTATTGCTCAGATCACTGAGCTAAAGCGCAGGAATATTTGTAGCATTATTTGCATTTTGTTAGAATTATTTGTTTTGTTGCGGACTTCAAAGCTCCTATATTAGGGGTGCATTGCCTTTCAATCTAAGTGCCACAATGAAACTTTGGCATGGCATAGTATGTATTACAAATATTGAGCACATTTACTGCTCTGCTATATGTTTCATTCATATATGGCTAGGGCTGAACTTCAACTTTTAAGAAATCACTCTCCATAGGAATGCACTGATTAGCTTGAAAATCTCTACCATGAAAATCAAGCAATAGTTACTTTTTTCCTCCATAAAGTAATGTAAAAATTGCCCATAAATCTCTTGAAAAGGGTGTTCAAGAGTCTGTGTATTTGGAGAAAACTACTTGTGCCACACAGGATTTCACCCGAGATCTTTAAGCAGGATAGCGGCAGTAAGTTTGATTTAAAAAAAAATGTATTGTTAATTTTACACTCAGATGCCATGATCATGTATGAAAGCGGCATCTGGGGGGTACAATGACGGGGGCGGCGGTATCGCAGCTCCCTATCACTGCACCCACTACTTACTTACCATGTTTAAAGTGTTTTGTTTTCTTACATCCAGCACAGTGAAGGGATTTTACAAAATTTACCAGGATCTTGGATGCACCACATTCCTTTCATTGTGTCTAATCTGGCAGCTAACTGCAGCTCAGTCTTTTTCCCCTCCCAACCATCCCGGGCTCACTGGAACAGTCTCAGATATCAGTGGCTGTCCTGGGAGGGCCGAGTTATGTCCCTGCTTCACCATTCAACTGCTGGTGCTCCCCAGCAGGCATTATGTGGTCACACATCGCACTGCTGGGCTGTGTAGGAGGAGCACAGGCTGATTTCTGGGCCTGCACGCTCCTCCTACACAGTCCAGCAGCACAATGTGTGACTGTATTGTGCTTGCTAGGTAGCACAAGATGTGATCAGATCATCAGGAAACAGCCAGGTCAGTATTTAGTAGGGATGTCCCGATACCATTTTTTTAAGACTGAGTACGAGTACCGATACTTTTATTTAAGTACTCGCCGATACCAATTACTAGGGATGTCCCGATACCGATACCAGTATCGGTATCGGGACCGATACCGGGCATTTGCACGAGTACATGTACTCGTGCAAATGTCCCCGATACCACTGCCGATACCTGTGCGCCGCTTCTATGTGTCTGTGTCAGTCCGCAGCCTGCCCCTGCACCTCGCACAGCTAACAGCTTCACAGGCAGCAGCAGGCACTGTGTAATAGGAGCCGACAGTGGAAGCTAGCTCCGCCCCGCCCCTCCCCGCCCTCCAACCAATCAGAGGCAACCAGCACTGACTCACAGCACAGGGAGCGTAGTGCAGAGACTCAGAGAATCGTCTGACAGTTTATTAGTTAAAAGAATCGTCACCGAGTCCCTGCCAGGCCTCCTGCTCTGCGGCTCCCTGTAAGTCCATCCGGGGGAAGGGGGAAGGGGGGGGGGCATTATTAGCATAGCATGTAGTGGAGCTGTGTGTGTACAGGGTGCATGTAGCAGAGCAGGAAGTCTGGGGTGACACAGTCTCTGACTCATTCGATTCGTTTTAACTAATAAACTCTCAGACGATTCTCTGAGTCCCTGCAATAACTATACATTGTAATTACATCAGTCTGCTCCACTGCATTCACTGCAGCAGAGCTGTGTTTGCCAGGAGCGAGTCCCTCTAAAGGTGTAGTGTCTGTCTTCTATGGCCCTGGTCCTTCCCTTCCTGCCTGCAAGCTGCACATTGATCTCTAAAAGCAGGCATTAGGGCAAGAAGAAATATACATTACTGTATGATGGCCACAAGACTATTATACTGAGGAGGGGGGCTTCAAAAATTGTTGTCCTGACTCCTTACAGTAGCATCTCCTTGTGGCCGCCCCCATACAGTGTAACGTCTCCTTGTGGCTGCCCCCATACAGTATAACGTCCCCTTGTGGCTGCCCCATACAGTATAATGTCTCCTTGTGGCTGCCCCCATACAGTATAACATCTCCTTGTGGCTGCCCCATACAGTATAACGTCTCCTTGTGGCTGCCCCATACAGTATAATGTCTCCTTGTGGCTGCCCCATACAGTATATAACGTCTCCTTGGAATGTTATAGTTCTGTTTTTGGGCCTTTTGGTTGGTCAGTGGTCAGAAAATACATGTGTGTATTTTATTGTTAAAATTAGTATCGGTAATTGGTATCGGCGAGTACTTAAATAAAAGTATCGGTACTCGTACTCAGTCTTAAAAAAATGGTATCGGGACATCCCTACCAATTACCGATACTAATTTTAACAATAAAATACACACATGTATTTTCTGACCACTGACCAACCAAAAGGCCCAAAAACAGAACTATAACATTCCAAGGAGACGTTATATACTGTATGGGGCAGCCACAAGGAGACATTATACTGGTATCGGTATCGGGACATCCCTAGTATTTAGTGTTTTCTATTTTAACAGAGGCGGCACTATGATAACTACTAAAAGGGGACATAATGTGGGCATAACTACAAAAGGGGGCACACTGCTGACATAACTACTAAAGGGGGCACAATGTGGAAATAACTACTAAAAGAGGGCACAATGTGGGCAACACTGCTAAAAGGGTGGCACAATGTGAGCATCATTACTAAAACAGGGGCACAATGTGGGAATTACTACTCAAAGGGAGCACACTGTGGCAATACTACTAAAAGGGGACACAATGTGGGCATTCCTACTAAAAGGGGGCACAATGTGGGCATTACTACTTAAAGGTTGACAATGTGGACATAACTACTGAAAGTGGGGCTAAATGTGGGCATAACTACTGTATGGAGACACAATGTGGGCATAACTACTGTGTGGGGACACAATGTTGGCATAACTACTGTGTGGGGACACAATGTGGGCATAACTACTGTGTGGGGCATAATGTGGTTATAACTACTAAAAGGGGGCACAATGTGAGCATAACTACTGAAATGGTGGCACAATGTGGGCATTACTACTGTGAGGGGACAATGTGGGCATAACCACAATGAAGGGGCACAATGTGCATATAACTTTGTGAAGGTGGGATTGGGCATGTATAGATATGCATTAGAGAGTTAGAGTTAGAGATGTGGCTTTATACTATAAAATTTGTTCCGGCACGCTATCTGCGCCTCTGCCATTGTCCCTCCTTGTCACTTTAAAAAGTTGGGAGGTTTGCAGCTCCTTCACTCAGCTGGGAATCAAGCCCCCACTGATAAAACATTGAAACAACATTTAAAGTTTCCCCTTTAAATATAGCTGAGCACAGAGCTGAAAACACCTATGGGTAAAATTTATGGTAACTTTTGAGGCCAGTTTTGTTTCAGTCCACTTGCGTACTTTGAACCAAATTTGTCAAATGTCACACATTGTACCAGATTTACTAATCCTATAGATGGAGTAAACTAAGACAAACTGGAAGGATTTAAAAACATGATTTCCCCTGTGCTCAGGGACAGGCTGAGCTGGGGGGCACAGTAGCTGTTCAGGGCCACTGTGGCCCCTGAACTCAATTGTATCTGCATCTACTTGTATCTGCATTTACTAGACACAGATACAATTGAGCCTGCAGCAGCTTCGGTGAGACAAGGGAACCAGTGGTTTCCTGCCCTGTTATTCCCCTGTTGCATTGCTAATACTATGCCTAACCCTAATACTGGCCCTAATATACTAACCCTAAGGCCTTGTGCACACGAACACATGTATTTTGCCGTCCGCGAAAAATAAGGATGACATCCGTATGCATTCCGTATTTTGCAGAATGGAACAGCTGGCCCCTAATAGAACAGTACTATCCTTGTCCGTATGTCAGGATAGGTAGGCCCCACACACTAGGGAAAAGCAAGGTCACCTCCTAGTAATCCCTGACACACTTTCCCTAGGCTGCTAAGCCCATGTGCATACCTCAATGGTAGATATACACATGTCCCCGTGCCTAAGACTATAACACACTAAACAGACCCTCAGCAATAGGGAAAAGGGTAAGAGACACCCAGCGCCTTCTACCACCAAAGGCGCTAGGGTCCCCACTAGAGGCCTAGACCAAACAGAAACCAAAAGGGAAAAGAGAAGGGAAAAGACTTATCTGATACGAGAAGGAGCAGACGATCGACCAAGCATCCAAAGCTCACACAAGGTAGAACTATAACCTGCAAAGGCTATAGGGAAAAAGGGAGGTACAAATAGCTTCACTAATCACCAAAAGAACACCACCTAGAGGAAGGTGGAACTGTGCTCAAACCCACAACAAACAAACTTTCAGATCGAGTCACGTGCAACAATTCTGACTGATCTCCTCAAACCACCCACAGGGCAGGGCGTGACAGTACCCCTCTTCTACAGGTGACCTCCGGACACCCAGGCCCAACTCTATCCGGGTGTGCCCTGTGAAAGGCGTTCACAAGGCGGCTAGTGTTAACATCGGTAGCCGGAACCCACATTCTTTCCTCGGGACCATATTCCCTCCAATGCACCAGGTACTGAAGGGAACCCCTAAGAACACGAGAGTCGAGAATCCTAGAGATCTGAAATTCCAGATTACCATCAACCTAAACAGGAGGAGGAGGCAAAGGAGATGTTCCGCAGGTTCTACATACTTTTTCAACAAGGACCTGTGAAATACATCATGGATCTTCCAGGTCTGCGTAAGTTCCAGACGAAACACCACCGGATTGACAATGGCCGTGATTTTGTACAGACCAATAAATCTTGGAGCCAATTTCCAAGGGTACCTTCAGCTTAATATTCTTAGTGGACAACCACACCAAATCACCCACACACAGGTCCGGACCAGTCATACGTCTCCTGTCAGCCATCCTTTTATATCTTTGACCCATCTTTTTCAAATTGACTTGAATCTTCCGCCAGATAGATGACAAAGAGGAAGAGAACCTCTCATACTCTGGTATCCCAGAAGATATGGTCCCAGAAAAAGTACCAAACTGAGGGTGAAAACCATATTCGCCAAAAAATGGTGACTTATCAGTTGACTCCTGCCTGCGGTTATTCAAGGCAAACTCTGCTAAAGACAAGAACGATGACCACTCACCCTGATTCTCAGCGACAAAACACCTCAAATATGTCTCCAGGCTTTGGTTAGTGCGCTCTATTTGACCATTCGACTGATGATGAAAGGCCGAAGAGAAAGATAACTGAATACCCAGGTGAGAACAAAACGCCCTCCAAAACCTGGAAACAAATTGCGTCCCCCTATCAGACACCACATTAGAGGGAACGCCATATAGTTTCACAATGTTATCAATAAAAACCTGAGCAAGGGTTTTCGCATTGAGCAAACCTGATAATGGTACAAAGTGAGCCATCTTGCTAAAGCGGTCCACTACCACCAAAATCACAGTTTTCCCAGAAGAACTCGGCAAATCAGTAATAAAGTCCATGGACAAGTGCGTCCAAGGACGAGACGGGATGGACAAAGGAAGAAAAGATCCCGATGGTCGCGTGTGAGCCACCTTTGCGCGAGCACAGGTCTCACAAGCTGCTACATAACCTTCAACATCTTTACGCAACCCAGGCCACCAAAATCTCCAGGAAATAAGATCTATTGTGGATCTACTTCCAGGATGTCCCACAAGGACAGTATCATGATGTTCCTTGAACACTTTGTATCGCAGTTCAGAGGGAACAAACAACTTACCTGGAGGACAAGAATCAGGTGCCTCCTCTTGGGCCCCCAAAACTTCCGTCTCCAGCTCGGGGTAAAGGGCGGAAACCACCACCCCATCAGCCAAAATTGGAGAGGGATCCTCCGAATCTCCCCCCCAGGAAAACTACGTGACAACGCATCCGCCTTGATGTTTTTAACCCCCGGGCGATAAGTGATTGTTGAGGAAGGGTTGAAAAATATATATATATATATATATACACTGCGTGCAGAATTATTAGGCAAATGAGTATTTTGACCACATCATCCTCTTTATGCATGTTGTCTTACTCCAAGCTGTATAGGCTCGAAAGCCTACTACCAATTAAGCATATTTAGTGATGTGCATCTCTGTAATGAGAAGGGGTGTGGTCTAATGACATCAACACCCTATATTAGGTGTGCATAATTATTAGGCAACTTCCTTTCCTTTGGAAAAATGGGTCAAAAGAAGGACTTGACAGGCTCAGAAAAGTCAAAAATAGTGAGATATCTTGCAGAGGGATGCAGCACTCTTAAAATTGCAAAGCTTCTGAAGCGTGATCATCGAACAATCAAGCGTTTCATTCAAAATAGTCAACAGGGTCGCAAGAAGCGTGTGGAAAAACCAAGGCGCAAAATAACTGCCCATGAACTGAGAAAAGTCAAGCGTGCAGCTGCCAAGATGCCACTTGCCACCAGTTTGGCCATATTTCAGAGCTGCAACATCACTGGAGTGCCCAAAAGCACAAGGTGTGCAATACTCAGAGACATGGCCAAGGTAAGAAAGGCTGAAAGACGACCACCACTGAACAAGACACACAAGCTGAAACGTCAAGACTGAGCCAAGAAATATCTCAAGACTGATTTTTCTAAGGTTTTATGGACTGATGAAATGAGAGTGAGTCTTGATGGGCCAGATGGATGGGCCCGTGGCTGGATTGGTAAAGGGCAGAGAGCTCCAGTCCGACTCAGACGCCAGCAAGGTGGAGGTGGAGTACTGGTTTGGGCTGGTATCATCAAAGATGAGCTTGTGGGGCCTTTTCGGGTTGAGGATGGAGTCAAGCTCAACTCCCAGTCCTACTGCCAGTTTCTGGAAGATACCTTCTTCAAGCAGTGGTACAGGAAGAAGTCTGCATCCTTCAAGAAAAAACATGATTTTCATGCAGGACAATGCTCCATCACACGCGTCCAAGTACTCCACAGTGTGGCTGGCAAGAAAGGGTATAAAAGAAGAAAATCTAATGACATGGCCTCCTTGTTCACCTGATCTGAACCCCATTGAGAACCTGTGGTCCATCATCAAATGTGAGATTTACAAGGAGGGAAAACAGTACACCTCTCTGAACAGTGTCTGGGAGGCTGTGGTTGCTGCTGCACGCAATGTTGATGGTGAACAGATCAAAACACTGACAGAATCCATGGATGGCAGGCTTTTGAGTGTCCTTGCAAAGAAAGGTGGCTATATTGGTCACTGATTTGTTTTTGTTTTGTTTTTGAATGTCAGAAATGTATATTTGTGAATGTTGAGATGTTATATTGGTTTCACTGGTAAAAATAAATAATTGAAATGGGTATATATTTGTTTTTTGTTAAGTTGCCTAATAATTATGCACAGTAATAGTCACCTGCACACACAGATATCCCCCTAAAATAGCTAAAACTAAAAACAAACTAAAAACTACTTCCAAAAATATTCAGCTTTGATATTAGTGAGTTTTTTGGGTTCATTGAGAACATGGTTGTTGTTCAATAATAAAATTAATCCTCAAAAATACAACTTGCCTAATAATTCTGCACTCCCTGTATATATATGTATACATGCGAACGTGTGCGCATGTATAATATATATGCATACACAGTATAGCATGCCCAACATCTGCGCCCATCTATCCTTAGTATTCCACGGGGGATCATTGTTGGCCCCTGTGGGGAATATGTGCCCTCTTATATGTTCCTTTTATAAATATGTGCCCCCATATGTGTCCCCTTATAGTATATGTCCCCTTATAATATCGCCTCATCCATAGACCCCTTTGATGGGAAATATGTCACCTAAAACCAGAGGTATCAGTGTGAATGTGCCCCAAGCATTCACACTGATGGCATCTGGTTGATTGTATCAGAATGACCGGACAAGAGTCCGGTCATCCTGTATGCTTCAAAGAACTCCGATTCAATAGAATCGGAGTCCTTTGTACTAATTATCTCCAGCGCCGCTGGAGATAATTATGCATAATAGGAAGAGGGGAGAAACCTCCCCTCCTTCTATTATGTGCATTCCGGCAGCGCGATTACTATCGCGCTGTCCAGAATGCCAAGTGTTACAGGCGGGAGATCAAAGGCTTCTCCCGCCTGTCACGTCATATCACCGTGCCGGCCCACGTGTCTTTGCCCGGGGCGTCCGCGCACACTACAGAGTGCGTGCGCCACAGCGCGGGCGGCCCAGGAGTGCGGGCTGCGGGATATAAATATCCAGCAGCCCTGCACTCAGGGCGGGAGAGCCAAGCCGCCCACCAAAGAAGACCCCTGGACCCTGGAGGGCTGAGTACCTACCCTATCCCACCAACGGACCCCTAAATTAACCCCTACTTGCCCATATCCCCTATCCCACCAACAATTCCCATATTCCCTATACCCCCTTGCCCATATCCCCTATCCCACCAACGATTCCCATATCCCCTACACAACCCCTACTTGCCCATAACCCCTATGCCACCAACGATTGCCATATCCCCTACACAACCCCTCCCTATCCCACCAACGAACCCCTCCCATATCCCCTACACAACCCCTACTTGCCCATATCCCCATATTCCCTATCCCACCAACGAACCCCTACTACCCCTACTCCCTATACCATACCCCCTGTTGTACAATCCCTGCTGTACAATATATACCCCTATCCCTGATATTTAACCCTTACAACCCTGTGTCTGTGGCCTGCATTCACCCCTGTAGTGCCACCGTTCCCTGTAGGGATAGTTTTTAGTCCAGGTTGGGTGGGCTGCTAATGTATGTGTGTGTGTACTGTATAGTTAGTTTGTGGGTGGAACTTGGGATTGAATAGTGTATTTAGTGCTGTATTTATAGTACTGTATTGTTAGTGCTTTGCGTACGTTGTGTACTGTAGAATAATAAATATTGTGTGTTATTTGTACCTACTGTGTAACGTGTGGTTATTAGCGGTAGTTAGTTCAGTAAGGCGCATGCAGCTAGTTTAGTGATTAGCGTAAAGCAAAGTGAAAGTATTATTCTTTATATAAAGGTATAAATAGGCGGAGTCATCACTAGACGGCTCCTCCTATTTATGAATATTAATTATTGATATTTGCATAAATATTGGTAATTAATATTCCCCCGTTACAGTGACCACAAAATTGAACCTAGTAAAAAACAATGACCATCTAGCCTGCCTAGGATTCAAACGCTTAGCAGATTGCAGGTAAGCCAGATTCTTATGGTCAGTAAATACCGTAATCGGATGAGTAGCCCCTTACAGCCAATGACGCCACTCTTCAAAGGCCAGTTTGATGGCCAACAACTCTCTATTCCCCACATCATAATTTCTTTTGGCGGCCGAGAGTTTCTTGGACAAAAAAGCACTCGGAAGCCACTTGCTGGGAGGGGGACCCTGCAACAAGACTGCTCCGACACCTACTTCTGATGCATCAACCTCCACAATGAAGGGTTGATATACATCAGGCTGCATAAGAATGGGAGCAGAAGCAAAACATTTCCTAATAGCAGAAACGGCCTGCAATGTCTCCTCCGACCAGACAGAGAAGTCAGCGCCCTTCCTAGTCATATCTGTCAGAGGTTTGACAATGGTGGAATAATTCAGGATGAATTTTCTGTAGTAATTCGTAAATCCTAAAAACCGCATGAGGGCTTTCTTATTCTCCAGCCGATCCCATTCCAGTACCGCACGGACCTTTTCGGGATCCATACGAAAACCAGAGGCAGAAAGCAAGTACCACAAAAACTGCAGCTCCTGAACAGCAAACACACATTTTTCCAACTTAGCATACAATTTATTCTCCCGAAGGATCGATAACACTTGTCTCAAATTATCCTGATGGGTCTTCATATTGGGAGAATAAATAAGTATGTCATCGAGGTAAATAACCACAAGCCTCCCCACCAAATGATGAAAGATGTCATTGATAAAGCGCTGAAAGACTGCAGGGGCATTAGTTAAACCAAAGGGCATAACTAAATTCTCGAAGTGTCCCTCAGGGTTATTGAAGGCCATCTTCCATTCATCCCCTTCCGTGATTCTGATCAGATTATAAGCTCCTCTTAAATCTAACTTAGAAAACACTTTGGCACCGACAATCAAATAGATCCAGAATCAAGGGAAGGGGATAAGGGTAACGGGCAGTAATGAGATTCAGTTCCCGGAAATCTAGGCACGGTTTAAGGGATCCATCTTTCTTCTTTACAAAAAAGAAGCCAGCGACCATTGGAGACTTAGATGGTCTAATATGACCCTTTGCCAAACTTTCGGTAATATACTCCCGCATAGCTACTCTTTCGGGTTGAGAAAGATTATACAGGGTGGGCCATTTATATGGATACACCTTAATAAAATGGGAATGGTTGGTTATATTAACTTCCTGTTTGCGGCACATTAGTATATGTGAGGGGGGAAACTTTTCAAGATGGGTGGTGACCATGGCGGCCATTTTGAAGTTGGCCATTTTGAATCCAACTTTTGTTTTTTCAATAGGAAGAGGGTCAGGTGACACATCAAACTTATTGGGAATTTCACAAGAAAAACAATGGTGTGCTTGGTTTTAACGTAACTTTATTCTTTCATGAGTTATTTACAAGTTTCTGACCACTTATAAAATGTGTTCAATGTGCTGCCCATTGTGTTGGATTGTCAATGCAACCCTCTTCTCCCACTCTTCACACACTGATAGCCACACCACAGGAGAAATTCTAGCACAGGCTTCCAGTATCCGTAGTTTCAGGTGCTGCACATCTCGTATCTTCACAGCATAGACAATTGCCTTCAGATGACCCCAAAGATAAAAGTCTAAGGGGGTCACTGGATATGTGAAATTGCTACATGATGATGTGTTTCCCTCTTAATGCACTGAAGCTGGCACAAAGGGGCAGAGGGATAGCAGAGCAGGGGGAGGCTGATGCTGCTACTATCAGCCTCCCCCTGTCCCCCCCTGTATCAAGCCTCCCCCTGTATCAAGTGTATCTCTCCCCCATGTGCCAGTATCATAGTGCCAAACCCACCCATGTGCCAGTATCAAGTGCCAACCCCCCCCCCCACATGCCAGTATCAAGTGCCTCTCTCCTCCCCCCCATGTCCCAGTATCATAGTGCCATCTCCCCCCCCATAAAAAAAAGTGCCAGTATCAAGTGCCTCTCTCCCTTCCCCCCCCCCCTGTGCCAGTATCAGGTGCCAACCCCTCCCCCCCATGTGCCAGTATCAGGTGCCTCTCCCCCCCCCCCCAGGTGCCAGTATCAGGTGCCAACCCCCCTCCCCCCTCAGGTGCCAGTATCAGGTGCCTCTCCCCCCCCCCCCCATGTGCCAGTATCAGGTGCCAACCCCCTCTCCCCCCCAGGTGTCAGTATCAAGTGCCTCTCTCATCCCCCCCATGTCCTAGTATCATAGTGCCATCTCCCCCCCCCCCCACAAAAAAAAGTGCCAGTATCAAGTGCCTCTCTCCCTCCCCCCCATGTGCCAGTATCAGGTGCCTCTTCCCCCCCCCATGTGCCAGTATCAGGTGCCAACCCCCCCTTCCCCCCCCCCCAGGTGCCAGTATCAGGTGCCAACCCCTCTCCCCCCCATGTGCCAGTATCAGGTGCCTCTCTCCCCCCCCATGTGCCAGTATCAGGTGCCAACCCCCCCCCAGGTGCCAGTATCAGGTGCCAACCCCCCTCCCCCCATGTGCCAGTATCAAGTGCCCCCCGCTCCCCCCATGGCAGTAATAGTCGGGTATTAAAAAAATAAAATAAACACTTCTAGTTACCTCCATGTCAGCGATGCGATGCAGCCTCTTCCTGATCACATTAGCGAGGGGGCCTGGTCAGCGGCTGCTGCTGCTGTGAAGGGGCCCTGAATCGATATTTAACTAACTTGAAAATAAACTGTCACACACGCTGCCGGGGCGCCGGGCCCCGAAGCAGCTGCTTCCCCGGTAGTTACGCCACTGCCTGGCTGCCTGTGTGTAGTGTCTGTGTGTGTTAATAAAAAATGTAAAAAAACAGAATGCGGTCTGGACGGGCCCCCAGTGGCGTAGGGCCCGCCACTGCCTGGCTGCCTGTGTGTAGTGTCTGTGTGTGTTAATAAAAATTAGAAAAAACAGAATGCGGTCCGGACGGGCCCCATAGCCACTGCTATGGTTGCTATGGCGATCCCTACGCCACTGGTCATTCCACTCTGAGTCAGTCGCCCACCTTCTAAATTCAGCACAATAAGACTCAGCGGTACATTCTCCCTGGCACAAACTGCGCAACCTAGATTCAGCCATTGAGACCCAGTCTGGGTCATCATAAATCAGACCCAGGGCTCTGAAAAATTCATCCACCGACCGGAGGGACTGTGAACTGGTCGGCAGAGAAAAAGCCCAAGACTGAGCGTCGCCCTTTAGCAAAGAGATAATCATCCCTGCCTTTTCGTTTTCATCTCCAGATTAAATTGGCCGCAGACGAAAATACAATTTGCATGATTCCCTAATCCGAACAAAGTTATCACTTCCCCCAGAGCACCTATCAGGGAGAGCGACCTTAGGTTCAAGGCTGGACTGACTCCCACCAGCGGAGCCATGCAGCAGAAAATTCTGACACAGTGCAACTGAATTACGGAGGTCAGCTACCTCCCAAGTTAATTCCTGCATGCGATCAGCCAAAGCATCCATTTTGCACGGGACAAGGGAAACAAAATGACGGTATTGGGAGGTTATAATGTCACGATAGGTAGGAAAGGAAACAGCAGACTGAAAGACAAACTAAACAACGGGCTAGGCCCCACAAGCTAAGGAAGAACAAGGTCACCTCCTAGTAATCCCTGACACACTTTCCCTAGGCTGCTAAGCCCATGTGCATACCTCAATGGTAGATATACACATGTCCTCGTGCCTAAGACTATAACACACTAAACAGACCCTCAGCAATAGGGAAAAAGGGTAAAAGACACCCAGCGCCTTCTACCACCGAAGGCGCTAGCGTCCCCACTAGAGGCCTAGACCAAACAGAAACCAAAAGGGAAAAGAGAAGGGAAAAGACTTATCTGATACGAGAAAGAGCAGACGATCCACCAAGCATCCAAAGCTCACGCAAGGTAGAACTATACCTGCAAAGGCTATAGGGAAAAAGGGAGGTACAAATAGCTTCACTAATCACCAAAAGAACACCACCTGGAAGAAGGTGGAACTGTGCTCAAACCCACAACAAACTATCAGATCGAGTCACGTGCAGCAATTCTGACAGATCTCCTCAAACCACCCACAGGGCAGGGCGGGACACCGTAATGAGGACAATAATAGGACATGTTCTATTTTTTGGCGGAACGGCAATACAGACATACGGAAACGTAATGCACACGGAGTAACTTCCGTTTTTTTTGCGGATCCATTGAAGTGAATGGTTCCGCATACGGTCTGCCAAAAAAACGGAATGGACACGGAAAGAAAATACGTTTGTGTGCATGAGGCCTAATACTAATCCTAACCCTAAAACCGGACGTAACCTTAACTTCAACCCCCCATATGTCATGTACCTCACACAGTGACCATAATATATGACTGTCCACATATATCTGTACCCACTGCATCTTTTATACCTTGCACCTGACACATATTATACACACAGAGGACTGATAAGTCAGAAACGAGGTATGATAGATGCAGTGGGTACAGATATATAGTATACACTGCAGTGTACTGATATGTGAGGTATAAGGCATACTAAATGCAATGTGTACAGATATATAGTATACAAAGCAGTGTACTCATGTGAGATTTGAGGTTTAATTTATAACTCACATATCAGTACACTGCTGTATATACAATATACCTGTACACACTGCATCTATTATACCTCGTACTCACATATCAGTACACTGCTGTAATTTTAATTGTTGTACACACTGCATTTATTACACCTTGCACCTCATGTATCAGTACACCTCTGTATATACTGTACTATATATTTGTACACACTGCATCTATTATACCTTGTACCTCACATATCAGTACACTGCTGGATATACTATATATCTGTATATCTATATATACTTTTATAATACATGCAGTACATACAGATATATAGTATACACAGCAGTGTACTGATATGTGGGGTATGAGGTATAATAGAAGCAGTGTGTACAGATATATGGTATATACAGTAGTGTACTGATATTTTAAATACAAGGTGTCATTTTTACCTAGTAGCACACTGCTGTATATACTATATACCCAGTGCATCTATTATACCCCTTACCAAGTGACACACCTTCAGTTACCCGTTGCATTCTAGCTTCTACCGAGTATTATAATACAGTATGTGTACACTGTATTCAAAGGGCAGAGCAAAGAGACACTATACATAAAGGGGCACATATAAGAGGCACTATACATGAAGAGGTCACATATAAGAGACATTGTACATAAAGGGGCACATATAAGAGGCGCTGTAAATAAAGAGGGCACATAAAAGAGGCACTATACATAAAGGGGGCACATTTAAGAGGCACTAAACATAAAGGGGGCAAAGATAAGAGATGCTTTACATAAAGGGGCACATATAAGAGGCACTATACATAAAGGGGGCACATATAAGAGGCACTGTACAGAAAGGGGGCACATATAAGAGGCACTATACATGAAGAGGGCACATATAAGAGATACTGTACATAAAGGGGCACATATAAGAGGTACTGTACATAGAGTGGGCATACAGTTGCAAGAAAAAGTATGTGAACCATTTAGAATGATATGGATTTCTGCACAAATTTGTCATAAAATGTGATCTGATCTTCATCTAAGTCACAACAATAGACAATCACAGTCTGCTTAAACTAATAACACACAAAGAATTAAATGTTACCATGTTTTTATTGAACACACCATGTAAACATTCACAGTGCAGGTGGAAAAAGTATGTGAACCCCTAGACTAATGACATCTCCAAGAGCTAATTGGGGTGAGGTGCCAGCCAACTGGAGTCCAATCAATGAGATGAGATTGGAGGTGTTGGTTACAGCTGCCCTGCCCTATAAAAAACACACACCAGTTCTGGGTTTGCTTTTCACAAGAAGCTTTGCCTGATGTGAATGATGCCTCGCACAAAAGAGCTCTCAGAAGACCTACTATTAAGAATTGTTGACTTGCATAAAGCTGGAAAGGGTTATAAAAGTATCTCCAAAAGCCTTGCTGTTCATCAGTCCACGGTAAGATAAATTGTCTATAAATGGAGAAAGTTCAGCACTGCTGCTACTCTCCCTAGGAGTGGCCCTCCTGCAAAGATGACTGCAAGAGCACAGCGCAGACTGCTCAATGAGGTGAAGAAGAATCCTAGAGTGTCAGCTAAAGACTTACAAAAGTCTCTGGCATATGTTATCATCCCTGTTAGCAAATCTACGATACGTAAAACACTAAACAAGAATGGCTTTCATGGGAGGATACCACAGAGGAAGCCACTGCTGTCCAAAAAAACATTGCTGCACGTTTACAGTTTGCACAAGAGCACCTGGATGTTCCACAGCAGTACTGGCAAAATATTCTGTGGACAGATGAAACCAAAGTTGAGTTGTTTGGAAGAAACACACAACACTATGTGTGAAGAAAAAGAGGCACAGCACACCAACATCAAAACCTCATCCCAACTGTGAAGTATGGTGGTGGGGGCATCATGGTTTGGGGCTGCTGTGCTGCGTCAGGGCCTGGGCGGATTGCTATCATCGAAGGAAAAATGAATTCCCAAGATTATTTTTAAGGCCATCTGTCCACCAGCTGAAGCTCAACAGAAGATGGGTGTTGCAACAGGACAACGACCCAAAGCATAGAAGTAAATCAACAACAGAATGGCTTAACCACCTCCGGACCGCTGTACGCACAGACGCGTCCTGGAGGTGGTTGATTTATTCCTCCTGGAAGCGCCGGCGCGTCCTCTCGCGAGACGCGAGATTTCCTGTGAACGCGCGCACACAGGCGCGCACGCTCACAGGAACGGAAGGTAAGAGAGTTGATCTCCAGCCTGCCAGCGGCGATCGTTCGCTGGCAGGCTGGAGATGTGTTTTTTTTAACCCCTAACAGGTATATTAGACGCTGTTTTGATAACAGCGTCTAATATACCTGCTACCTGGTCCTCTGGTGGTCCCCTTTGTTTGGATCGACCACCAGAGGACACAGGTAGCTCAGTAAAGTAGCACCAAGCACCACTACACTACACTACACCCCCCCCCCCGTCACTTATTAACCCCTTATTAGCCCCTGATCACCCCATATAGACTCCCTGATCACCCCCCTGTCATTGATTACCCCCCTGTCATTGATCACCCCCCTGTAAAGCTCCATTCAGACGTCCGCATGATTTTTACGGATCCACTGATAGATGGATCGGATCCGCAAAACGCATCCGGACGTCTGAATGAAGCCTTACAGGGGCGTGATCAATGACTGTGGTGATCACCCCATATAGACTCCCTGATCACCCCCCTGTCATTGATTACCCCCCTGTCATTGATCACCCCCCTGTAAAGCTCCATTCAGACGTCTGCATGATTTTTACGGATCCACTGATAGATGGATCGGATCCGCAAAACGCATCCGGACGTCTGAATGAAGCCTTACAGGGGCATGATCAATGACTGTGGTGATCACCCCATATAGACTCCCTGATCACCCCCCTGTAAAGCTCCATTCAGATGTCCGCATGATTTTTACGGATGCACTGATAGATGGATCGGATCCGCAAAACGCATCCGGACGTCTGAATGAAGCCTTACAGGGGCATGATCAATGACTGTGGTGATCACCCCATATAGACTCCCTGATCACCCCCCTGTCATTGATTACACCCCTGTCATTGATCACCCCCCTGTAAAGCTCCATTCAGATGTCCGCATGATTTTTACGGATGCACTGATAGATGGATCGGATCCGCAAAACGCATCCGGACGTCTGAATGAAGCCTTACAGGGGCATGATCAATGACTGTGGTGATCACCCCATATAGACTCCCTGATCACCCCCCTGTCATTGATTACACCCCTGTCATTGATCACCCCCCTGTAAAGCTCCATTCAGATGTCCGCATGATTTTTACGGATGCACTGATAGATGGATCGGATCCGCAAAACGCATCCGGACGTCTGAATGAAGCCTTACAGGGGCGTGATCAATGACTGTGGTGATCACCCCATATAGACTCCCTGATCACCCCCCTGTCATTGATCAACCCCCTGTAAAGCTCCATTCAGATGTCCGCATGATTTTTACGGATGCACTGATAGATGGATCGGATCCGCAAAACGCATCCGGACGTCTGAATGAAGCCTTACAGGGGCGTGATCAATGACTGTGGTGATCACCCCATAAAGACTCCCTGATCACCCCCCTGTCATTGATTACCCCCCTGTAAAGCTCCATTCAGACGTCCGCATGATTTTTACGGATCCACTGATAGATGGATCGGATCCGCAAAACGCATCCGGACGTCTGAATGAAGCCTTACAGGGGCATGATCAATGACTGTGGTGATCACCCCATATAGACTCCCTGATCACCCCCCTGTCATTGATTACCCCCCTGTAGAGCTCCATTCAGATGTCCGCATGATTTTTACGGATCCACTGATAGATGGATCGGATCCGCAAAACGCATCCGGACGTCTGAATGAAGCCTTACACGGGCGTGATCAATGACTGTGGTTATCACCCCATATAGACTCCCTGATCACCCCCCTGTCATTGATCACCCCCCTGTCATTGATCACCCCCCCTGTCATTGATCACCCCCCCTGTCATTGATCACCCCCCCTGTCATTTATCACCCCCCCTGTCATTTATCACCCCCCCTGTCATTTATCACCCCTCTGTAAGGCTCCATTCAGAAATTTTTTTGGCCCAAGTTAGCGGAATTATTTATTTTTTTTCTTACAAAGTCTCATATTCCACTAACTTGTGTCAAAAAATAAAATCTCACATGAACTCACCATGCCCCTCACGGAATCCAAATGCGTAAAATTTTTTAGACATTTATATTCCAGACTTCTTCTCACGCTTTAGGGCCCCTAGAATGCCAGGGCAGTATAAATACCCCACATGTGACCCCATTTCGGAAAGAAGACACCCCCAGGTATTCCGTGAGGGGCATATTGAGTCCATGAAAGATTGAAATTTTTGTCCCAAGTTAGCGGAACGGGAGACTTTGTGAGAAAAAAATTAAAAATATCAATTTCCGCTAACTTGTGCCAAAAAAAAAAAATCTCTATGAACTCGCCATGCCCCTCATTGAATACCTTGGGGTGTCTTCTTTCTAAAATGGGGTCACATGTGGGGTATTTATACTGCCCTGGCATTCTAGGGGCCCCAAAGCGTGAGAAGAAGTCTGGTATCCAAATGTCTAAAAATGCCCTCCTAAAAGGAATTTGGGCACCATTGCGCATCTAGGCTGCAAAAAAGTGTCACACATCTGGTATCGCCGTACTCAGGAGAAGTTGGGGAATGTGTTTTGGGGTGTCATTTTACATATACCCATGCTGGGTGAGAGAAATATCTTGGTCAAATGCCAACTTTGTATAATAAAATGGGAAAAGTTGTCTTTTGTCAAGATATTTTTCTCACCCAGCAAGGGTATATGTAAAATGACACCCCAAAACACATTCCCCAACTTCTCCTGAATACGGCGATACCACATGTGTGACACTTTTTTGCAGCCTAGGTGGGCAAAGGGGCCCATATTCCAAAGAGCACCTTTAGGATTTCACAGGTCATTTACCTACTTACCACACATTAGGGCCCCTGGAAAATGCCAGGGCAGTATAACTACCCCACAAGTGACCCCATTTTGGAAAGAAGACACCCCAAGGTATTCCGTGAGGGGCATGGCGAGTTCCTAGAATTTTTTATTTTTTGTCACAAGTTAGTGGAAAATGCTGATTTTTTTTTTTTTTTTTTTTTCATACAAAGTCTCATATTCCACTAACTTGTGACAAAAAATAAAAACTTCCATAAACTCACTATGCCCATCAGCGAATACCTTGGGGTCTCTTCTTTCCAAAATGGGGTCACTTGTGGGGTAGTTATACTGCCCTGGCATTCTAGGGGCCCAAATGTGTGGTAAGGAGTTTGAAATCAAATTCTGTAAAAAATGACCTGTGAAATCCGAAAGGTGCTCTTTGGAATATGGGCCCCTTTGCCCACCTAGGCTGCAAAAAAGTGTCACACATCTGGTATCTCCGTACTCAGGAGAAGTTGGGGAATGTGTTTTGGGGTGTCATTTTACATATACCCATGCTGGATGAGAGAAATATCTTGGCAAAAGACAACTTTTCCCATTTTTTTATACAAAGTTGGCATTTGACCAAGATATTTATCTCACCCAGCATGGGTATATGTAAAAAGACACCCCAAAACACATTCCTCAACTTCTCCTGAGTACGGAGATACCAGATGTGTGACACTTTTTTGCAGCCTAGGTGGGCAAAGGGGCCCATATTCCAAAGAGCACCTTTCGGATTTCACAGGTCATTTTTTAGAGAATTTGATTTCAAACTCCTTACCACACATTTGGGCCCCTAGAATGCCAGGGCAGTATAACTACCCCACAAGTGACCCCATTTTGGAAAGAAGAGACCCCAAGGTATTCGCTGATGGGCATAGTGAGTTCATGGAAGTTTTTATTTTTTGTCACAAGTTAGTGGAATATGAGACTTTGTATGAAAAAAATAAATAAAAAAAAAATCATCATTTTCCACTAACTTGTGACAAAAAATAAAAAATTCTAGGAACTTGCCATGCCCCTCACGGAATACCTTGGGGTGTCTTCTTTCCAAAATGGGGTCACTTGTGGGGTAGTTATACTGCCCTGGCATTCTAGGGGCCCAAATGTGTGGTAAGGAGTTTGAAATCAAATTCTGTAAAAAATGACCTGTGAAATCCGAAAGGTGCTCTTTGGAATATGGGCCCCTTTGCCCACCTAGGCTGCAAAAAAGTGTCACACATCTGGTATCTCCGTACTCAGGAGAAGTTGGGGAATGTGTTTTGGGGTGTCATTTTACATATACCCATGCTGGGTGAGAGAAATATCTTGGCAAAAGACAACTTTTCCAATTTTTTTATACAAAGTTGGCATTTGACCAAGATATTTCTCTCACCCAGCATGGGTATATATAAAATGACACCCCAAAACACATTCCCCACCTTCTCCTGAGTACGGAGATACCAGATGTGTGACACTTTTTTGCAGCCTAGGTGGGCAAAGGGGCCCATATTCCAAAGAGCACCTTTCGGATTTCACAGGTCATTTTTTACAGAATTTGATTTCAAACTCCTTACCACACATTTGGGCCCCTAGAATGCCAGGGCAGTATAACCACCCCACAAGTGACCCCATTTTGGAAAGAAGAGACCCCAAGGTATTTCGTGATGGGCATAGTGAGTTCATAGAAGTTTTTATTTTTTGTCACAAGTTAGTGGAATATGAGACTTTGTAAGAAAAGGAAAAAAAAATAAAAAATCATCATTTTCCACTAACTTGTGACAAAAAATAAAAAGTTCTATGAACTCACTATGCCCATCAGCGAATACCTTAGGGTGTGTACTTTCCGAAATGGGGTCATTTGTGGGGTGTTTGTACTGTCTGGCCATTGTAGAACCTCAGGAAACATGACAGGTGCTCAGAAAGTCAGAGCTGCTTCAAAAAGCGGAAATTCACATTTTTGTACCATAGTTTGTAAACGCTATAACTTTTACCCAAAGCATTTTTTTTTTTACCCAAACATTTTTTTTTTTATCAAAGACATGTAGAACAATAAATTTAGAGCAAAATTTATATATGGATGTCGTTTTTTTTGCAAAATTTTACAACTGAAAGTGAAAAATGTCATTTTTTTGCAAAAAAATCGTTAAATTTCGATTAATAACAAAAAAAGTAAAAATGTCAGCAGCAATGAAATACCACCAAATGAAAGCTCTATTAGTGAGAAGAAAAGGAGGTAAAATTCATTTGGGTGGTAAGTTGCATGACCGAGCAATAAACGGTGAAAGTAGTGTAGGTCAGAAGAGTAAAAAGTGGCCTGGTCTTTCAGGGTGTTTAAGCACTGGGGGCTGAGGTGGTTAAACAGAAAAAAATACGCCTTCTGGAGTGGCCCAGTCAGAGTCCTGACCTCAACCCGATTGAGATGCTGTGGCATGACCTCAAGAATGCGATTCACACCAGACATCCCAAGAATATTGCTGAACTGAAATAGTTCTGTAAAGAGGAATGATCAAGAATTACTCCTGACCGCTGTGCACGTCTGATCTGCAACTACAGGAAACGTTTGGTTGAAGTTATTGCTGCCAAAGGAGGTTTAACCAGTTATTAAACCCAACGGTTCACATACTTTTTCCACCTGCACTGTGAATTTTTACATGGTGTGTGCAATAAAAACATGGTAACATTTAATTCTTTGTGTGTTATTAGTTTAAGCAGACTGTGATTGTCTATTGTTGTGACTTAGATGAAGATCAGATCACATTTTATGACCAATTTGTGAAGAAATCCATATCATTCCAAAGGGTTCACATACTTTTTCTTGCAACTGTATACACTGCGTGCAGAATTATTAGGCAAATGAGTATTTTGACCACATCATCCTCTTTATGCATGTTGTCTTACTCCAAGCTGTATAGGCTACTACCAATTAAGCCTACTACCAATTAAGCATATTAGGTGATGTGCATCTCTGTAATGAGAAGAGGTGTGGTCTAATGACATCAACACCCTATATTAGGTGTGCATAATTATTAGGCAACTTCCTTTCCTTTGGCAAAATGGGTCAAAAGAAGGACTTGACAGGCTCAGAAAAGTCAAAAATAGTGAGATATCTTGCAGAGGGATGCAGCACTCTTAAAATTGCAGAGCTTCTGAAGCGTGATCATCGAACAATCAAGCGTTTCATTCAAAATAGTCAACAGGGTCGCAAGAAGCGTGTGGAAAAACCAAGGTGCAAAATAACTGCCCATGAACTGAGAAAAGTCAAGCGTGCAGCTGCCAAGATGCCATTTGCCACCAGTTTGGCCATATTTCAGAGCTGCAACATCACTGGAGTGCCCAAAAGCACAAGGTGTGCAATACTCAGAGACATGGCCAAGGTAAGAAAGGCTGAAAGACGACCACCACTGAACAAGACACACAAGCTGAAACGTCAAGACTGGGCCAAGAAATATCTCAAGACTGATTTTTCTAAGGTTTTATGGACTGATGAAATGAGAGTGAGTCTTGATGGGCCAGATGGATGGGCCCGTGGCTGGATTGGTAAAGGGCAGAGAGCTCCAGTCCGACTCAGACGCCAGCAAGGTGGAGGTGGAGTACTGGTTTGGGCTGGTATCATCAAAGATGAGCTTGTGGGGCCTTTTCGGGTTGAGGATGGAGTCAAGCTCAACTCCCAGTCCTACTGCCAGTTTCTGGAAGACACCTTCTTCAAGCAGTGGTACAGGAAGAAGTCTGCATCCTTCAAGAAAAACATGATTTTCATGCAGGACAATGCTCCATCACACGCGTCCAAGTACTCCACAGCGTGGCTGGCAAGAAAGGGTATAAAAGAAGAAAATCTAATGACATGGCCTCCTTGTTCACCTGATCTGAACCCCATTGAGAACCTGTGGTCCATCATCAAATGTGAGATTTACAAGGAGGGAAAACAGTACACCTCTCTGAACAGTGTCTGGGAGGCTGTGGTTGCTGCTGCACGCAATGTTGATGGTGAACAGATCAAAACACTGACAGAATCCATGAATGGCAGGCTTTTGAGTGTCCTTGCAAAGAAAGGTGGCTATATTGGTCACTGATTTGTTTTTGTTTTGTTTTTGAATGTCAGAAATGTATATTTGTGAATGTTGAGATGTTATATTGGTTTCACTGGTAAAAATAAATAATTGAAATGGGTATATATTTGTTTTTTGTTAAGTTGCCTAATAATTATGCACAGTAATAGTCACCTGCACACACAGATATCCCCCTAAAATAGCTAAAACTAAAAACAAACTAAAAACTACTTCCAAAAATATTCAGCTTTGATATTAATGAGTTTTTTGGGTTCATTGAGAACATGGTTGTTGTTCAATAATAAAATTAATCCTCAAAAATACAACTTGCCTAATAATTCTGCACTCCCTGTATAAGAGGCACTGTGCATAAAGGGGGCACATATGGCTAGATGGCTAGAAGGTTGGAGGAGTGTTTAAACTAGGGACTGGGGGCAGGGTAATTACGTTATAGGATGGGAAGATGGGAAGTGCAGATAGAGACCGGGGGCAAGGTAATGGGACTGGGGGAGGAATGGATGGAGGGACTAGAACAGATCAGAAGAAAAGGTGTAAGGTAAAACATATACATAAATCTCTTAAATGTATGTATACTAATGCCAGAAGCCTGACTAATAAAACTGGGGAGCTGGAATTAGTGATGTGTGAGGAGGACTATGAAATAGTGGGAATAACTGAGACACAGCTGGACGATAGCTATGACTGGGCAGTTAATGTACAGGGTTACAGTCTGTTTAGAAGGGATCGTCAAAACTGGGGGGAGGGGTCTGTCTTTATGTAAAGTCCTGTCTAAAGCCCACAGTCTGAGCAGATATAAATGAGGGACATGAACATGTGGAGTCACAGTGGGTAGAAATACATGGAGGCAAAAACAACAATAAATTACTAATAGGAGTTTACTAAAAACCACCTAATATACTACAGTCCACAGAAAATCTAATACTAAACGAGATAGATGAGGCAGCAAATCATAATGAGGTGGTTATTATGGGGGACTTCAACTACCGAGATATAGACTGGGAATCTGAAACTTGTATATCTCATAAAGGACAAAGGTTCTTGGCAATAACCCAAGACAATTACCTTTCCCAACTGGTTCAGGACCCGACTAGAGGGATGGCCATACTGGACTTAGTATTAACCAATAGACCTGACAGTACAACAGACGTGCAGGTTGGTGGACACCTGGAAAATAGTGACCATAAAGTAATAACCTTCCAATTGTCATTCAAAAGAGTGTTTCTTCAGGGAGGAACAAAAATACCAAACTTCAAAAAGCTAAATTTAGCCAACTAAGAGAGGCCATAGGCCTAACTAACTGGGACAAGGTCCTCAAAAATAAAAATACAGCCACAAAATGGGATATTTTTAAAAGCATCCTAAAAATCTAATTGTGAGAGGTACAAATAAAGGAATAAAAGGTTAAGGAAGGTTAAGGAACAAGAAAGAAACAATGTGGATAAATAGAACTGTAAAGAAAGCAATAAATGACAAAAAGAAAGCATTTAAATCACTAAAACAGGAGGGTAGCGAGGGAGCACTGAAAAACTATAAGGAAAAAAATAGAATATGTAAAAAAAACTAATAAAAGCAGCCAAACTAGAGCCTGAGAGATTAATTGCCAAAGGGAGCAAAACTAACCCTAAAATGTTCTTCAATTATATAAATGGTAAAAAGTATAAATTTAAAGGTGTCGGCCCTTTACAGAGTAATGAGGGGGGAGTCGCAGAGAGCGACGAGGAGAAAGCAAAGCTATTAAATATTTTTTTCTCCACTGTATTCACTGAGGAAAATAAACTGTCAGATGAAATGCAGAATGTAAAAGTAAATTCCCCATTAAAAGTGCCCTGTCTGCCCCAGGAAGAAGTACAGTGGCGTCTTAAAAAGATTAAAATCGATAAATTGCCAGGACCTAATGGCATACACCCCTGTATCCTAAGAGAGTTAAGTAATGTTATAGCCAGACTCTTATTTCTCTATACTGATAAGGAGTGTTCCACAGGATTGGAGCATAGCAAATGTGCTGCCAATATTCAAAAAGAGTCCAAAAACAGAGCCCGGAAACTATAGGCCGGTAAGTTTAACATCTGTTGTGAGTAAACTGTTTGAAGGTTTTCTAAGAGATGCTATCTTGGAGTACCTCAATGAAAATAAGCAAATAACATCATATCAGCATGGCTTCATGAGGGATCGGTCATGGTAAACTAATTTAATCAGTTTCTATAAGGAGGTAAGTTCTAGACTTGACAGTGGCAAATCAATGGATGTCGTATATCTGGACTTCTCCAAAGCATTTGACACTGTACCACATAAAAGGTTAGTATATAAAATGAGAATGCTTGAACTGGGAGAAAATGTCTGTATGTGGGTAAGTAACTGGCTCAGTAATAGAGAACAGAGGGCGGTTATTAATGGTACACACTCAGATTGGGTCACTGTCACTAGTGGGGTACCTCAGGGGTCAGTATTGGGCCCTATTCTCTTCATTATATTTATTAATGATCTTGTAGAAGGCTTGCACAGTAAAGAATTAATATCTGGATAGATTGGAGGCTTGGGCAGAGAAGTGGCAGATGAGGTTTAACACTGACAAATGTAAGGTTATGCACATGGGAAGGAATAATGCAAATCACCCATACATAGTAAAGAATAAAACACTGGGTAACACTGACATGGGAAAAAACCTAGGAATTTTAGTGAACAGCAAACTAAGCTGTAAAAACCAGTGTCAGGCAGCTGCTGCCAAGGCCAATAAGATAATGGGTTGCATCAAAAGGGGCATAGATGCCCATGATGAGAACATAGTCCTACCACTTTACAAATCACTAGTCAGACCACACATGGAGTACTGTGTACAGTTCTGGGCTCCTGTGAACCAGGCAGACATAGCAGAGCTGGAGAGGGGTCAGTACAGAGATCACTCCCATCATCCATTTATCCCCAGGACTGTGACTGTGACAAGGGGACATCCTCTGCGTCTGGAGGAAAGAAGGTTTGTACACAAACATAGAAGAGGATTCTTTACGGTAAGAGCAGTGAGACTATGGAACTCTCTGCCTGAAGAGGTGGTGATTGTGAGTTCACTAAAAGAGTTCAAGAGGGGCCTGGATGTATTTCTGGAGTGTAATAATATTACAGGCTATAGCTACTAGAGATGGGTCATTGATCCAGGGAGTTATTCTGATTGCCTGATTGGAGTCGGGAAGAAATTTTTTTCCTCTTAAGTCGGGAAAATTGGCTTCTACCTCACATTTTTATTATTTTTTTGCCTTCCTCTGGATCAACTTGCAGGATAACAGGCCGAACTGGATGGACAAATGTCTTTTTGAGGCCTTATATACTATGTTACTATGTTATATAAGAGGCACTATGCATAAAATGGCACATAAAACAGGTGCTATACATAAAAAGGCATAGCACCTCTTATATGTGTCCCCTGTATGTAAATGTTATATGTTAGGAGGAGTGCAAAAGATTGATGATATATAGTTTTATGGGAAAAGATGCAGCAAAATTTGTAATGTGGAATTGTAATGTGTATATAGAGATAGCTGTCAATCACTGATAGGACCGCCTCCCTGACTTCAAAGCCCAGAATGAGACCAGATATAAATTAATAAAATATAAGCTATACTGAATTTTACACCAGAATTTTTGCACAATTTTGGCACAAAACATAGCATCTTAGTTCATGCCCCTTCCCATTGAAGCTTTAGTTCACGCCCCCTTCCCACCACCTTTCAGATAAGCCCTGCCCCCTTGTTGATCAAAGCAAAAAAAAAGGACAAAAACCCTAATACAAAAACAGTTGCACCAATTTGCTCCACTTTTTAGACAGATTCTAGGCAGAGACACGTTAGTAAATCTGGGCCATTGTTTAAAGTGCCTCTGTCAGTATGAACAACCCTATTAAACCAGGTATTAAGAGAACAACATGATTCTGCCAGCGTCGGGACGAGGTATTACGGCACCCTAGGCGGAACAGGCAAATGTGCGTGCTCCAAATCAATTAAAAGTGACTTTACTTCCTAATAAATATAGTAAAACACATTTAAAAGAAGCAGTTAAGGGCAGACCCAATGACTTACAGGTGACGTCTACACGGACTTGAGTCCTTTACATTCCTCTTCTACTCCATTTGGTCCAGACCATAACAGGTAGGAGTCTTTGGAATGGGGTGTGCAGCCCCATCTGCCACATAAGAGTAAGAAGGAACAGTTTACTATATGGCATTTAGTAAATTTATACAGACCACAAATAAGCCCCAATTTTTATACAGGCCACTGTCATCCTGCTGCTACTCCCAGTACTGAGCCTACTGTGCTCCCACAAACACTATACTGTCAGAAATAATAGTGCTATACAGATCCTCCCCATAGTAATAGTGCTCCCAGACTGTCCTGATTAGTAATAGTGCCCCCAATAGTGATAACGCTCCCCAAGAGTTCCCCGATTAATAGCAATGCCCAATAATAATGCCTCTACAATACCCCCAGAAGTAATAATGCCACCAGTGATCTCTTCCAATCTGTGGCCTGTGTTACCGCCTCCCGCCGCAGGCCTGTGGTCCACATGATCATGAGAGACCAAGCGCAGGAGGTCGCAATGATGTCATCGCAACCTCTTTCGTCACTCTACCCGCTAGCGGCCTTAAGCCTACACTGTATGAGATTGAAGGGCCGAAGATGCGGCCATGATAGTGCCCCCTCTTATGGGTAACGAGGTGGTGCCCTAGGTGGGCGCATACCCTCGTCAACCTGTCCTTCCGGCCCTGGACTCTGCTATCACTGTTAGGTTCCCAAACATTAAATTGGCTCTGGTGTTTTTACCTGCAAAAATATCAGAATAAGCCCTTCAGGGTTTTTGCAATCTGCATTTTTGCTGCGGTTATTGTGTCATTTTTTGCATAGAGTGAGGGAAATTTATCATGAGGGTAATATTTAAAGTCAATTTTGCTTGAGTTTGCATTTTGAACTAAATGTATCAAATGTCTTTCGTTGTTTGATAAATTTGGTGCATCTTTAAACCTATCAATTTTATTTAGAAATGCTACTCAATGCTACTCCAGTTTTCTACACCACTCCCCTACTGTAGTGGCGTGAAATCTTTTTTGCAGGGATAAGTCTGGAGTTAAACTCATTAACATAGCTAACCATGCCCACCTACCCACGCATTTTTCAAAAGTGGAGCAAATGGCGTAAAAATGCAAAAAAATCACAAAATGTTTTTCCAAGTGACCTAAAAAGGTCACAAAAGCCCTATTTTGCGATTTCTTATTTTTTTGGAGGACAATATTCTGGAGTGCAGTGTCTCTTACCAATAGAATTGTTGATGGCATGCTTCCGCTAGAGAGATAGCATTGTCAAAAGGTAAGAAAACTGCAAAGAGCTCTAGCATGCTGCGTTTTTTTTAAAGAATCTAGGAAGAAAAGAAAAAACCCTCCTAAAAAACAAAAATGCCAGAAGAAAAAAAAAAGGCTTGAGTTCCCTGTGTTTCATGTTTCCCAAAGAACTTTAGCTAAGGCTAGTTTCACACTAGCGCTAAAACCTTCTGTAACGCTGTTCTGGCAGAGGAACAGCCTGATAGAGTTCATTGTATCCAGCATAGCCAGATACTACATTTCTCCGCTGGGTCCCATAATAGACATTGGGGCCTGGTAGACTGGTAGTGTTCCAGCCACTGACAGCTATTGTTGGATATGGATCTGCCCAGGCTCAAACTGACCCACATGGGAGCAGTTCAATCCCACCCTGGGCTTCTGCACCAGTTGAGCTTCTAGTCCCACCACCCCACCCACACAAGTGGCACATGGCACAGATTACTGACTGCACTGTATACAGATATTTGGTGTACAGCATCTCAACCAGCCTATGTGATCATATGAAAATCTGGGTAGCTTGTTTAACACACAAGTTATTATTATAGATGCACCGAGAGGCTGAGAAGACAATTTCCCCAACACAGAACTCTCTGAGGCACAGACTAGGCCGCAGGCTACTACTGCAAATGAGTGCGTTGGTGTAGTTTAGTTGTATGTACCAATAGAGTGGGCCCTCAGAATTAATTTTACCGGTGGGCCCTAGACACCCCAGTCTGACTCTATATCTGCCTGAGGCATGTGAGTAGGTTGTTCTGTCCTATAATAAGCATTGTGCCCTCATTTAACATAACATGAAAAAACTGTCTGTTCCCCACAGCAAGCAATCGGAACTAGGCTTTCATTCCTTAAACTGAAGTGAGAAAATGAAATCTGAACTGTGATTGGTTGCAATAAACATTAGAATTTTTCCGTCAGATCACCTTCATAACGGAGTGCCTAAAGTTTTAGATATATATACCTAGACAGTGAAATATGTTTATTCTTTCAATCCGCTTTTTCTTATTGGGCAATTATTTGACTTGACTGCTTTTATCTGTATCTTTGCTGCTTATCTGTAAAATAAGACTACACAAGTCATTTATTATATGTATGGTACCTCTTTACCATTTTAGCCGCTTGTAAGAACTGAAAATTACAAAATTGAACAGAAATTACACGATACATTAACATTCATGTAATGCTCTGAGATTCTAGTGAAGTACCTAGATGTGCTCAAAATGTGTTTGTAAAGTAGAAGCAGCAGTAAATATTTTCTTGTTCTCATAATACGGCAAATACTTTGCATATCGAAAATGTTCATCATTATCCAGAGACTCAGGTAGGAGAACCAATCAGCTTGGCATTGATACAGGTTACAGCAACCCTGCATCCTACCCGCTGTATTGTGCCATTTCCATTACACATTGCCGAGCTTATTCACTAAGCGCACAATATGTATAATTTGTGCTAAATTACCCATTCGAAAGTCATTTGCACACCTACTTTTGCTCTAATGCAGAATATATGACTTTGCACAACAAAAAAATCAGCTATTTTTATTACGTCTGGATTTCCCACTTACAGGATGTGAATATTATCCCTATACATGCATGTATATATATATATATATATACTAGTCAACATATTTCTTAAAGTAACACATTTGTAAATGTTAGCTTAGAATATTGTGTTATAAGCCAACTCGTATTTTGCATTTAGTGGTATTTTAACCCTTTTTTATCATATGTTGGCATTAATTGTACACTTCACACCACTTTTCTCCATGGGCTGTGTCAAGCCCTGCTCACTTAAAAGGGCACATCCATCAGAAAAACATCATCAACCTATTTCTATATTTATTTATTTTTTTAAATGGGTGAATGGATTTCTGGATATCATTGTTTTGAAGTTACTCCATTTATACAATTTCATCTCCTGGTTCTATAACCTCCTCTCTGTCCGGACTTATAGCATGGCAGAGAGTCTCACTTAAAGGGGTTCTCCGGCCTTTTGATATTGATGACCTATGCTCAGGATAGGTCATCAATATCAGATTGGCGGGGGTCCGACACCCGGCACCCCCACCGATCAGCTGTATGAGGAGATGACACGCGCAGTGTGCACGTGCTGTCTCCCTTCTCTCTTCCTGCTGCTGCTATGTCTATGGCAAAGCAGCAGCGAGGAGGAAGAGAGATGGCATGTGCAAACTGCGAGCGCCTTCCCTTCATACAGCTGATCGGCAGGGGTGACGGGGGTGTCGGACCCCCGTCAATCTGATATTGATGACCTATCCCGAGGATAGGTCATCAATATTAAAAGGCCGGATAAGCCCTTTAACACTCTTTGTCAGACCATAAGTTACAGCAGGGAGGAGCAAAGGGCGTCTGGTCAGGGATTCCCACTACATCCTAATCAATGCACTGTTCTTCTGTTTATATGTTTTTATAGGCCTATAAAGAGAACAATGTAGTTGTCATTCTGTTAGTCAATGCAATACTCTACCTACTATACTAACGAGGAATAGCTTGCAGATAACCCCATCGCTAACAGAGTCATAAATTTAGATGACTTTGTTTCCTATGAAAACTACCCCTAAAAATATTCCTTTCTGCCCTTTCTTATAAATTTGCCCAGATTTTCAATAGCATACACATCCCATAGACAAGCATGCTCTTTCTAGATCTCATTTTTCTGATCTCAGAAAATCCAAATTCTTAAACTGACCACTATTCTACAATTTAGATATCCATAAAATCCACAAGTTGGGCAACCTGTTGTTTAGCCCCTTTTAGCCCATTCTCATCCACAGCTACATTCATAGTTCCTAAAGCTACTGAGCTCTGCTCCCACAGCTGCTCCTGCCTGTTCAGTGTTTGTGCAGAACTGAATGTGGCTATTTCACTTTGGAAAAAAAAAAATTCTACACCAGACAATATGCAGTAGGGACTCCATATGATGTATACAGTAGTGTTGATCGAGCACCAAAGTGCTTGTGTGCTCAAATAGAACACTTTGCGATGCTCGGGTGTTCTACCGAGCACCCAAGCACAATAGAAGTCAATGGGAAAACCCCAGGCACCACCTGCTCTGAAGAGGGGATGGTGTCGGGGCTCTAGTTTGGCTTAGGAGTCCCTGCTCTAACTCCATATATAGATATGTCTATATATGGAGCCAGTGCTTGGGGACACCCCCGTGTATTTACATCTAATTTAGCCTGTATTTCAGAAAAGCTTCTGCCGGGATTTAAACTCACGACTGTCTGTATTAGAGGCAAGGCACTTAACCATTCAGCTAAAATAGCTGCATAGCCAGTTAAATTTTTTACAATTACTAAAAAAAATATAAAATATATAATTCTAATTTAACCTCTATTTCTGAAAAAGTTTGTGATGTGATTTGAACTCACAGGTTCTGCATCATAGGCCAGAACTTTAACCACTACACTATATAGCTGCATAGCCAGTCACAAAAAAAATTATATGAGACTTCTACTGAATGGGTCTCAGTAGAAGTGAGTGATTCCCTCACTGTACAGCGATCTTCTGCATCAAGGCTAAATTAGATTAAATACACTGACTCGAGCATCGCACTCGAGCACACCGGTGTTCGGCCGAGTATAGCGATGCTCGAGCCGAACTGGTGTTCGGCTGAGCATGCTCGCTCAACACTAGTATACAGTCAGTTTTCTATATGACTGCATTAGTTGTGATGCCTGGAATTAACTAGAATAATATTAAAAATTTGTTAGCATAAATTAATAGCAGCTTTGGTTGAAAGAGATAATATTCTAAATAAATTGCATTTCATAGCCTATATTGTTAATTCATAACATCGATTTAGAGCCTAAAAAGTTCCTTAAAAACTTCAATTGTGCTGGTCCCGATAGTCCAAGCACTGCTGTGCTATATGTTGTGTCCGTGATATTACACAAGGTTAAAAATCATAAATGCCGATGATCAGGGTGGTATATAGCAGTATATATATTTGTACTTACTGCTTGTAGTACTAGCGATAACGGATGAGATCCTCAAACTAAGAAGATACTGTACAGCATCACAATTACTGGTAATACTGTGAAAAATCCAAGGAGATCAACTGTGGAAGCATTTGTCCGTACAGAGGTTGGTACCGCCTCCGGAACATCACAGATCACTTGGAATTTCCCTCAAGCTCCGATCACGTGAGAGAGCATCATCACGTGGGACGCTAAGCAGGAACCGGAAGAAGCTGACTAAAGCTCACCGCAAGCTCCGATCACGTGAGTCACCACCATCACGTGGGACGCTAAGCAGAACCCGGAAGAAGCATACCAAGCAGACGCGGTAATTACAACGAGGACAAGCCGCAAACCTATATACATCATTGGAGAAGAAGAGGGGTGAGTGGTCTGACTTGTAGTGGGACGCCACTACAATCAATACTAAAACGACAGGACTACAAGCAGTAAGTACAAATATATATACTGCTATATACCACCCTGATCATCGGCATTTATGATTTTTAACCTTGTGTAATATCACGGACACAACATATAGCACAGCAGTGCTTGGACTATCGGGACCAGCACAATTGAAGTTTTTAAGGAACTTTTTAGGCTCTAAATCGATGTTATGAATTAACAATATAGGCTATGAAATGCAATTTATTTAGAATATTATCTCTTTCAACCAAAGCTGCTATTAATTTATGCTAACAAATTTTTAATATTATTCTTGTGTGTTTTATTGAATGCTATGCAATAAATGTGTTGTACCCTTTGTGTGGCTGCAGATATTGAGTGCCCACTAAACCATTTCTTTCTACATATTTCATTGTGGTTGGGGTGAACCACACTTTAGTGTGAGCACCTGTCCATATTATCAGGAGGGGTGAGCCACTATATCCCCAATTCCTTGGAATTAACTAGAGCCAGAAAAAAAAGCATAGATGTAAACAGGTGTGCAAATTGCAAAACTGGTATATATATATGGACAAACCCTAATATGATGTGGGAAAAGCTCTGTCAGAATACAATGCAACAGAGTAGAATGAATCATAGGAATTATACTGATCTGTTGGGCATCTGTCTGTTGACAGGGTGTTGACTGATTCCGGTGTTAAAGGGAATGTGTCATCAGAAAGTGACCTATTGTTTAAATCATGTTTTTATGTTTAACATATTTTTAAATCATTTTTTATGTTATTTTTAATTTTCCATGTCAATATCTATATTTTAAAAAAAAACATAAAATCCTGCAGTTTTTACACTGACCAATAAGCCTAATAATAGGCACAGATCCCTTTAATGCAGTTACCTTCTTATCTGTGATTCTAATCCTGCCTGTAATTATATCACCTCTGTGTATAGATAATACAGGATCCGTCATTCACAATAGGTGATTGTCAAAGCTTATTTATTCTTTCCCTGTACAATGACCGCTGCACAGGTCACAGAGCATGTCTAGAAAACTCTCCCATAGACGTCAATGAGGTCCTGTCCATTGTTTCTATGGATCATGGGGCTGTCGTAAAGCAATATTCTTAATGCTTTCTAAATGCTGTTAAAACCAGCTCAGGCAAGATGGCTGCTCCCATAATCATATTCAGGAAACAGAATACATAAATCTGCAATCAGAAAATAAAAAGAGATCAGAAAAAAGGATATGTGTTACTATCTGGTTTAAACTGGTAGATAAGATTTTTGGTGACAAAAATAACCAATAGAATTGTGAAAGCGGTTTGGGGCTTTTGTAAATGTCGTACCTCAGGAGCACTACAAGATAGCTGTCAAATAAAATGCATAGCGGTTGCACCACAAAAAAACCTGTAAAGCTAGGGTGCTACACAGGGCATAGCAGGAAAAGTCCACAATTTCTAATATAACCCATATACTATTAGGAGGACTTGCAAAGAATGTAACCAACCGACCATCACAGTCACTAATAATCCTCACTTAAAGGGGTTGTCCCACAAAAAATATTGTACAGTTTTCAAACCAGCACCTGGCTCTCAATACTTTTGTAATTGCATGTAATTAAAAATTTTGCATAGCCAGTGAGTTATTCAAAAAAATGTATAGCGCCACCTGCTGCTTTTTTTTCTTCTTCCTTTGTCCTGCTCACTGAGAAGGCCGCACATGCTCAGTTTCATCCTTCAACTGCCTCCTGAGCTGTGATAGGTAGAGCTGAGACACACCCCCTTAGCTGCAGCCAAAAAGACACGGCCCCTGAGCTGTCGGCTTGATATAAATCTAGCAGAGCAATGAATGGGGAGATCTCTTGATCCATGTGAGGTACAGGGCTGGTTCTAGCTTTGTTAGAAAGAGATTGGCAACTATATGAGGTCTGATTTTTATTTTTTACATTAGTCATGGGATTACCTTTAAGGCAAAACAGGAGGTGCACTTAGCTTAGCTTGATGTCTCTGGTTTCTAGCCCTCCACAGGCCAAGTCACAGTGAATGAGATTTATATAGCCCAATGCTTGCTTTTTTGGTATAAAAAAGTCACAAACTTCAGGTTTGTGACTTTTAAAAAATCATTGCGAGATTTAGTTGCCATTGGCATATTTAAGCCGCCCTCGCCAGTTTCCAAAAAGAGGGTGTGGTGAAGGTGGTGTAATCGGCACATTTAACATAATTCACGGCAGTTTTATGGTGCAAATGATGACAGAGATCTGTGGTAGCTACAAGCCGGCCTAGATTTCAGTCAAGCACACGGACCGCCAAAGGATGTATTTAATTTATGATGATATTAGATATTTTTATGTGATAAGCACGTGTTTTTAAACTCTATGCGAATATAATAAATCTACAATTTTATCTGTATGTCAAGCAGTCTCCACCATGTTGCTTCTTATATCCTTATAGCAGTAGCACAATCTACAGCTGGACTCCTTGCAATTGGATATTATCTAACTCACATCAAAAAAAGATTGCAACTTGGACTGTGGAGACATAAAGCTTAGCTAAGTGTATAACATCACATTCCCTGTTTTTGCTTAAATGATTACTGTCATTTTAAAAAGCTTTGCGTAAATCAATAGTACAGGTGAATATAAGAAATCTTATAATATATAAAAGGAAAATGCCTCTCCCTCTAGTAGCTGTATCCTCCATAGACTTCATAGACCTCTATCGGTTGCATGTCTGTGTGTGTCTCTCTTCACTTCCTCCTCCCTTGTACCCTTTCTATAGACTTCTATGGGCAGTATATAATCTGTACCTTCAGTGAGCTGCCAGTCGTCTTGTCTCTCAAGATGGTTTCAGCAGAGAATGCTAGTTTAGGAGGGAAGAGAAAGAAATATTTTTTCTGATAAGCTATATTACAAAGTTATTCATCAGTACTATTGATCTATACAAAGTTTGTTGAAATGACAGTGACCATTTAAGCGTGATAGTGACAGTAACAGTTGGTTTAGTTACATCTTTGCAAGTAGGGGTAGTTGCCTCAGGTCCTATTTATACAGAATAGCTAATGCACTGTATTAACAAAGTTATCTAACTTTGTATTGCAAAGTTCTATATGAGTGGGAAATGATATTCAAAGGTGAACATATGTTTTGAAGCAGTTGACTCATCAGGGAAGAGCCACCGCAGCAATCAGTTGATCGCTGTAGGTCCAGCTCCCAACACTCCCAGCAAAGAGAGGACTTTGCTGGGGGTGAAGATCCAGCCAGCAATGCATCTCTGCTGCACTGGGAATATATGTTTAACCCCTTAAGGACTGGGGGATTTTACATTTTTGCGTATTCGTTTTTCACTCCCCGCCTTCCCATAGTCCTAACTTTTTTATTTTTCAATTCACATAGCCTTATGAGAGCTTATTTTTTGTGGGACAAGTTGTACTTTCTAATGGCACCATTTACAGTTGCATACCATGTAGTAGGAAGCGAAAAAAAAATTCCAAATGGGATAGAATTAGGAAAAAACGCAATTCTGATAAAGGTTTTAATTTTTTTGTACACTTTACACTATGCGGTAAAATTGACCCGTTATCTTTATTCACAATGCGGTTACAACGATACCACACTTGTATAATTTTTCTTGCGTTTTAATACTGAAAAAAAATTAAAACCTTTAAGGGGAAAAAAAAAACATTTATAACCATATTCTGACCCCTATAACTTTTTTGTAGTTGTGTAGGGCTGTGTGAGGGCTCATTTTTTGAAAGACAATCTGTTCTTTTCAGTGATACCAATTTGTAGTGTGTGCGACTTTTTGATCACTTTTTATAAAAAAAACTATTGAGTAATTGAAGTGACAAAAAATGGCAAATTGGCTGTTTTTATTTTTTTTCCCGTTACGCCCTTTGCCGTATGCCATTAATATTGTTATATTTAAATGATATCAGCATTTTCACAAACGGCAATGCCCATGATGTTTTTTTCTTTTATTGGTTAAGTATTTTTATTTTAAGGAAAGGGGGGTGATTTGAACTTTTTTTTTTTTTATGTATCTGTAAAAACTTTTTTTCACTTTGTTTTTACTTTTCTTAAGTCACCTTGGGTGACAATAACTGGCAATCAATAGATTGCGCATTGTGTTCATTGATGGCTATAAAGACATTATAGAACACTTAATTGCACTATACCAATACAATGCTGCCACCTAGTGGCCTGTATTGGTATATTCCTGAAATAGGCACCAAAGCCTGCTTGAGGCTTTGGGCTATTTCAGTAATGTAACAGGTTCCCTGATCTCAGTCGAGGAACGATGTTACTGGAGCGGAAGTGCGTGACTTCCACTTCTGCTCTGATCAGATGCCATGGTCACATTTGACCACGGCATCTGAAGGGTAAAATGTATGCGATCAGCCATATTTATGACTTTTCCTCAGGATAAGTCATCAGTATCAGGTCTGTGGGGACATCCATCGATCAGCTGTTAGAAGAGGCCTTGAGCGCTGTAGCCTCTTCCTAGGCCTCATTGTAGACATCACTGTACAGTACATCGCTCACATGGCCTAGTTGCAGCTCAGCCCAGTTCAAGTCAATAAAGCTGAGCTGCAATATGAATCACTGCCACTATACTATGTACGGCGCTGTCCTTGGAAAGCTGCCAGGAGCCTGCATAGCTCACCAGAGCACCAGTGAGAGCAGAGGCTCCATGAAAGAGCTCATCAGCGGGGGTGTCGGGACTTGGGCCCCCCCTCAATGTGATAATGATGACCTATCCTGAGTCAATCATTATCTTTTCCATGATAACCCCTTTTAAAATCACAACAGATGTTAAAAATGTCCCACTCTCTACAGAAGAAATCTGTCCACCACAAGGTAAGCTTTTCAACAGCTCTCTAATCTGGCTGTGGACCCCCTTCTATGACATCCTAATAAAGCAAATCAAAAGGGGTTGTCTTCATAGGACACTCATCTAACTAGTGTCACACCTTGAAGGGGTATTCTGGTCTGAATACTTTATTCCCTATTCACTGGACTAGCAGGACTGTTGGATCTGTGGTGAGCATGCTCAATCAGCCCTCCATTCAAATGAGGGACTTAGATCTATTGATCTTAGGATGAAATGATGGTTCCATGTGGATGGATCTCCGCCAATGATGAGAACTCAGGAGCCATGGAACAATGGTTGAGCATGCGCCCCATCGCTCCAACTAACAGTGGATGAAATGCTGATCAAGCATCCACATCCCTGCTCCATCTCTATGGGAATGCAAAGGATAGGTGAGTACAGCACCCAGCCAACTCTGACAGTCCTATAGACATTGAATGGAGCAGTGACGCATATCATCGACCTGCTCTTCATTCAAACTAGGCACATGGGACCCCGATTCTCATGACTGTCGAGGGTTCCTGCAGACTCCTACTGTGGATAGGAAATAGCTTATTCTAACTTGTTCTACCCCCTAACTTGTTTAAAGTTATGCTTTGCTCCACACATCCCATTCTGTCCATTTTATATCATAAAATGCATATAAATAAGTGCAAGCTACAGTTAAATTGTTGCCAGTGTACAATCATATATTCTAATTCTTACAAACATGAATGATTATCATGAAAAGTACTACTCGGTGTTCTTATTTTCTGCATTCGGAAACAACTGCTTCATTAGTAGTCTTGATACTGGATAAACACATTTTTGCATCTTCCGTACCAGTTATACATCATTCCTAATTGTCATTTCTGTGAAATAAATTAATGAAATCTCCTGCTCCCGTCATGAGCTAGAGTTAAGTACATATTTTCTAATGTCTTATTTTGCCAGATGTTCTTACAAATATAGGGAATTGCCAAGTTAAATACAGAACTGATAAATCAAACTATTCAATTAATTTTAATGGACAAGGACATTTCTAGGCTCATGTCTCAGTCTCTTTACAATGAAAAAAATAATCAGCTAATAATTCCATTCTGAGATGACATGCAGCATTAATAGACTATGTTGTAGTTTTGCAATGTTGCTGCAAAAACACATGCATTATATAAATGCTATAGTTACTATATTAAAAAATATTTTACCTAAGGGCTCACGCACACTTTCATATTATGGCTCCATTTTGTAGGGAAAACTACGAAGGTTGCCACAGAGGTACATGACACCTCTATCATGCCTCCTCATTCCTCATATTTCATACAGAGGCATAGGTATAAAAATGTGATATGGTTTATTGCTAGTCGATTCTACACAAATCAAATTTGTTCCAAATTTCCCCCCCAAAAAAATTCTAATTTCTGTGAATTGCAAACTTTTATGTTGTCCCACACATCACAAATCGCTCAAAATAGTGGCCACCACTTTACAGGTCAGAAAAAGGATAATTTTTGGACTGCTTTTTAACTTAAAGGGCATTTGTCAGCAGATTTGTAGCTATCAGCCTGGCTGACCTGTTACATGTCCACATAGCAGCTGAAGGCATCTGTGTTGGTCCCATGTTCATATGTGGCCGCATTGCTGAGAAAAAAGGTGTTTTATTATATGCAAATGAGCCTCTAGGAGCAACGGGGGCGTTGTCATTACACCTAGAGGCTCAGCTGTCTCTGCAACTGCCACGTTCTCTGCACAATGAATGAAAGGGCCAGCCAGTGTAAATGTGATCACACCTGGTCCTGTCAATCAAAGTGCAGTGGGAACGGCAGTTGCAGAGAGACCTGAGCCTCTAGGTGTAACAGCAACACCACCATTGCTCATTTGCATATATTACAACATCATTTTTCTCAGCAATGCGGGCACATATGAACATGGGACCAACACAGATGCCTTCAGCGGCCAAGCGCACATGTAACAGGTCAGCCAGTGTCATAGGTACAAATCTGCTGACAGATGCCCTTAAAGGAAAAAATTAAACAGTGCAGTATGTTATTAAATAGGTTATTTTTTACACTGACTACCATCCGTATACCCATAGTCATATTGTTGCTATCTTCCCATTTAAGAGCTTGAAAGGGGTTGGATACAGTCCTAGGAGACCTTCAGGGTTATTGAGAAACTTTTGAGTCTAATTTATTCAGACTGTATCCAATCTGATGGCCAAATCACAACCAAAATGAAAGATGGGAAAATCACTCATCTCTAATGGAGAATTGCATTTTGGGGAGAGTATCTTAGTACAGAGATCAATGGAACCTGTACAGCAGTATATGAAGGCTTTATGCCAATGTGCACGCCCGGAGGCCACACACACACCGATGTATTTTTTCAATCTGTATCCCATGGATGCATTAAAGCTTTTCAGTTGGGCCATACAGTGTATATTACCCTATCAAAATACAGTGAGCAATTTATCATGCACATTGCTCCAGTTTTGCGTTAAAAACCTCACATTTTGCTCAAGAAGTTGCTTTTTTTCTACTGCTTCTGCCACTTTTCAAAAAAGTATGTGTGGTTATATGGGAGTCTCACATTGACCACCAGATGGGCAGATTTATTATGATTTTCATCAGAAAAAAAGACACATTTCTGGAGCACAGAAGGCATAAAAATATGCTAAATGTGTCCCTCTTAATACATTCAGCACATCCTATTCAAGTATACATTGAATAAAGACTGACATATGAAACACCAGTATTAATAAATCTCCCCCATAATGTTAAAGGGAATGTGTCATCAGAAAATGACTGACTGTTTAAATCACATTTCACGTTTTTGGAATGTTTGGTGATTTTGTTTTTAAAGACGAACTTTTATGGGTCCAGACATTATAAAATAAGTAGCACGTTATGTAAGGCATAAAGCAGGGATCTAATAGCGCTTACTATTTTTCCTGGGCGCCGCTCCGTTCGCCCGATGTGCCCCTGTTAAATTCTCCCGCCTGGTATGCTAATTAATGGCATCGGAACAGGGAGGAGGAGACGCCAGGGTTTTTCAATGGGCGTCTCCTTCTCCCTCGCTGTACCGCGGTCCAATCACAAAGGAGAGCATCACAGCCAGGGAGAAGGTGAGCTTTTTTTTTCTCCCTGGCTGTGATGCTCTCCTCTGTGATTGGACCGCGCTACAGCCAGGGAGAAGGAGACGCCCATTGAAAAACCCTGGTGTCTCCTCCTCCCTGTTCCGATGCCATTAATTAGCATACCAGGCGAGAGAATTTAATAGGGGCACAGCAGGCGAACGGAGCGGCGCCCAGGAAAAATAGTAAGCGCTATTAGATCCCTGCTTTATGCCTTACATGACGTGCTACTTATTTTATAATGTCTGGACCCATGAAAGGTTATCTTTAAGTTTTCTTTGCCACTATATATAATTTTTTTAATGTATTTTATCCTGCAATTTTCACACTGGCCACTAGGTCTAATAATCGATCATGATTTCCTGTTCTTTACTGTACAGGTAACTATTCAATAGCTATTGTCATTCTCACCATCGGCAGAATTACAATGACAAGTAACACCTCTATATAGATAACACAGTATCCACCACTCACAATAGGTGATATCACAGATATTGTGGGCTTCCGAGTTCTATGTGAAGTTCTGATTCACAAACTGAAGAGAACCTGTCACCATAAAAATGTAGTTTAATCTACAGATGGCATGTTATAGATCAGGAGGAGCTGAGCAAAGTCATATATAGTTTTGTGGGAAAAGATTCTGTAAAACTTGTAATTCCTCCATTTAAATTCCTGCACACTCTGAGCTTTGAAGTCCAGGAGGCGGTCCTATCAGTGATTGACAGGCTTCCCTCTATGACTGTGTATACAGAGATAGCTGTCAATCACTAGTAGGACCGCCTCCTGGACTTCAAAGCCCAGAATAAGCAGGAATTAAAAAATTTCTAAATTACAAAATACACAGAATCTTTTCCCATTAAACTATATGTCAATCTTCTCTGCATCTCATGCTCTATAACATGCTGGCTATAGATTATTTTTGTATTTTCATGGTGACAGGTTCCCTTTAATTTGTGAATCAGAACTTCACATAGAACTAGGAAGCCCACAATATCATGAGCAATACAAATCTATTGTGCTCCATGTTGTAGGCTTAGATGCATGCATTAGGGAAGCCAAAACAATGGGTGAATTCAAAAACAGAAATCATCTCTGTCCTTTGTACTTTCTCTCCTTTTATGATCTGCTCCTGATTTCGGCTTCCTAAACTGCATCAGGAAACCTGTGTGGACCTATCCTTGGGATTAATCTGTTTTTAACAAACATAAGAAATGTTAAAAATATAATATAATATATAATATAAATTTAATATATAATATATATAATGTGTATGTATGTATATATATATATATATATTTAGGGTGCTTTCACACAAAGATTTTTGCTGGTGTTTTTCTTCACTTCACCTGTTTTTTACAACGTAATTTTGCAGTAAAACACCAGATGTTAGCTGAATGTCTATAGGAAAAATGAAACACAGGACAAAAGTGCATTTTGTTTCCGCTTTCTGGCTTCTGTTCAGTCATTTGCACATCACAATCTCTAAATGCCATGAAAAAAAAAATGCTAAAGGGAAAACACACTGCAAAAAGTCACAAAAAAGTAGTTGACAAGCAGGTGGACAAAAAACATGCAGCCCCTAAAAAATGCCAGTGCACATATGTGTATGTAGAGACCCTTAATTGTACTTTTTCAGATCTGTGTTGTAATATACTGCAATCTGCCATTGCCCTGTAGACCAGAAAGCCTGTAAAATTACCTTTAATTATCTGTTCAACATATCTTCCCTTTTCTGAGTTATTTTGTAAATTGATAGCAGTTCACAAGATAGTGCCAATAAAATATATTTTTTTTAAATGACTACTTCTGTTCTATTTTCCTACTCTAAGCTATTCTATTTTTCCATCTACACCCACTAGGGGGAGAGCTTCATCACAGAAGATGAAATCATTCTTGGGAACATTTGCACAGTCCCAAAAAAAATTTGGTTTCAGAAGTCTATCGTTTATGTTTTTTGATAGCATATCATATTTTCAATCTGAGTAGATAGATAGATAGATAGATAGATAGATAGATAGATAGATAGATAGATAGATAGATAGATAGATAGATAGACAGACAGAATGGGCAGTTAAGAGGTAATTGTAGTTCTCAAAAAGATTCAGGAATACATAGAAACTTTAAGGTTTATTTATTTAATAAATAATAAATATGTTTAATTTTATTTAATAAACTTTAAGGTTTATTGTCAACAGTCTGGATGCAATTTTTGTTGCTGGTGATAAGTTTAATGGGTAGCTTTTCACCTAAGGAGATGATAGATAGATAGATAGATAGATAGATAGATAGATAGATAGATAGATAGATAGATAGATAGATAGATAGATATGAGATAGATAGATAGATATGAGATAGATAGATAGATAGATAGATAGATAGATAGATATGAGATAGATAGATAGATAGATAGATAGATAGATAGATAGATAGATAGATAGATATGAGATAGATAGATAGATATGAGATAGATAGATAGATAGATATGAGATAGATAGATAGATAGATATGAGATAGATAGATAGATAGATATGAGATGGATAGATATGAAATAGATAGATAGATAGATAGATAGATAGATAGATAGATAGATAGATAGATAGATAGATATGAGATAGATAGATAGATAGATAGATAGATAGATATGAGATAGATAGATAGATAGATAGATAGATAGATAGATAGATAGATAGATATGAGATAGATAGATAGATATGGAATAGATAGATAGATAGATAGATAGATAGATAGATAGATAGATAGATAGATAGATAGATAGATAGATAGCGTGACTGAGTGGGGGTGTGGGTGTAATTGTAATTCTCAAAAATTCTTTATGGATCATTGAGAATAAAATCCAAGGACAGATGGCAGCTGTTTTTTGTATACATTTTCATAAATTCTTCCTGATTTATGTGCCACCTAAAAGCAGCTTTAATGCATTCTGCTACCTTAGGGTGATGGCAAATGCTTGTTCTAGTTTTCTACTTAAGAAAACAAAGCCATCATTTTCTGCCAGTCCTTGTAGAAACATTTTACTGCATGTGCCATCCTGACTGTCTGTTCTTGTATGCCAGGAGAGGAAAATGTGTGCAATCTACTAGATAGAAATCCATTGAATGTGGTGGGCATGTATACGGAATAGAAACTTGATAGATACGTGTCAGCAAAGAAGGCTCAAGAAAAAATGGCCGCCTCCAAGGATTCAGTTGGAAAATCAAGATAAAAGTGAGAAGGAGCAGTCCCAGGCTGGTAATTATGCCATGATTGTGTGGGGATTGTTTTGGGTTGGATCAGATCTCAGTAGATGAGATGTCTACAGAAAGGTGCAGGTGGAGAGTGCAGTTATTTTCCTTTTTTTAGGAAGGGGGGTATTTCCATTTGCTACTCTGTCAGGCATCCTAATTAGAGGCATTATTATAAGGTTAGTCCCTAGATGCTTTTTTTTTTCATATTGAAAACACATACCTCCAAAACAGAGTAGTAGCATTAAATAAAGATCAATAGCATAATATCAAATCTAAATGTAGTAAAATAATATGCACTTGAATGGGATAATTTATTAATTGCTCTCAATGATAGTTCTGGCAATTAAGAAAATTAACAAAAATGTGAATATAATAGTTGTCTAGTTTCCACAACTTTAGTGGCTTTTATGTATAGTCTTAGTCTAGTCTTTGTCACTCCAACCAGTCCTGTCTCCTTGTATGGTGCAGAAGCTCTGAGAAATATGCTGTATGTTCCCAAATAAATATCAGCAATGTAATGATGTTATAAATGGTATAAATCATTGCTATTCATTCATTAGTCAAATATTTTCCAAATTAAAATATATTAAATAATAACACTTTGTTTTATTATTAATAAAAAAAATCATCAGTATTTAAGTATTAAAGCTTTTCTTTCTTTCTTTTTTTCCCTTCTTTTTATTTTTAAGCTGTAAAATAACAACTCTATTCCATCTACTGTTTCTATGATGTGTGTGGATGCCTATTAGTCCCTGGAACCTAAGCCAGCAAGTAGTTTTACTGTTTCTAAAGAACTAGTGGCTTGTGGAAATCATAGGCTTATTCGGGGATTTATCTGCTACCACTGGGTAAATAGGGGAGATTACATGACCTGCCTCAGCAGACATCATTTCCCCACAGGTGAGAATGACCTGCTACCTTAGGAGTGACAGAGTGAAAGAACTGCCAGGAGCTGAGCTGTGAAGATAAGGTGAAGGAGGTCTCTATCAGTCCCATGTACACAAATCACCATGTAAATAGCAGTGTCTGGGGGAGTGTGGCCTGCATGGGGATATGCTGTTCTGGCCTCATGAATAAGAACTTCATGGGGACAGTGCAAGGTACAAAAAGACAGATAATGAAGACATTATAGACACCAGGCACTGCATTACATGAAGAACACTGGACACATTATTATCAGCAATGGATTATTAGCTGTAAGTGATGTGGCTGGGATGAATTTGTTATTAATTCTGTATGATTTCTCAGTCATTGCTATCTATAACCAAATAGATCAAAATGAGATCTGCCAAAAAAGCAACATTTCTATGTAATATTTTTTTTTGTATGTGCCCCCTTATATATGACTTTATATATAGATTGTAAGCTCCTGATGTGTCAAGTACACACTGTATGGGTTCTCTGATGCAGTGTGTGGGTGACAAATAATAAAATACATGATTTAGTTAATAGTTAATGTATTTAAAATATAATGACATTTGTTAGAATCTGATACAATCTCTATTAAAGGTCAATAAAGGGAGTCTAAACTAGTAACTGAATATATTATTGCAGGGGAGTACACCATAGACTTAGAAGAACTTCTCAGTAGATAGTGGAGACATTATTCGCCTTGGGTATGATAAAAGTAACAGTTTAAGGATGTTTTCCACATGATCCCAGCTGCATGGTAGAAGCTGAGGCACTGCTAGCAGGTCCCTGTGGTCTATGTACTGCTAGCTATTGTCCTGCCTGGAAGGTCCATTCATTGTAAATCTCTGTTACCCTGGAGTTCCCTGTTTACCTATGCAGGAGCAGCACTGGCATTCCTTATAGCAGCACTCCAGCTCCTAAATATACACATTTCCATATGTTTTCATACTGTTTGAAAGGCCTGATCAGAAATAACACATTACTGTTATTAATGGCAAGGCTTTGTAGGAAACCTCACATGTTTATTTGTCCAAATATGACTGACAATGCCTATACAATGCCTGCATCATTTATTAAACACAGGTTGACAGGCTGAAAAATAATATAGATTGTCCCAGGCTGGTGCTGATGTTAATATTGTGATAAAAGTAACATTTCAAGAGGTTAATTTTGGCTGGCTGGAGTTAATATTGGAGCCTGTGCCCTCCTGCCTCTCCCAGCACTGGCTGTCAATCCTCAGGCTTGTTATCCTTACCAGGCATCACTTTGTTTGGCTGATCTCAGCAAGGTTTTCTGCTACAAGTATATGTATAATTGCTATAATTCTACTGTATCATTTGGATCATTGTACTATTGTTGTTTGCTGTTCTTCTTTCTCTCTGCTAACACTGGCAAATTAGCAGCTTGCGGGTACAGCAGCAATGAATGAAAGTTAGTTAAAAATAAAT